>NC_056628.2:187684292-188284292 GCF_002870075.4 Lactuca sativa
TCTATCTCATATGATCTTTGTTCATGAAACTAATGTTTGGGATTTGTTCCAGAAACATCAAGAAACTAGGTGTTTGTTCTCCGAATTCTGTCAGATTTGGCAGGAATTAGAAATAAATTCAATTACAGTCTGGTTTAGATGCAAATGAGTATGCACCTAATCAATTAATTCGGTAAGAATTCAGAAATCCTTTGACCGGTGGATTTCGAAATTCCATCCTAAAACCCATGGAATTCAGTTTCATGCATTTCTTTCATAGTTAAAATTACTCAAATACCCTTCTAAGTAAAGAATTTCACAATCAAATTGTTATATCTCAAGCCCACATACCAAGATATTGTCTATTTTGGGCGATATGTTAACAGAGTGATCAAGACTTTATATATTTGCTACTCACAAAATAGACCTAAGTATATTCATGTCAAGAAGACACATTTTTTGATGCATGACATATCTCATTTTTGTAGAAATAAAACAATAAGCTCATTATTACTCTTAATTCATATTCAAGTGTAAGAATGTTTGAATATAACCATATTGCAGTATTCCACAAATGTAAATTACTGGTTTTACCCCTTCTTTGTTTCACTTCTTTGTTTCACTTATAATTACTGGTTGTACCCCTTCTTTGTTTCACTTATGATTATTATTTTTAATTATGAATGATGTACAGGGGTATATAGTTTATGTTAGCCTGTTGTTTCACTTATAATTATTATTTTTAATTATGAATGATTATTATTTTTAATTAAGAATGATGTAAAGGGGTATATAATTTATGTTACCTTTACATGGATTAATTGTGTTTCTCTTTAACATATATTCAAATTTATAATCTTTTTTACAAAGTTATATTAATATAATTTTAAATTTTAAATAATCAATACAACAAATGCTAAACAAACTTAACTCTTATTAATAATATAAATTTTTTTCAAAATTTTTAACCCGTGGTTTTCACGGGTTGTAACCTAGTAATACGGAATATATCCAAAGCATACGCATTTGTCATTAGGTATTTAGGCTTCCATCACAATGATGAAAATTAAGGGGACAAGGGGTCGCTTTATCACACACTTTTATTTACACAGCTTTTTAGTGTGAGACCCATTTGCAAGAACTTGCGTTCTAGAGGAACGCAAACACACAATCATTGATACAGTTTGGATACCAAGCTATCTTATAAATATTTAAAAAAAAAAAAAAGCCTTCAATGTAGTTGATGAAATTGTAATACATAATCAATTCTATTTGTTTTGCTCATTACTAGAGAATCCTATAAAATCTCTCTTTATCCCATGAATTATATATATATATATATATATATATATATATATATATATATATATATATATATATATATATATATATATATATATATATATATATATATATATCATATTAATTTAATTTCGCACCGGAAACTATTCTAGAAGAAGTTCGAATCCGTTCCATTCGGATATTGATCGGTCTTGGTTTGAAATGGTTTACGCTTTAGTGGTTCCCAGAAGAGTTAATATCTCCATTAGCTAAACCCTTTGTTAATCCAAGTTCTCATCTGCGAACCCCGTTTGGGCCAAGATAGAGTCAAGAAATTGCCATTCAATAAATCAAACGTCTTTTCTAAATTCTAAGTCTAGTTTGAAAATTAAGACGTCATGATTAGACTCTTTCAACCTGGATAAAAATTCATTGATAAAAATCATCGAATAACTTTGAAATACATATAGATGTGTACGTTTAATCACGTAATTACAAGAACATACCCATGTGGTGATGTGTGTTCCCAATAATTAAAAAAACTAACCACTTGATTATGTATTACTATGTGTGAATCTAAGTTGTCTTCTTTTAGGTTAAATGATATTTAGTACGAAGTTGTTATTTATGGAAAGATTAAAGACAAGCAAATGACAACTTGCCATAAAATTTAGCAATTCCAGTCACGCTCCAAATATTTCCTGATTAGGAAACCTTAATTTCTCTGAACAAGAAAAGCCTCACTTTTTATTTATAAATTATTTAAATTTTAGGGCAAGTACTTAATTGTCACGTTCACCTGGTCTGCCACTTTTGTTGTTTGGCGCGGTTGGCGAATCAAATGGAGGAGGATTATTGCCATAAATTAAGGACATAATTAGCCTCTTGTTTAGTATTGCATCCTCCCACTTTGTTATCTTGTCACAAAGTGTTCCAAATAATGTCAAAATAAAAATAATATCGAAATCATGTAGTTATAAATTATAATTGCTAAAGGCTTTGAGAAGACATGTATGAATAGAAACTAGAAGTGTGTTTTTGG
Organism: Lactuca sativa; assembly: GCF_002870075.4. NCBI lineage: Eukaryota > Viridiplantae > Streptophyta > Magnoliopsida > Asterales > Asteraceae > Lactuca > Lactuca sativa. The sequence continues at coordinate 187,686,595 of NC_056628.2, forward strand.
AAGTTGGTGAAACATGTAGATATCACGAATTTAATAACAGACTGAATTAGGGAAAAAATTTGAAGACAATCAAACAAAGAAGTAATGCATTTGTCAAAAAGTATTACTTCGTAGTGACAAAAATAACCCTCCATTGGTGTAACCAAGTGCCACATAGAAAAATGTATGATTGGTTTTTTATCCTAGTTGATTTATAGGAAAAGTTATTGCAAAAATACTTGTTAAATATAATAAAGCACTATAGTAATATATGTTTGTCAAGACATGTTGTTAGACGACGAAATTATATTGTGTTTGGTATGATTGTTGCAAAGTTAGTTTTTAACTTATAAGTTAGTTTTTCAACAAGCTATTTCAAACAACTTATTAAAATGTTAACTTATAAGACTAGTTTATAAACTAGAATAAACTATTCTTAAGCCCTTTCCAAACATATCTAGTTTATGTACGAAAAATAGAGTTTGTCTTCAAACCCAATGCAACGATTGTAAATCCGAAAAGTGGTGTAATGTATGATAGTCAAGTCTTAACAAGAATTGCTATTTAGAGTTAAAAGTTCGAGTACTAAATATCTAAAATTATACCTAATGAATGTTTTATTATTTTTTATTTGAATTATTTTTCGTATTAGATATCATTATTGTATCCCTATTCAAAGTTGGGACTTGAGTATGCTTCTAAGTTCCGATCTTATGTTATCTCTCTTCTTTAACTATATCCATGGCTTTTGTTGTTCTATTTAGTTTCTTTTTTCATTTTCTTTAAGTCGTGTCTTGGATTTTAGTTACCTGAATAAGTAATCTAGCTATAACAAAATGAAGAAACCCAAATTAGTAACCTGACCAAATCGAACATGGTTCTCTTCTCTTTTCTTTTCAAAGGGCTCCTAAGGGTGGAGCCGAAAACATCAACTGAGAAGGTTTGGTTCAATTGATGGAGTCACCATGTTATCTAATATTACGGACATGTGGCTTTGGTTTCTTTCTGGTATGGGAGATTTCTCTGTCTCTTCTGCTAGATCGTTCATTGATTTGAAGTCTCTTTCGACGTCTCCCTCAACGATACTAATTGGTGCAAGTTGGTTCCCATGAAGGTTAACGTGTTTACTTGGCGTTTGGCTTTGGGTAAACTTCCAACTTAAAGTAATCTAGCGAGTAGGGGTTTAGATATTCTGTCGATGAAATGCCCTCTTTGTGATTCTGACATTGAAAATAGAGATCATTTGTTTTTCAATTGTCATATTTCTAAGGTTTTTCGTTTGCAGGTTATTAGATGGTGGAACCTCGATGATATTGTGATCGATTTCTTTGATGATTGGGCATCTTGGTTTGCTTCTTACCGACTTTCTGGCGAGGCTAAAAGTTGGTTGGAAGGTGTTTTCTTTTTGCTTTGGTGGCACATCTGGAATTTCAAGAGTGCTCGGATTTTTGCTCATTCTGGTCCAATGACGACTATTTTGTTTGATAATTTTGTTACTCAAACTTTCTATTGGTGTAAGACTAGGGCTAAAAAAAACATAAACTAGGTTGGTTGACTCCAAAACCCTCAATTAGCTATTTGCTCCCGATGTACTTGTTGATGGAGTAGTTTATTGTTAGTCTTTTTTTGGTTTTTCTTATATAATATCCAGCCGCTCTAAATAAACCGGTGTTACTGACCACCGACCTATTTAATTATTTCCAATTTACTTGTATATGTGTTCGGCTCGGTAGTTATTAACTTTTTCGGTTCTAAGTATTGGTAGCTAAAGATTCCAATAAATTATTTTGAAAACAACCGAGTAATAATAACCACGTGGATTGTGATGACTTGGTAGGACATACGGAATATATGGTAAGTAACCTATTAACCCATGTTCAAATCCTAACACTACTCAACCCTTGTGGCCATAGAGGTTCGCCCGCAAGACTTCAGGACATGATGTTTGCAACGGAGGATTAGTCGGTGTATGAAAGTTGGGCCGAAACCCTCATTAAGGAAGTTCCTTTTAGAAAAAAAATTAATGAAGTTTAAACAAAAAGCTTAATTAGAAGATGTCAACGATTATTTATATCCAAAACTTATTAAAAAACATTAACTATAATAAAAACAAAGCACTACTAAATATAATAATGAAATTTAATTATAAACAATGTATATTTACCAAAATTGGAATGTATATTAAAATCTAAAAGTAAAAATTAAAACATAATCTTAAGTATGACAGTAGATAGACTATAAATTTATTTACTTTAACAATTTTATTTCATCACAGGCATGCGAGGAGCTAAAGGAAACAAACAATATGAAAGTATAGTCAAATCGCGACACAAAGCGACTCAAATCCACTCATAACCGGTTTTTGATTTAAAGGAAAGACATTGAAAGAAGATAAACTAAACATCATTAGCTGGAAGGTTAAAGTTCGTATGCTTGTTATGATGTATCATTGGTAGTTGAAAACGATCCAAGTATACATAAGGCCATCATTAGTACATAGGATGAGCGACTAAACATAGGATGAGCGACGAACGACGAGGACCGTCACGAACCACAAACCAGTGTTAGTGTACCGATGACGACCACGAACGGAAAGCAAAAGAGGAGAAAGTAGATAAACTAAACATCATTAGCTAGAAGGTTAAAGTTCGTATGCTTGTTACGATGTATCATTGGTACTTCAAAACAATCTAAGTATACATAAGGTCATCTGTAGTACATAGGATGAGCGACGAACCACGAGGACCATCACGAACCACAAAGCAGTGTTAGTGTACCGACGACGACCACGAACGGAAAGCAAAATAGGAGAAAGAAGATAAATTAAACATCATTAGCTAGAAGGTTAAAGTTCGTATGCTTTTATGATGTATCATTGGTAGTTCAAAGCAACCCATGTATAGATAAGGCCATCCGTAGTACATAGGATGAGCGACGAACCACAAGGACCATCACGAACCACAAACCAGTGTTAGTGTACCGACGATGACCACGAACAGAAAGCAAAAGAGGAGAAAGAAGAGAGACGGAGAAGAAGAAGGTTGTCCTGAGAGAGAAGGTGTTCGTGGTCCTTCGTTCTCCCCACCACAAATCACCACGACCACGAGCCCCCATGGACCGCCCGGATGGTGTTCGTGACCTGGATGCGTTTATTCTTTTTATATCATTAATTTTCTCCTTGTCTTTATGTTCTGAAAAATATCAAAAATAGAAAAACACATTAAAGTAGCATCTGATAATCAAGACATAAAACTCATTCAAAAACTATAATAAAAAACTAAAAATAAGAACGCAAACCAAATGTTGGGTTGCCTCCCACAAACGCTTCTTTTTAGGAGTCATAAGCCAGACTCCTTTCTCGCTCTATGTTGTATCGGTTGGAGTGGGTAACTTCAATTCAACCATTCTTCGATATAAGTTGCAACTCTTTTTTTGTACGCCTTCTTTGTATTTTCTTTCTTCTTTTTTCGAGCTTTTTCCTTCATCTTTCTTTTGCTTTATTCCCATTTCTGTTTTATCTTTATTTTTAACTTTAGTCTTTCCCTTCTTTTGGAGTCGGAAACGCGGAAACAAAAATCTGACATTTCGTAAACAGATTTCCCACGTCATGGTTATTGTCCCCTCCACGTCGTGGTGGAGGTTCTGACTTCGTAAAAGATCGCGATAAATCATTAGGCCAAGACGTGGTCTCTTCATTACCATGTTGTGGTATGCGTAGATCAGCTTTGTTTTGTTTTTTATTCTTCCATTGGCTTCCTAGATTCAAAAGGCTTATCGCTTTCCTTATTTTCTTTGGGTTGCAACATTTGTTTCACCTCGTCGTCGGTTGATCATAAGGACTTCATTTGCTCGACTCCAAAAGTGACTGATTCGGACCCCACTCTTAATGTTAACTTTGAATCGTGAATATCTACGAGGATCGAATGGTATTAAGGAATGGCCTTCCAAGAATGATGGGAATATCACCCTCTTCTTCCATATCAAGGACAACAAAGTCGACCGGAAATACGAATTGATCAACTTTAATAAGTAAGTCTTTTATTATGCCTCATCGATACCTAACGGATCGGTAAGCCATATGGATAGTCATTCTTGTAGGACTCAACTTAGGAAGATCGAGCTTCTTGTAAAAAGAGTATGACATCAAATTTATACTAGCTCCAGAATTGGCTAGTGAATTCGTCTTTGTTGAAATTTCAAACTCGCAAGGAATTATAAGGCTGCCTGAATCTTTCATCTTTGTTACCGCAGCTGAACATTGCTTGTTTAAAATAACTTCTGAAGCTTGCTCTAATTTCTTCCAGTTTCTATCGAGATCCTTGAGAAACTACATATACTTAGGCATTTGATCAATCACATCTATAAATGGCATATTTATCAAGAGAAATTTTATTTGATCCATGAACTTCTGATGCTCTTTTTCTTTCGGGATATGGCAATGTGGTTGATACGGCTGCACATATGGGACGCCAAAATTTTTCTAAACTGGCCAAAACGTGGTGGTGGGCTTACCACGCCGTGGAAACTGGTCAGACTCATCCACTATTACAAAAAAGGCCTTTTACGACGCTCATTGCGCGTCGTAAAACGCTCAGACGACGCACAAATGCGCGTCAAGGAAGGCCCTGTCATAACGAGAGACGACGCGCATTTACGACGCGCATTTATGACACGCAATTACGACGCTCATTTATGACACGCAATGCGTATCAAGGAAGGCCCTGTCATAAAGGAAGACGACACGCATTCGCGTGTCGTAACCTTACGACGCGCGTGTTAATGACATGCAATGCGTATCATTAAACGCACTGTCAAGAAAGGTCATGTCATAAATGAAGATGACACACATTTTTGCGTATCGTACTTGTAAATTTATATATATATATATATATATATATATATATATATATATATATATATATATATATATATATATTTACTAATTTTCAAATTAAATTTGCATTTCATGTCTCATAATAGAAAATAAAATATCATATACAAAAAATACAATCCATTGCACAAAAGTTAATGTCATACAAATACTCATTCTAATATTAGACAAATGTAATACATCAAATGTGAAAGAGATGAAAGTCTTCCACAAATAACAGTTGAGCTAAAAAAACTTGTTGCCCACCTTCAAAACATCTCGAGCTACTTTGCTTGTCACTATGCACATCAACAAGACCTACAAATTTGAATAATGCAACCATTAGATTCACATAAACCAACAAATCCCAATATGTAAGCATGAAATTTATGCATCTATGTTAAAGGGGTAAAATGGTCATTTACAGTTCATTCAGATCAAAAAAGGAACAACTTTTTTCATTTACTACTTACTTCACCATACATACCTCATTTATCTCAACAAATGCATCATACTGATTATGGCATCGTTAGATAAGTTAAGTGACTAAGTTAGGTAGGTAACTAATGAGACATAAAACTGATGAAATGGTTAAAAACTTACATGAGAGCAAATCCCATTTTCTCCACAACACCTCTGAGATTTTTCACCATTTTCAAGCTCAATTGGATAGTGTTTCAAGGATCCCGAGCCTCCTACTTTTTGCTCAAAGTTTCCAAGATTCTTAGCAAATGTTGGACCTAAAATGAAAGAAAAAAATGGTTTTCTGAATATATACTTCAATTACTAAGAAAATAGTAAGTCAAAAAACTACAGATGTTCAAAATAAGATGCTAGTAAAGCTTTGCCATAATGGTAAGATGTTATGATATACAGAGCAAATGTAAAATTCAATAAGATGCACATAATAATATTCTTATGATCTTATAAGATTTCCAAATAAGATACTAGTAAAGCTTTTGCACAATGATATAAGATGTCATGACATACAGATCAAATTTCAAGATTCAATAAAATGCACATAATAATATGTTTTAGGGCAAATTATAAAAAAATGGTCCCTGAGCTTTCTGATTTTCCCATTTTTAGATCAAAATTGAAACATTTGTCAGCTTTTGTTCTTATTTTTGTTCCAATTGCAGATTCTTTTCTCTTTCCAATTCATATTTGTGTTTCCATTCTATAGTCTCAGGTTGAGCAGCAGCTTTAGCTTATGCTGCTTCTCTTAAAACCTTGCCAACTGCTTATGAGTGACATAAACCACAAGGATCAGACACAAACTTTATTATTAACAAAAGCATCCTACTTTTATTTCACCCGAATGAAAGCAATCATACTTCTCATGGCTATCGAAAACTCCACAAGTTGATCTTCAATCCCATCAACAAGTGGAAGTGGCTGATCATCAATTTCTTTTACAACTTTCTCTAAGTTTCCAAGAGGAAGGAAATCATTTACACCATTCTCCTGTGCAAGATTATGTGTATTCACCAGTTCAAAATCAGATGAAAATTCGAAAGAGAGTAAGTAGAAAATAAAGAGAAGGGCTCTACAAATGTTAAAAGGCAACACAGATACTTGAGCCTATCATAGCATTACAGAAATATTCAGCCATATTTTGAACTTAATGCTTCAAGACATATTATTGAAACATTCAACCATCTTTTGAACTTAATACTCAAATTCTATTTATAGCATTTCCTGTTACTTTTCACCTTCTAGAGACATCAGCCATGTCTTTCTGCTTAACTCTAGTATTGTCATTTGCACTTTCATGTTGATGTTAAAGCGAGTCACAGATAATTGAGCCTATCATAGCATTACAAAAATAATTACCTCAGCCCTGAGTCTATCATCGGAGCATAGAGATCCTGTAGCACCAGATCTCTCATCCTTGCCTTGTGGCTAATCACCATCTTCGGCTAAATAGCATATACACAATTTATTAACATGAATTCAGCGATGAAATAGACATTGCATACACAACAATCAATTCTGGAAAACCATCACTAATGCAACAAATAAGTTATAAATCAAAAACATTAAGTCGTTCTGAGTTACGATTGCGTAATTCACTGTGACAAGAGCAATTAAGTCAAACTGCATACTGACCTGAACAATTGATTAATAAAGAAATAGAAAGTTGGCAGTACCTTTTTGTGGTTATTGTGGGATTTCTTACCTGTACCCATCTTGTAAGGTCTATGACACAGGGCTAATAACCAATTCAAACTTTTCCTTTGTTAAAACTACACAAACTACATCACCTAAAGCAACAATATGTAAAGAATCAACGTATTCACCAAGAAGTGTCCATTCTCCAAAATACCCCCCTTCACTGAACTTTGCTATGTCATAACCACAGCATGAGAAGCACCATCTGTCATAACCACACAAATATTTTCAACTGGGAATCTAATCAAAAAACCCTGCACATATACAATTAAAAGAAGTTGAGTTTTTTTTTTATAAAAAGATATAAAGGTAATAAAACAAACAGAAGTATGATTAATAATAATAATAACACTTACGAATTGGCAGCTTCCATGAAACATTTCTCAATGTGAGGGATAAAATTAGAGGGTACAGCCTGTCCTATTATCATGTTCTTAAATTCAAATTTCGTCTCTGATTCAGCTGGCAGTGGCTTTATATACCTATCATTTTTTTAAAGCAAAATATTAAGAAAAAACAGATTAAGGATTGATGATGTTACATAGATTTTTAAGCTGATAATTGTTGATGCGATAACGGATTGTAATTTCAGATTTTTTTTGTCATTGCATCCAAAAGAAAAGTAATCAGAAAGAAATTGCATTAGACATATGTAGAGGTAAGCAATTAGAAAGAAAAGTATAATTGAGTTGCTTTTAACAGTGTAGACAAATTACTTTGAAAGCTATTCACATGAAATACATCAGCGTCTTTCTAATGATCTGAAGTAAAAAATTACTTATTGTGAACAACTATATCTTTTATACATATCAGATATCAGATGCAATTTTTTTAAGGAGAGATCTTAATTTCGTTAGGCTTACTTGTTGAACATGGAAATGAAAGAGATGAAGAATACGGGGGCAAAATGGTCATGTTCAGAAATTTAACATATTTGTTGCTATTTTTTTTTTGAAAGAGAATTTGTTGCTAAAGTTGACAATTTATGGACTAAAAACATTATGAAACCATGAAATGAGTACCAAAATATATACATACATATGGTGTCATAAATATAATGGGTTTGGTATATGGGTCGCAAAGCCCATATGTTAAACTTGTGAAAATGATCATTTTGCCAATTACCAAATGGGAATAAAGAAATATTTAACTGTAGCAAAAAACTCCCTGACTCCAAGAAGAGGGAGTAAGCAGATTACATTTCAAAAACCATGAATACATCCACATATCAATCGTCAACACATAACCATTATAAAAAGTAGCTAACTAGAAAGAGAAATGTCATCATAAACTTAGACTAATGAAACAGGAAATGGTCAAGGGAGGCAAAAGAAATATGAAAATTATTTAGAGAAATATTTCACTTAAAATATGGGAGACAAAATTCACATCTAGAGAACAACTAGAATCAAGTCCTAGTTTACTTGCTGTTGTGCATAGTGCTTAACCTCATGGATTGTAAGCCAAACAAATAATATTCACTTGAAGAATGAAGTAAATTATAAGATACTGGTCATCCTGGTCAACTTGACTAAAAGAGATATAATGGCATGCTTAAATATATTTAAATATATTTATGAAGCCTTCAGTATTCTATCTGGTAAAGAAAAAAGATCAACATATGACCATAAGAAAAATGACGAGCTGGCTCAGCCTTTCTGAAGGACTAACACGTCAAGGGAGTGGAATCATTGGCTCATTTGGCCAAGCTGAAGAGCTTCGTTATGTAATTGCTATAGTTTGTCGATAAGATTTACAACCTTATTTTTGTTTTATAAATTAGGGAAAATTTCAAGAGATAGAAATATACTTCACTTGTTTGTAGTGGTGATAGAACTCCAAAGCAAAAGGTGAAGTTAAAGGACTTGTTAGATGCAACACGTAATTTGTGTATCATATTAGTTTTGACCTTGTCTTTTTCAAGCATCCACTGCAAGGTTATAACTCATTTCCAAGGTTATAACTCCTTTTATTTGGTTGCTTGCTTTTCGCATTGTCAATGATCACATCTAAACAGGTGATTCTTCAGAGGCTAACTCATGTCTCATATGTGATTCTTCAGGAGCAGGAGCTTGTTTGCTTATCCAAACAAAAATAGTCTCTCCCTTTTCTCTGTAGTGGATATCTGAACATGTGATTCTTCAGGAGCAGGAACTTGCTTTCTTTCTGCATAGTCAATGATCACATCTAACAAGTTCAACAATTGAAACACAGCAAATCAAACAACAATTAGGGAAGAAGAAAAAAAATACATTTAAGATTTTACCAAAAGAAACGAATGTGCAAATTCTACCTGCTAAAGATGTGCAATACTTCTCAAATAAAGGGGTTGATTCAAGAGGCTCAACAACATTGTTATGTCCAAGAAAACACAAGAGTCACTCATTGGGGCATTTTATCAAACAGTTGGTGTTCACCAAAAAGTATCCCTAAACAGGCAGTGATTAATTATTCAAATATTACCAGGTTGTTGTCTTATGTAGTAACAAAGCAACCAAAAATAACAAGCGGTAGCCTGGGTTGTAGGAGCGTAGAGAAATAAAACATCAATTGTTTTTAGAAGATTTAAAAGATTTACAAACAGCGTAAAAGATTTACTGATGACTATACTAAGATTTGATTACTCACCTACGTATATAAATGCATCATGGTTCCATCATTGGCAGTAGATAACAAGTTCACGACCTCAACCACTCTGTACTCATGAAATCTTATTGTAAGATTCTTGAGGGTTTCAACGACCCTTGTAGGCTCGAGAGTAACCAAGTCGTAGGGTTGTGATGCCATATCGGGAATCCATAACCAAGCTGGGTGAAGGAACAAGACGATTTAAAAAGATAACTCTAAAATAGGAGATAGAAACCTAAATTTCCTTTTAGGTTTTGAAAACATGAATTCAAGGAGAGGAGGAAACCTTCTTGGGCTTAGAATCCCTAGTTCTTCATCATAGAGCCCTCAATCGTAATGATTTTGTAAGGTCTATTTTCGGAAGCAAAAAAACCTCAATCTCAATAGAAAAAATGAGAGAATCAGGATTTTAGAAGAAAATAAAAGACCTCCCGCTAACTACAAAGCAGGAAGACGCACATTAGGGTTCTTCGTCTGTGTGTTGTTTTGATTTATCTATGGGAAATTAGAAACAAACAAGAATCAAGCTTTGCATTCCATACTTCATAACGATAACTCATGGAATTCACAGAGTTTCATTAAGCTAAACCATGGAAAAGAGAAAAGTAGAAACGAAGGAAGATGAGAAAAAGGCGGAGTTTTCTAATTTTTGAGGATTTCGTTCCCGCTTAGCTATCAAAGGTTGGAAAACGCGCGTTCCATTAAAATTTATAAAGCGACATCCCTAGACGACACACATTTTAGTATAGGTGCCCTCCGTGTTTTTTAGTTAGACACTAATTTAAGGGCACGCAATAATGCGCGACCTAAATCCTTAAATTTTTTTAAGAGATGACACTCTTTTAATGTCACACGCTTTTGCATAACATAAATCAAGGAGTGTCGTGGTTTGCGCGTCGTAAAAGGGTCTTTTTCTTGTAGTGATCCTTTTCTTTTTCAATCTTTTTGACTTGTTTTTCGGGTTGATGGTCTTTGGATGTTTGAGCAAAATTTATGATCACCAAAGGTTCATTCTTCTCACCTCCTTGAGTTGTAATGGCTGGCATGTGAGCTCTTGGATTAACTTTGGTATTGCTTGGAAGGGTTCCTATTAATCTTTCTTGCAAAAGCCTTGCTAATTGGCTGACTTGTGTTTCGATGTTTAAAATAGATGCTTGTTGATTCTAGAGAGAAACTTGTTGATCTATAAGCGTTGTATCTATGGTGTCATGTCTTTTTTCGCTTGTTTCCATGTATCTAACTAAATCGACTCAAGATCAATCTTCCTTCAGGTTGGGATTATTCTATTTGGTAGTAACCACGATTTTTTTGTTGATAACTCTCTTCCTTTTCTTTCTTGTATTTGTCATAGGGCTTCCGTTCCCTCCTGGGCTTTCTCCAATCTTTTTTCAAACCTATCACCACTTGAATAGTACACTTGAGCCTTCTTGTATCCGTTTTCATCCATATCACAATCCTTTGTAAGATGTGGCCCACTATAATTTTTGCACCTAACTTGTATCATGTGAATGAGTTTCCCTATTTTTGTTATTCTTCAATCCATGGTGCCGAGCTTTGCAATTATGGAAGCAATATTATCTTTACCTCCATCTCTATTCGACTTCCCTCTAATAATATCTTCCCATGGGTTGTGGTATTCTTGTGAATGCTTGGAAAATTCTTCAATAAGAGCATTATTGGTTCATGGGTCTTTCTTTGTCATTGGTCCTTGTGAATCAAGAATTTTCCTTGTGCTCACATTGATCCCATCATAAAAGATTGTAATTTCTTGTTGCACATTGAGATCATGTTGAAAACATTATCTTAAGAACCCTTTATAGCTTTCCTATGCCTCGTAAGCGACTCTCCATAGATTTGTTGGAAGTATCTAATATTTCATTTAAGCTTTGAAATTTTGGATGGAGGAGTGAATTGTTGGATAAATTCAAATTTAAGATCGGCCCATTTCATGATTTCTCCAAAAGGTAATGATTCCAACCATTCTTTTGTTGCACCTTTGAGTGTCAGTGGAAATAATCGTAACATCACCGCATCTTTATGTAAGTTGGGGCCGCTAAACCAATTTTCAATTTCCACCACTTGCCCTATCTGTTTGTATGCATCCTCATAATCATTACTAGGGATTATTGTATCTTTTAGCATGCTAAGGATGTGCCCCGGAAGCTCAAACTTGGTATTGGTTGGAATTTCAGGTGGTACAACACTCGTCCTATTTTCATCACACATCCTCCTGTTGTAATCCTCCTTAGTCTTCCTATTTATGACATGGGCATATTTAATCATGTATTTTGTAATACTTTTAGCTACACTTATGCTTATTTTGGGACATAAGATGTTTGAAATCTGTTTTCTAGTAGCAAAGACATGATCAGGATGAAAAGGAAGAAAACAAGGAGTTGGAAGCATGAAAATGTCGGCTAAGTAAAAAAAGAAGACAAAGAAGGCTTGAAGGCTGAAGCCCATGGTGTGGGTACTCTACACCACGCCATTGCAATTGGAAGATTCACAATTTATGAGATGGCTTACCGCATACTAGATGTAAATTATGCCCACGACATGACACTTGTCCCCATGCCATGACGATCAGATTTTAGAAAACTATATATATTCGAACATTAGGCCAAATTCGAGATGTTGGCTGGAGGATTAAGCTAAGGTTTATGACTGAAAACCATTAGAAAACCTCCAAAAGTGAAGAATTTTATTTTTACTCAAGCTTTAAAGAGAATTGAAGAAAGATCATCACTAAATCATTGTGTTTGCTATATTTAACCATTTCTGTTCTAGATAACTACGATTTATTGCTTTTTTCTTTTAGTTATGGGTTTATCACTCCATACTTCTATTCGGTGAATATGAACCCGGATTCTATGTGTCAATTTCGATTATTGGATGTTTTATGTTGATTTTACTTGTGTTTGAATATCCAAACCCTAGCATGTTGAACTTTTAGCTTTTTTATTGCTTCTTAATCAAGTTTTTTGTCATAGATGATCATTCTTATTGCTTGAATTTTTTTCCTAGTTGTTTATGATCATTAAATAATTAGAGCTAGTGATTAATCATATCCTAGGGTTAAGTAATTAAAAGTTAATAACTTTAACTGTGTTAGAGAGCATAATTAATGATAATTTGTGCTTGGTTGCTTGACTTGATCCTAGGAAAGTAACTCTTAGATTTATCATTCATAGTCCAATTTGTGATTATATCGAATTTGTGTACAACCTGTGCTTGATAATTGCATGGTAATTCATAAATTGGTACATCTAGGTATTTGATCATAATAACTAGTAATTTAGAGAATTGTTAATTAATATAATCTATCCAATAGAAATCAACCATAGGAGAAGAGGGAATCAAAACTAAACGAAAGTACTCTTTAAATCTTGAAGTAAAAGTCATTTCCTTGCTTTTTAGTTTTAATAGTTATTTATTTAATAGAAATTTGATTTAAGTTCTTCTGATCTTGCAAAATTAGTAAAACCCTCCAATTGAAGTTTGTTCTCTTAGTTTAATTAACAGTAGTTATTTTATTAATTAAATTGCGTTCCCTACGCTCGACATTTGACTTACCCAAGCTATTCTATAATTTGACTAGGTACACTGCTTATAGGTGCATAAGTAGTTTAGTTAGGTTTATAAATTAAAAAGTTGATAGGTATACTTTTATACACATCATGTTTTTGACGCCGTAAACCGGAGAACGACTTATTTGATTTTTAGTTTAATTTCTTTTAGTTATTCAATCCTTTTTGTGGGGTAAAAACCGCAAAAAGTTATTTTTCTACTTTTATTTTACTTTATTTTTTTCTGTTTGATCAGTAACCACGTCGTGGGCATCTTGGCCACGTCGTGGTAACGAAACAGTCGGTTTTTAGTTTAGTCATTTTATTCGTTTTACGCGTTTTTATTTTGTTTTGTTTTATTTTAGTGACTTACGATCAGGGGATCTCAGCTTCCTATCAAACCACCACTCAAAGATCCAGAATCCACTTTACACAAGAAAAGAGATAAAAAGGTTGACGAATCAAGTAGCAATTTTCAAACAGACAAAGGTTTAGAAAGCTTCAACAAAACTCCTACAGAGAAAGGCACTAGGCATAGATTAGAAACCATGGAAGTTTCGGATGAAGACATAAAAATCAAGGAAGAAGAAATGGTGTATATTAACAGAAGGAATGATAATGGACCAGGCCTTATGCCACCAGAAATTCTGACTGCTACAAACTTTGAGCTCAAGAGACGTACTCTCTTGATGCTCGAAGACATTCCATTTTCTTGCAAGGATTGTGAAGAATCTTTCAAGCACATTGATGAGGTGCTTGACATAGCCAACTACTTCCATGTGCCAAATGTTTCAAGAGATGTGGTACTACTCAGGATGCTTCCAGTGACATTTACTAGGGATGCAAAAGTATGGTTGAAGTCACTTCATCCGTGAACAATTAGAACTTGTACCAACCTTCGTGAAGCCTTCATTGAACAATTTAGCCCTCCGTCAAAGATTGCTAAAATCAAGAAAAAATAGCTAACTTCCAACAAGAGAGTGGGGAGTCCTTATATGAAGCTTAAGAAAGATACAAGGGATTGGTATATTTCCCACAACACAATTTAAATGTTCAACAAGAGGTTTCTATTTTCTACGATGGAGTGAATGTGACCACAAGGCAACTTCTTGATTCTCAAGGACCGATGCCAAAGAAGGAACTGACATCGATCAAGGCTTTAATTGAAGAATTCACAAAACACTCGCGGGAGTACCACAACCCTCATGATGATACTACTAGAAGCAAAGGAAGTAAGGACGGTGAAAATGAGAACAGAGCGGCGGTATTGGAAAAACTCAAAAATATGGATCGAAAAATGCCGAATATGGATCAATCCATACATGAGATACTTGTGGTTTGTGAGAATTTCAATGCGCCACATTTGACGAAAGATTATGAATTGGACGTGAACAGTAATCAGACAGATCAAGTGTGCTACTCAAGTGGTGATAAATATGATGATGATTGGAGAAAGCCAAAGAAAGAGTGGTTTCCATATGACGAGTACAAGAAACAAAAAGAAGAGAAGCATCGACAAATCGGTCTAGTCGTCTATCAAAAAAAGAACAACCACCACCCGAGATGAAGATGGATTTTGAGTCCATGCTCTATAGGTTTTCGGAAGCCTATGAAAAAAGACATCACGCTACTAATGTTACCTTGAGAAATCTTCAAGCTTTGTAACGTCCCGAAAATTAAGACTAAAAATTTTCATTTTTAAATTAATAAAACTATTATTCAAAACATCATCATAAAATCATGGAGGAACAAGTGTATCAACAACATCACAAATCATTAGAGTAACATAAAATGAGGAACAAGATGGTGTGTGCATTGCAATCATCCTAGGCTCTTCCCCTTCGAACCAGAAGTACCTAAAAACATAAACTGAAAATCATATGCACAAAGCTCAGTAAGTTCCCCAAAATACCACATACGATACATAATAAACATATAATGTGCCTCGCCCGACATCGAGCCCCGCTCGGTATATAGATTTGTCATGTGTCGGGCCCTTCCTGGTATACATATAAAAATATAAACACATAAACACATAACACATGCAACAATCACAAAGATAAATAGCATACAGAATGGTCATCTGGCCCCGCCTGGTAAACATATAAACATATAACATATGCAAGAGTCACTCAAACATCTAGCGTCCTAAACATAATAAAACATGGGTCGGCATTGGTGCCTTCGACCCACTAAACACAGTAAGGAAACTCATCTCTATCCGTTGAAACATTCAAATGAATCTTGGTTTGCTGGTACAGAAAAATCTACACGCTAACATCATCAAAATAATATCTAGTTAATAATTGGATCTCGACCCATAACCAAGAATCTAAGCCACTTGACCCATAATCAGGGTAAAAGACCATTTTATCCTTTTTCTTACTTGCCCCAAAACCAAGGCCCAATCCAACTACTCAAAAGTCCCAAATCCTAAATGGAAACCCAAAGCCCAATATGACACAATCTTCCAAATTGTCCCAAAACCCATCATGGGCCTAAATCCAAGGAAGCCCAAAATGCTAGTCAAAAGCCCAAATCATAAGTCTAATGGCCCAATAAGGCCCAATGTTAAAAATCCAAAGCATCACCCAAATCTATGAAAGCGAAGCCCATGCGTCCATCTTCTGTGTACGTAGGGAGTACTCAACTCGTATGCTTAGCGTACTCCATCTAGGATCAGTACACGCAACGTACCAGCTGGGTACGCACAACGTATTCCACAGACTACCAACCCACTTTTTTAAGTACTTAAACAGTTAAGACCTTTTGCCAAACTCTCAGATTTGGTCCGTAAGGGTGACTTAATACGTAAAGTTGGCAACTTTACACCCATGCATGGCTTAATGTAACCCAACACTAAAAAAGAATCTTAATAAAGCTCTTAACACTTGCATGAAGAAATATCTTTCACAAAGTTTGCATTTTTATGAAAAAGGGACATCCATGGAGATAAGATCTAACATCCATTGCGTTTGAAGTAGGTCAAAAGCTCAACTTTAACTCAAAAGACTCAAAAATGCATAAATAACACCATAAAATAGATCTAGCACAAATAACCATCAAGGTGAGAGTTTTTAACCTCAAATAGCTTGCAAATGTGAAGGTAACTCTGGATCTACAAGCTTAATCTATTCCTCCAAGTGTTCCTCTTCTTCTTCTTCACCACAAAACACCAACAAACTCACCTTCAAGCTCAAATCTCACCAAATGCACTTAGGGTTTTGTTTTCAGGGTATAAGGAGATGGAGGTTGGTCAATAAATGTCCAAAAGGTAGTTTAGGTTGTTTAATGGGCTAGTACGCTAAGCGTACTCATAGAGTACGCCCCGCGTACTAGCTAGGGGACCAAAATGTATAGAATTTTGTAATAAGGGTAAAAGGAAACTTATCACATTACGAGTGTTACAACTTACAATCTTCCATCAAGATCATTGAAACTAAACTTGGGTAATTAACAACATTTGTTAACAAGATTTTACCTCTTATAAATCCTTATCCAAAACCACAACCTCACATTATGGCTATATACACTAAAAAAGAAGAAGATTATGAGCCATTAGTGATCCATGATGCAGCTACTAAACAACCTGGTTCACATCTGGAAGAAAATAAGCCCGGAGCAGAAGAAGAAAATTCAGAATCGAGTTGTGATGAGTCCCCACGCCATGACGACCAGTCCATGTCGTGATCACTGGAGAACAAAAATCCTTCATTTTCAAAATCAAAATCAGCCTCCTTTAGCATTCCCATCTCGAGCTCTTAAGCATAATCTGGAGCTGGAACAAAAGAGGTTCATGGAAAAAGTACTATCTCTCTCGATCAACGCTTCGTGTCTCAAATCAATGGCTAAGCTTCCTAAAATTGCTAAAGATGTGATGACTAGTCGAAAAGAATTGGAGAATGCATCTACCATAATGCTTAATGAGTTATGTACAACTGTAATCATTGATGGATTGCCAATTAAGATGGGAGATCAATTTCTGCTAACTTTACCTTGTGAATTTGGCAATTCCACTTCATCACATGCTTTAGCCAATTCGGGGGTAGCATCAATCTTATGCCATACTCTTTTTACAGGAAGCTCGACCTACTAAGGGTACAAAACACGAGGATGACACTTCGAATGACAGATCACTCAATCACTCATCCACGTGGCATCATTGAAGATTTATTAGTGAAAGTTGGAAAACTTACTTTTCCCACAGACTTTATCGTTCTAGACATGAAAGAAGATGAATACCTTCCCATAATATTAGGAAGACCATTCTTAAGTACCACACAGGACCTCATCGACATTCATGAATTAAAACTCACACTTTGTGTAGAAGATGAAGAAATCATTTCGAAATGAATCAAAAGGTGAGTTATGACAATCCAAGAGATGATGTGTTCAGGGTGAATAATTTGGAAGTAGAAAGTCATAACAAGCTAGATGACATTGAGAAATTAATGGAAGAAGAGTTGAAAGCTTGGAAGAAGCCTCACATTGTAGAACTAAATGTTCCAAACAAAGAGCTTCAATTCATATGACATTTGACGTGTTCGCATTCACTACACCTAAGGCTCAAGTGGAAGAGGCAAGTGACGAAAAAGAATTTGATTCGGGTGAAAATGAGGAGACAAATGATGAGGATATGGGTGAAAATTTCAAAGAGCCAATAATTACCAAGATGTAGGTAGACAAAGAGGATCATACAGAAGATGATAAAAAGAATACAAAGATGAAAGGGCAAAACATGGGATTGAAACGCAAGCATGAAGAAAGCATCAATCCAAAAAAAGAAGGAAAACTTGAAGAATGTGTACATCAGAAGGGTCCAAGCATACAAGAAAAAATGGAAGGCACAAAAGGAACAAAAGGAGAACCCACTCCCACCCACAACAACTAGAGTGGGAAGGAGTCCAACTTACGAATCCACAAAAAGAAGCGCTTCTCGGGAGGCAACCCAATGTTTTAAGAGTTTGCATTTTCTTATCATATTGATTTCTTTTTAGTGTTTATTATTATTTTAGTTTAACCGAATGATGATGTGTTTCTATAGTATTTTGATTTTATTTTGTAGTAAGCATCTGAAGCAGTGAAAGTGCTTAGCTGAAGAAAAAGCCATGAGATTTTTGGTAGATTACAATTGAAGCCATATTTTTGAATAAGTATGGGGTTCCTACTTGATGACAGGAAGAGTTTAAAGAATTTTATAGAAAGAAAATGTCGAGAATGGTCCTTAGCCATTGAGAAGTAAAAGTCATTTGCTTGCTTGTTAGTTTTAATTGTTATTTAGTTAATCGAAGTTTGATTTAAGTTCTTCTGACTTGCAAAATCAGTAAAAACCCCCCAATTTAAGTTTGTTCTCTTAGTTTAATTAAAAGTAGTTATTTTATAAATTAAATTTTGTTCCCTATGTTCGACACCCGACTTACCCAAGCTATTCTATAATCTGACTATGTACATTGCATATATGTGCATAAGTAGCTAAGTAGTTAGGTTATAAATTTAAAAGTTGATTGGTATACTTTTATGCACATTAATCCTGTATGGTCATATACTACCAAAACAAAACTAAAAGAAAGCAAAAAAAACATGTAAAATGGAACAAAACCAAAATAAAAATAAAAATGAAATTTGAGTTTCTAAGGCGTAGAGAATGATTCACCACGTCGTGGTTACTGGAAAAATAGAAAACAATAAAGAACTTTTTTGGATTTTACCCGACAAAAAGGATCATTCAACTATCAACTAATAAATATGAACAAAATAAAACCGATTCCCGGCAACGACACCAAAATCTTGATGGGTTTCATTTGCACTAGTTGTTTTAAGTTTATAAATCATGTCAAATCTAACCAGTTAAATACAAATAGGCAGTGTAGTCGTGTAATAGTATAGTAAAGGTAAGAAAGGGCATCAGACTCTTGGGAAACGGGTATGATTTTGAATCAAGTTAATAAAAAAATAATCTTTTTTTTAGAAACAGCCAACAAAATATAAAAACTCTAGCAAAGAACTAGAGGCAGAAAAAACTTTACAAAGTGTTTAAAGGAAATTAAAGCCACCAATTACAATTAAAAGATAAAGTTTTACATCTATTGCTAACCTAAAGAAAAAAATTCACGAATAGTATAAAAAATATAATTCTTTTTCATCTTACCTCCTTCAAAAACCATATCATTCCGAAACCTATAGAGAACCCAAAGAGTATACCAATAACTGCTTCAATCACCCTTCTTTTATTAGTTTTGCCTCTAAAATTATTAACAAAATCAAATAAAGAATTAATGCAATTAAATGCATTGACATGTACATCAAGCCATTTAAAAACTGCATTCCAGGTTCTCACAGCCACTTCACACCTCAAGAACAAATGCTCCAGTTGCTCAATCTTCAAGTTACAAATCGGACACAAAATAGACAGGCGATGTCAATTCCACGATGATCAAGATTCAGCCGAGTGGGCAATCTATTTAATCTAATTTTCCAAACATGAATATTGACTTTCCTTGGGTTTAATAAGCAAATAATTAAACTAAATAAAACACTATAAATGGGAGATTTTCTGATTTTACAAGTTCAGAAACTTAATATTATGAAATTTAAACAACTAAGCAAACAAAGAGAAAATAACATGATTTTAAAGAAGTATATTTGAAGTACTTCCACTAGATTTTGAATCCCCATAGTTTTTTAAGTTTGATTCTTTAGTATGCAATAGATTAATGAGTTGGTTGGCGAATTTTATGACTAGTTATCTTGGTCGGATTTCCTAGTTATAATGATTAATGAGCATAAATGTAAGACTCCAATTCTCAGGTATTGTTTAATATGAGTTTTTGAGTTAGGCCCTACTCGACGAGTTAGTTTACCTACTCGTCGAGTAGCAGTGAGAAGGATCGTGGGTTAAGTGACCTACTCGACGAGTCCATATTGGGACTCGACGAGTAGGAGCTGGCAAGTGAAACCATAATTCTCGGGGTTTTGCACCCCTATTTAAAGGGACCTTAGCCTCCCTAGGACCTCTTCACAGTTCCAAAGAACCCTTGAGAGCCTTATTCGTGTGTGTGCCTTGTGTGTGTGTCTGAAGCTTGAAAAAGAGTCCTTAGAGGGAGAAGACTTGGAGGAGAAGGAGATTGAAGCAATTGGAGTGTGGGAATCAACACTCATCTCAGATATCAACTTCAAAAGGTACCCAAACCGCCATTCTCCTTATAGATCTCCTTTATTGGGTGAGATTTATGGTTTTCATGGAATATCAAGTTGGTATGATGAGCTATGGGCTAGATCTGAAGTTGTAACTTCAGATCTGGACTCTCTTTGGATTCTAGAAGAATAAAGTTGCAGCTTTAGTCGTAACGGAGGTCCCCTTTGTGCATAAAGACCCATAAATAGCTTAGATTTTCCATTTTGAGCCTTTAAAGCTATGCATGCACGTAAAGTTTTCAACTTTACATGATAAGCATGCCCTAGAAGCATGGATCTGTGATTTGGAGCTGTTGCATGGCTCAAAATGGATCTGTATGGAAAGAGGATTAAATAGACTCGGCGAGTCGCAAGATCGAATCGGCGAGTCGCATGAAGATGACCTTTGAACTCGACGAGTTGGTTGAACAACTCGGCGAGTCCGATGAAGATTGTCATGAGACTCGACGAGTTGAAGAACAACTTGGCGAGTCGGATGAGTTTTAACCAAGAATATGTTCGCATGTATATCCGTCAAGTCGCAGGGAGGGAACTCGACGGGTGGCCTTAAGGTTTGATCGGGATTCGAAGGAACTCGACGAGTCACCTCGATGACTCGGCGAGTTGGATTGTGCTTCAAGGGACTCGGAGAGTAGTTGGGTGTACTCGGCGAGTTGAGGTCCACATGCACTGTTGATCTTGACTAGGGACTTTGACCTTGATCAGGGGTGACTATTGGGTTGTGGAGTACCTTATAAGGTTAAATACTTATAAGTATATGGAACTATGGTTATAGGTGGTAGGGCCTGTATCGAGTGATCCGAGAGTTGGAGTTTACCTTCCGAGTCGACATCTACGAGGTGAGTTATCCTCACTATATCGATTGGGTCTACGGCACCAAGGTTGGCCCTTTAGTTATTATTGTTATGGTATGCTACATATGGTTATGATATGTTAGATCGGAATCAGGGTAGACAGTATGTTATGCTCTTATGATCCGTAAGGATTGGTATGTTAGTGACATGATAGGTCGGTATTCTAGTTCTAAGAGAATTCTATGATTGTGATCAGTGAGATAGATATGTTTGATGTTTGTATATGCCAGTATATGATAGTTATGCACACATGGTTATTTGCTTGTTGGTTGGGTTGAGGCGGTCCTGCTTTGTGTTGAAGGCCAACATACCCTATGAGCGTTCCGGGGAGACTGTAGGCCCACATGGCGGACCAGTCATGCCGAAGGCTTGGGATATATCCAGACAGACTGCAGGCCTGGTAGGGCGGTCCAGTCAGGTCGATGGCTTAGTATGCATGTTGATTGATTGATTATTATTGTTATGGTATTGTAGTGTGGTATTGGTATTTTGGGGGTAGCTCACTAAGCCCTCGGGCTTACAGTTTTCAGTTTATTGTTTCAAGTACTTCAGGAGACCATGGCAAGGCGAAGGCGTGACCGTACCGCTCCTCATCCTTATGTTGTGATTTTTGGGACACTCTGATGGAAAACGATTTCAAAACATTTTGTAAACAATCGTTTGTTGGTTTTTAATTATGATTAAAAAGTTTAAATTTGGTGTGAATTTTATAGATGTTACAATGAAAATCTAATGATCATGCGAATTAGTGAACACAAAACCATATAATTAAATTCAACTATGAACGATGTGATTTTGAGATTCCTTATTAATGATAATGGCAAAAAATCAAACATGGCATGGATGACTATGATTCTCTAACACAATCAAAGTCAGCAATTAATATTACCTAACCCTAGGATATGATCAATCTCTAGTCCTTACAGTTTAATGGTCATAAACTAATTAAAATTCAACTTTGTGTAATTAGAATGGTGCTTTTAACTACACATAACTTGACAATGGGCATTAAAAATCATAACTTTATAATGATAGGTTAACAATCAATTGATCACAAGTATAAATTCAACTCACATAATCCAACAAAGGAAATCAAAACATTTAAAATAAGGTTCATCTTCATCTAAGTGAAAGTCAAAGCTTTTTAGCCTTGCATCATGACTAGAAAACAAAATCTAACAAATTTGAAATTGAAATACATGATATAAAAAAACTGAAACGAGTAATTGATGAGTTCTTGCTTGATCTTCAATTACACACTTCAAAGGTGTTCTTCAGCCTTCAAAAACATCTA
Source organism: Lactuca sativa (assembly GCF_002870075.4). Lineage (NCBI taxonomy): Eukaryota > Viridiplantae > Streptophyta > Magnoliopsida > Asterales > Asteraceae > Lactuca > Lactuca sativa. The sequence continues at coordinate 187,709,155 of NC_056628.2, forward strand.
GAATCGACTAATATCTTGCTCCCTAAGTTGGTGGAAGTTGGCATTCGAATTAGGGCTACAAAACCCATAATTTATACATTTTTTGCCTCCATGGCATGGCAATAACCTTATCCATGGCATGGAAATGGTTTCCTTTCCGCACACAAACTCGTAGACCAACACAAGGATTTTTGGATCTGCCACGTTATTGTAATGCCTTTTCTACGGTGTGGGAACTGGGAATCAAAATTTTGATCAAACACAAAAGTCGTCTAAAATTTTATCTAGTTTCCAGAACATATTGAATCTCGTCAAGCATAGTTATGAGTTATGAGATATGACCAAAACACTGAAGAGAGATCAATCTCTCCAGCAACATCCTTTTTTCCTCTTTTTAGCTCCGTTTTCTTCCTTTTGCATCCCATCTTCCATTTTAATTGTAATTTAACATTTTCAACCATATTAATTATCATATATCTAAAAATATAACATTTTAATCCAATATATTAATAAAATAGCCTAAAATATATGTATAAATATGGCAATATTAGTCTCATCTCCATCTACCTCATATCGATCGTTTTGTCTCTTATTCGGATGTTGATTGGGTTGGCTCGCCTTAGATTCACTGCTCAACCTCAAGGTTTTGTGTCTATCTTGGTGACATTTTAATCACTTGGTCCTCTAAACATCAACATGTAATGGCAGGGTCTAGTTCCGAAGCTGAGTATGTGGGGATACCTAATGTCGTTGTTAAAGCTGATTGGCTTCACACTCTTCTTCTTGAATTGTCATGTCCTATTTCTTGCACTACCGTTGTTTTTTGTGATAATGTTAGTGTCATGTATCTTGCATCTAACCTAGTGCTATAATAGCTTAGTTTTTAAGCATTTGTGTTTTAGAATGTTATTATGTGTTAAAGGGCATTTTGGTCCTTTTTGGTAATATTAGACTTGTAGAACGTTAATTGATGCATCTTATGTATTTATTTGATGTTTTCAACTAATGAAAAATGTTATATTGATTGGAGAAAGGATTGGAATTGATAGATATAACTTTGGGTTTGAAATTTTTTGAAAATGGAATGGAATTGCTAAATGCAGCTCCACCACGGTACAGTGAGAGGTTTGCAGCAACATGGTGGCTGAGGCGGTGATTTGGGTGCATCTATGTCGCAAGTAATATGCAACGTACTTTGCATCGTAGCATGGTATATGGGTATCGTGTCATGGTGCAAAAGGTAGGTTGCTATGGAGAAAAGGTCGCCACGATGCGGAAAGGATTATACCATGGGTTCATTAAACCCACCATGGTGTGATAAAGACTTCACCATGACGTGGTTTCAAATCAAAATAAGAGATTGGTTAGGGCTCTTTTTCTTAAAAAAAAACTTTCCCTATTTCTTAGAAATCAAAGGTACAACGATCGTGAGGTTAAAGAAGGTTCAAGAGGTGATTACGCTTGCTTAAGGCAAGCTTTAAGCATCTCAAGCCCCTAAGGTAGTCATCTTGTTCGTTTTCTAGCTTTTAGGGCTTTAATGGTGGTTTATGAGTTTGAGCATGTTATGCAAGATTTCTTCAATTAAAATTGTTATTAATGGTTGATAAAGTGTTTGGAAGCTTAATAATTTGTTTTTATGGAGATTTAATGGTTAAATTCTTGTTTTGATCATTAGGACTTGAAACACCCTAGAATTGGAAAATGGTGATGTGGTGTTTATAATCTAGTTAGATTAAGTGTATAAGATCTTAATTAGAGTTGTTTAGCAAGTGTATAGCAAGCATCCAGTAGCTTGGTGAATATATCAGCAAGTTGGTTATCAGTGCGAATATACATCATCTTGATCTTTCCTTTTTGCATGTTGTCCTTTATAAAGTGGTGCCTGATCCCAATATGCTTGGTCTTGGAATGTTGGATAGAATTTTGATGGATTAGAATAACACTTATGTTATCAACACAGTATGGAGTCTTCAAATTTTTAAAACCATAGTCAAGAAGCTGATTTTGAATCCAAAGAATTTGGGCACGACATCTACCAACAACATACTCATCTTCAGTGGTTGAACATGCTAAAGATGATTGTTGAAGTTCTATAATAAGTGCCACACATCTTCTAATGCCTCTGATCCCTTCTTGAGATAACTGTTCTACTGATTTTGATAGAGAAAGTCAAGTGAGGGAGGAGCGAAAACCATATAATCAATGACGAGGTTAGTCGACCAGTTGGAAAAACTACACTAATGTTGAAGGTGTCGGTGAAGCCTTACCTGAAGGTAATTGTCGTGCCTGAAGAATCCAAGATGACGAAGATGATGCCTCTGAAATTTTTAGGTGCTACATATATGATACCTAGATATGTACCAAAATTTCAATCAAAGAGATTACAGTTTTCTCCTTTATTCCCCAATTCATTCACCTTTTGTTACAATATTCATAGTTTCTTCATCATTTTATCATCATAACTGTTGATTTCGTTGTAGTGACTATTTTTAGGATATTACGGGTGATGTTGGATTGGTGAAGAAAGATGAGGAATGTAAGATTCCGAAATGAGGTACAATTATCATCCATGAATCTTTCCTTATTATGTTAGAATTAGTCCCGAAATATGAAAGGTTGGCAAGTCAGTACGCATAAGTACGTACAGCGTTCTCATGCACTAAGCAAGATCGTTGAGGCCACTTAGTACGCTGGGTGTACCCCTTGGTACGTTGGGCGTATTAGGCTTAGATGCAAACCCTAGTATTCATTTGTTCCCTTTAAATAGAACATGATGGTCTCATTTCTAGCCACCTACATTGGTCAAAATTTGACTAAGTGAATATCAACCAAATTACATGAGAGGTTGTGGTGTTATGAATAATTAAAATTGTTAATTGAGAACAAGATAACACGAGAGATTTACAAGGAAATCCCTTGATCCTTGCTAGGATCTCCGGCATAAAACCTTGGGAGGTGATAATGATCACCTACCTTGTATGATATTATTGATTTGAATGTAAATTCTAGAGATGATGATAGAAATATGATTACAAGTGTTTGCCTAGCTCTAGGTCTGTAAGGTGTCAAAAGATTGTCCCTGTTGTTTGTGTTTTACAGGTGTATTTAGAGTCCAGGTTAAGTGACTATATGTTTGATATTTTCGGGATCTTGCTGAGCTAGTATTTACAAAATGCTTTGACTTGGTATTTCTAGGTCTTAAGCCTGGTTGGACTGATTCTTCGGTGTGAATGAGTCTTATGTTGACCATTTCTGGACATATGAGAAATAAACAAGAAATATATCCGTTAAACTTGTTAGGAAATAATAATGGCGATGTTCAAGATCATGATGTATGTTCGGGATCCTAAGACCCCTTTAAGATATAGACTGGATAGGTTTAAGGATCCCTATATATCTTTTAGATCCTGGATGGGATTGAGGATCTTGGCCCTAAAAATTGCCCCCAAATTATACTTGGAAATTATTTGAATTGATTTCAAGTATTTGAAATGTATAATTTAATTAATTGGAAATCAAGGATTTGAAATTCAAACTCTAACGGATACAATTGTATCTGTTCAAAAGATATGATTATGTTGTCAAATCACTTTTCTCTCCTTGTTTTGATGGTAAATTTCTTTATCCTTTTTTCTTATTTTTCCTATTTATTGATTACGAGTAAATAGGCACTCCATTCTCGCTCAAGCATCCTTGATTTTCCGACAAGGACTTCATCGATCAGAGGATCATGTCTTATGAAGAGACCTGTTTTTTTTGGTGATGATGACATTGAGTCCTTGAAGTCAATCGGAGCTTTTCCATCCGATGTTATTTTCAAGCCTTTTGATGTGAAGACCCAACCTGACTTTGTTTCTCCTACTTAGGTTTGCTCCCATCCAAACTATGCTCATGATCTGGAGGATCCTGCTTTAGGTTGATCGATTGAATCAGTCTAAGGATCTAGACATGGGATTTAGCTAAGTTAGCCCATATTTGTGATCTCCAAACTTTTGGGTCTTTTCGTTTCCTGCTCAGAGTCAAAACAAGTAAATCACATATTATTTTGAAATCAAAACAAAAGGAATGTTCTTGGAAAGAGAGATATATCTTTGTGAAACATGAATCCATCCCGCTGATGATCTCCTGCTAAGAAATCAGGTTAGAAAAGGTAGGATTTTATTTTATTTCGTTCAGGATATGAAATTCACGCTTTCTTGTTTTATTTGTTTTGATGCAACTTTCAAGTCCGAGGATCTCATCCCTACCGCTTAAGATATCACAGAGAGCGTTGGGAGTTTACTTGCTTCACCTGAGACTGAAAGATCCTTTAGGTTCAAACAACCCAACTTTTAAGATAGTAAATATGTTATTGCCCCCATGTCGAAAGGTAAAGATCCTTTATCTGTCTATTTTTTATTCTACATGAAGGATCCTAAACTTATTGAGTCCCTTTGTTATGTTTAGGATCCAAGGATACACACTCTAATGCTTGGTTCACCCTTTTTTGATATCGAATTTTCCATGTCCGGTGGCCAACTTGTAGTGAAGAAGGAACCCTTGTAACCTATACTACCACTTGGTTAAGATTAATCCTTCTAAATAATCTTGCATCAAAAACTCATTTTTGATGCTCATTGTCTCTAAATTGACTAGCTCGTATTTGCGAGCGCTACAATTATCTCCCCCTTAGGATGATTATGTCCCGGAATCATCATCGAAACAGGGCAGTATAATGACTCCATACGTTATCTCATCATCCTAGGTAATAATCGTAACTTCTTTGTTCCTTCGAATGAGTATCTAACTCTTGAAATCCTTGACAGTAGGCGGTTCTCAATCTTGCACTTGCTCTCTATCTCACGTTAGACTCCAAATTATGACCTTTAAGTCACAATCTCGGTCCTAACTGGATATGAACCTAAGATAAGTTCTTTTATTACTACAATGGAACGATGTGTCATATTCTAATGACCTATCATCGTATGTTGCAATGCTTAGAATCAGGTCTCTTAGAGTCTTACACAACAGACTATACCTTCCTTCATGTTCTATTGTGATGTAATCACATCTTAAAAGGTAGCATTCCTAGCTACAAGCAACTATCGCAATACATCTAGTGATCGCTTTAATTGTCTATCACTTCAAGCTTCTAGCTTAAGTCAGATGCTACATCAGACGTGGTTCTCTGAACCATTTAACATACTCGTCTTAGTTGGACTCAATTTTATATGACCACTAAGGTCGAAATAACAACCATTTAACTACTAGCTTCTTGGTAACCTTGTGACTTTCCTTGATCTAAGCGTGAGTCTTGTGCTTCCGGTAGTATAGGCCTTTACTACCATTCACACCTAATCATACTCGTCCGAAGTATTGTCTCACAGTTTATCCAAGTTACCATGCAAGAAAATCACAAAATCATTCAACACATCAGATAACAAAATGAAGGTTTTATATCATTTCTTGAAACGATTACATAGGTGTTCAAGTTCACCCTAGACTATGCCTCTAATAGGCTACCCTTACGATACTATGGCTACTTCATGACTAGATTTTTGAATATCAATTCTCACTTCTGATTCATTGCATTGGCAGCTGCTTCGTCAAGGATGCTTTTTGGCTTTGGAGGTGCATTCGCTCTTGCTGCTTCATTTTTCTTCGGGCAGTCCCTAAGTAAATGCCCTTCTTTGTTACATCCGTAGCACACCCTCTTGTTAGATGCACACTTTCTGGCATAATTCCATGTCTTTCCACATTTGTAGCAAGTCACCTCTTCGTCACATCTCTCATAGTGCTTTAGCGGTACATTTGGAGTTGTAGCTCTCATCGGACAATCTTGCTTGAAGTTTCCCTCTCCACTACACTTAAGGAAAACTGCCTCCTTGGTTGAGCATTTGTAGTCATAGTGACCAGTCTTCCTGCATTTGAAGCAGGTCACTTCCTTAGGGCATATCCCATTGTGTTTCCTTCCATACTTGTTACACCATTTTGTTTCACCTCCTCCTCCAGATTTTGAGAACATGTTGTTCTTGTTAGACCTTGAAGACCCCTCAAATTTCCTCTTCTTTCCAACTTTAACCTTGTTGGCGATCCTATCGTCGATCATTTCTTTGACAGACCTAGCAACCTAGATGGTTACCTCAAGAGTAGGTGTCTGCCGTACTGGCATAGTAAGGTCGTCCTTACTTTGTTGAAGTAAACGCCTTGTTTCTTTGATTTGTTGACCCAATATTATCCACACCATTGCCTGTACCCCTTCCATCGTGATTGGCCTAGGTGCAGCTGCTACTTCTGGTGCATGCTCAATCACTTGTGGTTGAAGTTGCGGGTTACCGCTTCCCAATCTGCTTCAAGTTCTCACCATGTCGATCTATACATCGTTTCAGGAGTTCGGTGTCCAATGACGAGAATTTAGATAGGAAAGAATTTATTTACGATCGACGTGTAAATCTCCCTATTACTCCGAAAAGTTACATGCCAGTTCTAATATCGTAATTAAACATTTAGAAATCAGAACACATAAAGTTTCCGGATTCGGTCGGCAACAGACCATAGATTCGATCATACATTTAGCATCATAAAGCATCATAAATCATTTAGCACATAAAAGCATGTTAATCATTTTCCCTAAATAAGCTAGTGCTTGTGTCTATTCATGTGTATTGCCTAAGACACATTCCTCACAATTATTGCTTTGCATTCTATGTTTAAGTCTAGAAATAAATCCATATTCCTAGTTCGCTTAAACTAATGCTTTGATACCAAATGTGACATCCCCATTTTCATGGCCAGAAAAGACCGATTTTGTTTATGCTTTATAAAAATTAGAGTATCTCTTTTAATAAAAACGTTGCGGAATATGTTCCTAGAAAAACATGATAATTAAGTTATCAAAGCATTTCCGAAGAAATGTATTTTTATTCATTTTAAAACATTTGGGATGTCATCTTCAATACAGAAACATAAGCATAAACATAACTTACATTCATTGTCACTAGTGATTTATATCTCCTTAATCTCTCAGTGTAATGTAACTTCATATCGACACTTGTGATTCAAATAAACTGAGTGGGTCAAGTTGGGAAACCTGGTGAGTACATAGGGTTTTTAACCCACAATAATATAATTATTATGTTTAATCATCAAACAATTAACCCAATTACTCATCCCCATTCTCTTCTTTAATCTTAAGGATCTACCCTAAGAGTGGGCTATTCTTTATTTATTCATTCCTAAGGATTGTCCTAAGGAATAGGCACGAAGTCCATCATTGACTATGACACAGCTGTCAAGCACATTTGCTAGTTCTATCACTTAGGCGTAGCTGCCCGAATTGTGACATTCTCTATAAGGCACATCTATCGGTATAGTCCTTTAGGCGCATCTATCGGGGATTATGAGGTTCTCTATTAGGCGCTTCTGCCGGTAGAGTCCTTTAGGCGCATCTGCCTGGGTTATCTCGCTTATTGACAGTATCGTTTTCAAGAGTCCACTCGCAATACATGTCAATGGGTTTTTAGAGTACACCAGTGAACACATCGTTCACATCACCTACAGGTTGCGAGCCTGCTAGTGTTCCACTGGACTGTCTAGAATAGTCTGTGGTTGTCATCCATACTCTGCTAGATGACGGGGCTAGCATTTGGGTAAAAGGCTTCTCACATCGTCCACCTCTCACCCTCACCTCATGGTCTATTTCACCTCCCACCTCATCATCCGACTCATATTTCATCTACCCATGTTTACCCAACATATTTTGTAGATATAAATGTAAGGTCGAACCTTATAATATGATGATGTTTGAAACTGATCCATCAGCATCAGTATCAGCGTCAGCATCAGCATCAGCATAAAAGTTGTTCAGTATATATATTGTCTTATATGTAATATATTTAGTATTTATCTTGTTTCCATAGTTATCATATATTAGTTAGCTGGAACATTCCTGATTTGTAAGGATTGTCTATAATAGTTCTATATGATCTTTTGTACGGGTTTGTGAAGGAGTAGTCTTTTCACAAAACCCTAATAGTCGCTTTGTGCGAACAATAATCTCTTTGTGAGATTATCATTCTTAGTGAAAGCTCTTTGTGATATTTCGTTGTTCTGTTCTTATTATTAGTAATTGTGTGATAAATCGATTGATCTAAGGTCATTTCAATTGGTATCAGGGTTGGTTTATTTTATCAAACAAATGGCTTCATCTTCTTCTTCTTCAAACTCATCAAATCATCCTTCTGCTAAAATTCCTCCGTTTGATTAAACAAATTTTGCTATGTGGAAAATAAAGGCTCTATATGCTTTAGAGTCGGTAGATGAAGACATGTTGGACATCATCGAAAAGGGTCCATATGTTCTGATGTATCAGCCCCTGAAAAACAACGTTCCTGATGGTGCCATGAAGAAAACACCTAGAGAAAACTGGATGGTAGATGACAAAAGAAAAAATGGTATAGATGTCCGTGCTCGGGCTGCAATCAGCTACGCTTTGCCATACAATATCTTTGGGCTGGTTCAAAATTGCATCTCAGCAAAAGAGATGATGGATACACTGACTGTATCTTTTGAAGGCACTGAAGAAGTCAAGGCTACTCAAATAAATGACCTAAACAGAAGGTATGAACATTTTTTTTGCAAAGAAAGGTGAAACCCTGACTCAAACCTTTAACATGTTTAATACTCTTGTCAATGATCTGCGGAGACTAGATCAGTTGAAGCATCGAACTGTTCTAGTGCAGAAGTTTTTGGATTCTCTGGGTGCAGGTTGGGAAAACCATGTTGATGTGCTGAAAAATAGTGAGAAGATCAATACTATGGACTTACAAAGTCTCTATGGAAACCTACGATACTATGAGGAATCCAAGCTTCAGAGAAAGGAGCTGATGAAGGATTCTCAGCGTGAGTCATCGGTAGCTTTATTCTCAAACAAAAAGCAAGTGTCAGAGTCAGACACTGAAAACCATTCAGAAACTGATTCTTTTAAAAGTGACACTGATGATCTCGAAAAGGTTGTGGCTAGTGCGGCTTTGATTGTCAAGACTTTTGAGAAATCAGGCCGAAATTTCTCAAAGTTTCAGAAGAAGATGGGTGGAAAATCTTCAAAAAGATCAGACACTGATAAAAAGCATGTTACTGATAGGAAAGGGAAAGCTCAGTGCTTTAACTGTGCAAGCACTGATCATTTTGCAAAAGAATGCAAACAAAGAACCGAAAGCTCGGATGAATACTGGAAGCAGAAGTACAACAAGCTGGTTGAGAAACTGAAAGCAGAAAACTTGGAACATAAAGTTCTTGTCGCTGAAGAAGAAAAATGGAAGACTGATGAGGAGTCATCAGATGATGAAGTTAAGTGTCTGATGATCAAGATAGAAGACACGGATGAATGTAATGTCAGCAACAGTTCATTTGATGCTGATATGTCTAATGCAGTGGAAAAATCCAGGAAGCACAACACTGATTCTCCTTCAATGTACCAGGTTCAAAACTTTGTTTCGTATTCAATGAATGAAAAAATCAAAATGTTTGAGTATTTGGGTGTTCTTAATTCTAAGAAGAATCAAACCATAAGAGACATGCAAAATCAAATTGATCTTCTTAAAACTGAACTATCCTTAAAAATTAACATTATTGACACTACTCAGGAAAATCTAAGAGTTACTAGCTTATCAAATTCCTCACTATCTGCTGAAATTGATAAAGTTAAAGACCTCTTGAACAAAGAACAAACTGTTTTAAAACTTTGGGCTAAATCTCACAAAAATGCTAAATATGTTATCTCTGCTCAAATACCTCACTCATGTGAGAAAATCCTTGGGGGGAATTTTGCTGAAGCAGAAAAGGTTTTTAAATCTCAAGAAAAGGAATCTGAATTTTATTCCATAAATGAATTAAAAGATAGTTTCAAAAAAACATTTATCAACAACACCTTTATTAATCAGAGTCTCGTTGATGAACACTGTGTTACTGACTCTAATGGTGTCACTGAGTGTAATATTGAAATTACTGGAATTGATCCTACTTCTTATCCTACACATCTTGTGAGACCAACTCCTCTCACTGAAAATATTATCGCATTTCCTATCTCAAATGGAGTGTTTCATGATGTTCATGAACAACTTGAACAATATCCTGATTGTAGTGTTTCAGTACATAAGTCTAAATCTGATACTGATGTCAGCTCCTCATCCATCACTAATTGTAGTTCTTCTGACACTGAATTCTTTAGTAATTCAATGTTAAATAAAAGGACTCAAAGTTCACTTGGTGAATCTTTCAAATATAAATGTGTTAAATCTAAAAATGTGTTCACCAAGAAAAACTTTGGTACTAGAATTTGCTACAGGTGTGGTGATTCGACTCACAAAATCAGTGAATGCAAGTTTGATAAAACATCATTAAGATCTGATAACATCAAAGTTAGAAATGAAAAATGGACTCTTAAATCAAATTCTTTAAATTGTCTTCCTAAAGAGTGCTATAATATATTGTCAAATAACTTTGTGAATGACCCATCTTCCAATGGGTCAGTGTGTTCTAACTAGTTTCTCAGCACTGTAGGGTCAGGAGCATCTTTGGTACTTAGATAGTGGTTGCTCAAGACATATGATAGGATCCAAGTCTCTCCTGGAAGACTATGTCAAGAAAACTGGTCTTGCAGTAACATACGGAGACAATAGAAAGGGGACATGTTGAGTATGTTGCACTTCCTTGGAAATCGACTAATCAGCTGGTCCAGCAAGAAACAAACCTCAGTAGCTATCTCCACTGCAGAAGCTGAGTATGTTGCAGCTGGGAGATGTTGTGCTCAAATCCTATGGATTCAAAATCAACTTTTAGACTATGGGCTTAAATTCACAAAAACTCCTATATTCTGTGACAACACCAGTGCCATTCAGATCACACAGAATCCAGTTCAGCACTCAAAGACAAATCATATAGAGATCAGACATCACTTCATCAGAGACAATGTTGAGAAGGGCAAGGTTGTTTTACAGCATGTAAAGACTTCCGATCAACTAGCTGACATTTTCACCAAGGCCCTGGATACTCAAACTAATGCTCACATCATTGGCGAACTTGGAATGATCACTCTCGATTAAAAAAAATTGTTTTACTAATGTTTGTTATTGTCTTAGACACTAATATTTTTTGTACGGATGATTATGTGCTGATGATGTTTAGCATGCTGAGTACACTGTATGATCTCTTATCTCTTTCTCTTCTACAAATCTTCTAAACTAAATTTGAATGATTCACTTTATTAAACCATACACTGATAACAACTTGAAACTCTTTGCCAATGGTTAGACAAAACACCAAGTTCTATCACACGCAACTATCCACTCTCACCAATCTTACACTGATTCTGTGATTCGGTGTGACAAAACACATGCTGATGAGAATCTAACAATATTTGCCGATGGTTAGACCAAAACACCAGTGTCTATCACACACAACAATCCTCTCTTCACCTTCTTCTCACTCAGTGTCTAATGATTCAGTAAGAAATACCACTCACTGATAAAGACTCGACACTCTGTGCCGATGGTTAGATAATTAAACCAATATCTTTCACACGCACCAATCACCTTGCTAACCCTAATCAAGCAAGTTGTACCTTAAATTGACGACGAACTATCTTTCAGCATGTAACTCTCCGTGATAGCAATATCAGCGCTTCCGCAGTCACTTATTGTCGTTTCCACTTTGGTACAACGGCTCTATTTACCCAACGACTATTTTTTTTGATTTGACAGTCTGGCAAGATACGCAGTTATTTTCGCTAAAGATAATCATTACTTTTTACCGTTTCACTCCCTATTTAAACCTTTATACCTCTTCCCAAAACCTTTTTACCTTCCTTCAATCTTCTCTCTCTCTTAAAAAAAATAAATAAAAAATAAAAAATAAAAAATAACCCTAGAATCCTAAACTTCTTCAATGGCGGCATCACTGTTCACCTTCTCCTCCGCTTCAAGAAGAGTGGTCCCAGCTCAAAACTCTCCTCCTCTTCCCATATACATGAAAGCCACCAACGTAGTTTTCAACCCTGATATTTCAGATGTTCATCGAGGTCTTGGACTTGATGATTTCGTTAATTTCTTAGTCTCCTGCCGACTCCGATACGCAATCAGTGGCGTTCCATCAGAGTTCTTTCCTGAACAAGTCTGTGAGTTCTACTACACTGCAACAATCAATGATGAAAACAACGTCATCTCCGGGACTATTGGCCGTGGAAGACACTCAGTCTTTATTATCGCTGTCCTCCTCAGTGTTGCGCTCAGATTACCAATCTTTGAACCCTTCTCTGAGCTTCCTCCTATTGAACGCTGTCGACGTCTCTTTGATCAACTGGGATATGATCACTTAAAGGCTGGTACTCGATCAGCTCTTATTATGCTTCAATGTATGACTCCAGGATGGAAGTTCTTCACCGGTGCTCTGTGCAAATGTGTGGGTCATAAATCTCGCAGTGGTGATCAACTGAGCACTTATGAGCAACAAGTCGTTTGTTCCCTTCTTCTCAACAAACGACTTGATTATGGGGCTTTCTTCTTTGATCAACTTGTTCAACTTCTTCGTGCAAATGTATGCGCTGATCATGTCCCCTTTCCACGCTGGATTGCTCTTGTGCTAGATAAATTTTTCGCTGAAGCTTACTACTCACACTCTGGAAACCCCATCCAATGCACACGCATGTCAATTCGAATGTATCAGGATGATCCGTTGGAAACTGACATCGGCATCTCTAATCGGATGAGAGAATGGATTGCAAATCCATATATTGTTCCTTCACTAACCGCTGATACTAATGAAGGAGCTGATGGTAACAATGAAGATCATGCTGATCAAGAAGCTGAATCACAGGATGGTGGTCATCTCTCTCCTTAACTTTCTCATCATACTCTCTCTGTCACTGAGAGAATTCACTCAGCTCAAGAGGAACCATTAATTCAGGGGGAGCAACCATCCCAAGGGGAGCCACCATCTCAGGGGGAGCAACCATCCCAGGGGGAGAACCCACCCCAGGGGGACCAACCTTCTCCGGGGGAGCAACCTCACTCACAAGAAGTTCCAGGTACTTCATTCCTTCATATTCCGGCCTCAGCATTTAATGAGCTTCTGACACTGACTCGGGACATGAGTCAGCGTCTTTTACAAATTGAGGCCGATGTACATCAGCTGAAGGGAGTTCTCTTGCCAATTCCTTTCCCTAGCCCACAAAATGATGATGCTCAAAAAGGGGGAGACACTGATGATGATCCAAAAGAGGGAGACACTGAATATGTTGAGCTTGGATCTGCGGACAACACTTTAGTCCAGACTGAGTCACCACAGCCGATGCACGAGTCTGATACTGAGGATCCTGATAGACCAGCAGATACTGAAAAGCTTGCTGAAGATAGTGAGCATGATGATGAACATGATGATGAATGTCAAATGCTAGATATGAAATTCATTGATCCCATTATACCAGTCCAAGGAGAAGATTCATATGTAGCTAGTGAGGATACTCAGCCTCTATCTCGCAAGCGCAAGGCAGTAGATACTGATTTGGCTTCTTCACACACTGATACTTCTCTGCTTTGCAAGAAATCCAAGTTCATAGTCAGCATATCCAACTTGGAAACTGAATGGAACATGTCTCCTGATCAAGTTAAGCAAATTCTTGATGAAGCCAATCAAGCTCAGCTTCTAAAGAATATTGCTCAAGCTGATGAATCTCTCATTCGGCATCAACTTCAGGTCAAAGGATCCTTTGAAGCTCAGATGCAGAAGTTCTTAGAATATCAGTCCAAATTCAAATCTTCCCAGCCTCCTCCCAGTAACAGCAAGTCAAGGACTAAAAATGTTCTAGACAGGATCAATCGAAAGAGGTTTCAAGATGTCCTTAAATGACAAGTGAGTAGTGATAAAATCATCAAAGTTAAAGCTTCTAAACCTCGTAATGAGAAAATTATTACATTGTTGATCACTCGTCAAGGTCCTCAACATCCATACACTGAAGTTGTCAAGAGGGATGAGCTGATCAGATACGGATATTCTGAATGGATGGAATTACTTGACTTAGCATCCAAGCAAACTTCAGCTCTCTCTCTTCAGAACTGACATGTGCTCTCCATCTACTGATCAAGAAAGTTCAACATAAGTTCATCTCTGTTCCTGAACATGGAATGTTTTATCTCGATAAAAACAGAAGAATGTGCTTTCAGCGCACCACAGAAATTCCAAGAGCTCCAACAGCACATCTTGTTGGCTTAAGACAAATGTGCATGAGCCATCAAGATCTTTCTGGAGAATTTCATATTCTAATTGCTATTGAATTGCTGAATAGAAGACAGGAGCTGTTGGACAGTCCTTACTGGCCAGTAAAAGTAGAACTTGAAGCTGAGTATGAAGAATTCTTGTCCAGAGGTGTTCTCATATAGTTGTTGTTTTGAACATCATCATATTGGGGGAGATTGTAAGGTCGAACCTTATAATATGATGATGTTTGAAACTGAACCATCAGCATCAGTATCAGCGTCAGCATCTACATCAGCATAAAAGTTGTTCAGTATATATATTGTCTTATATGTAATAGATTTAGTATTTATCTTGTTTCCATAGTTATCATATATTAGTTAGCTGGAACATTCCTGATTTGTAGGGATTGTCTATAATAGTTCTATATAATCTTTTGTACGGGTTTGTGAAGGAGTAGTCTTTTCACAAAACCCTAATAGTCGCTTTGTGCGAACAATAATCTCTTTGTGAGATTATCATTCTTAGTGAAAGCTCTTTGTGATATTTCGTTGTTTTGTTCTTATTATTAGTAATTGTTTGATAAATCGATTGATCTAAGGTCATTTCAATAAAATATATATATACAGTTTAAATCATTTAAAACATGTATAAAAATCTGTCACCCAACACAGACGGCAAGTATACAAACAATATGCACACATAGCATGTAATTTATATTAAATACTTCATATCGATGTGTAAGATGAAAGTATCTAGGCACTCACTTGATAAGACGGTGACTCGGTACTCGGACAGCACTTTGTTATCTCAAAACAATTTTCTCTTGACAAAACCTAGTATTAATACCACTAGGGTTTAGTCTAGCGTTAACCGCGACTAATTAATAGTCTCTCTATTATTACTATTATATAATCGTTAAGCAACGCTCTTATATAACTCATAATAATAGCCCAAATAATTATTTTCAGTTCCTGATAATGTTACTATATCAAAACATAAGCTATACTAAGGATAGGATAGGCGTAGCTCACTTACAGCGGGTTTTTCTCAAAATCGGGCTCCGCCGAAGCAGAGTTTCTGAGCCGAAGGATCTTCTTTTCGGAGTCGTCGGGCGCTCCGGGGCTTCCGCCTCATGCTAGGGGTTCCCTAGGCTTTTTGGGGGGTTTGGGGGGTTAGAGAGAGGTTCTAGAGAGAGAAAGAAGTGGGTAAAGTTGTGAGGAATGAGCTTCACCCAGAACCTCTATTTATAGGCTGCCTGGGGCGTCACCATGTCGTGGTGTTGCGTAGGCTGCAAGGTTTCGCCTAGTGCTGACACGTGGCATCGCACACAAGGTGGAAATCAGCTGATTTTCAAAAATTCATAACTTTCGCATACGATCTCCGTTTTCAACGTTCTTTATATCCACGCGTAGGTAAAAATAAGATATACAACTTTCATTTTGACTCCGTCGGATAATTCTCGATCGATCTTAAATTTAACAGTAGGAGGAGATTATATTGTTAAATGTCCGCGTAAAATTCATAACTTCTACATACGGACTCCGTTTTTGTCTGTCTTTTTACCGTTTAGTTCCTATTAATGAGATCTTCAATTCTCATTTAGGTCGCGTAGGCCAAAAACCGCTCGATCTAAAATTTGAGTTTCGGGTCGTGCACTACTATGCCAAATCTTAGAAAATTCATAACTTCCTCATACGAAGTCAGATTTTGGCGTTCTTTTTTTGTATGTTCTTGGTTTAATGTATACAACAACTTTTGTTTAGATTTCTAAGGCTGAAAAGTCCTCTATCATAAATTCACTATTTACATCTCCTGGTTTCGTGTCGGTACTATAGGAGATTCATCCAGGACTTCTCCAAGATAGCAGTTCCACTTACCTGACTGACTAGGAAGTTGGTGGTGTTTTGTTGGGGGCCTGAGTAGCAGGCATCATTTGACACCCTCAGACAGCGATTGTGTGAGGCACCGATTCTTACCCTTCCAGAAGGAGTGGATGACTTTGTAGTCTATTGTGATGCTTCGATCACAGGTATGGGAGCAGTGTTGATGCAGCGAGGGCATGTGATAGCATATGCCTCTATACAGTTGAAGCCTCATGAGGCTAACTATCCAACGCACGATTTAGAGTTGGGGGCAGTGGTGTTTGCCCTCAAGATTTGGAGACATTACCTCTATGAGGTCCGCTGTACCATTTACACGGATCACAAGAGTCTGAGGTACCTCATGGACCAACCGAATTTGAACATGAGGCAGCATCGATGGTTAGATGTGGTAAAAAACTACGATTGTGAGATCCTTTATCATCCGGGCAAGGCCAACGTTGTGGTCGACGCCCTGAGTCGCAAGGAGATGGCGGCTCTGATTAGAGACATATGTCTAAGGATGATGGTGATTACTCCGTTATTGGAGCAGATTAGAGAGGCATGGGTCGAGGGCCTGAAGGAGGAAAGGCAGAAGTATGAGAGGATTGTGGGCCGAGTAGCTTCTTTTAATTATGACAGTAGAGGATTGTTGACCCTCCATGGGAGAGTTTGGGTGCCGTACTAGGGAGGAGTATCATAGGTGTTGATGGATGAGGCCCACAAGTCCCGGTTCTCCATCCATCCAAGGGCGATGAAGATGTATAGAGATCTTCGACCCGATTATTGGTGGCCCTACATGAACCGGGACGTAGCTTGGTACGTAGAGAGATGTCTGACCTGCAGGAAGGTCAAGGTAGAACACCAGAGACACCACGGCAAGATGCAGCCGTTAGACATTCCGGTGTGGAAATGGGAGGATATCACTATGGATTTCATCACTAAGCTTCTCAGGACCGCACATAGAGTTGACTCGATTTGGGTCATAGTGAATCGACTAACCAAGAGCGCGCATTTCATACCTATTCAGGAGAGCATATCGGCCGAGAAGCTAGCCGATATTTATGTGCACGAGGTAGTGGAACGGCATGGAGTGCATGTATCAATAGTATCAGATCGAGACATCCGTTTTACTTCCAGGTTTTGGAAGTGGTTTCATGACGAGATGGGGACTCGTCTTCATTTTATCACCGCTTTCCACCCCCAGACGGACGGGCAGAGCAAGAGGACGATTCAGACTCTCGAGGACATGCTTCCGTCATGTGTCCTAGATTTTGGTGGCAGTTGGGATACGTATCTTCCTTTGGCGGAATTTTCATATAACAACAGTTACCACGCTAGTATTGACCGCCCTCCTTTCGAGATGCTCTACGAGAGGAAGTGTAGGACCCCGATTTCTTGGGGCGAGGTCGGGTAGCGAGTCATCGGGAGCACCGAGGTGGTGCTTAAGACCACAGAGTTGATCCAACAGGTCTGTAGCAGATTGCAGACTGCGCAGAGTCGACAGAAGAGTTACGCTGATAGGAGGCATTTGGACTTGGAGTTTCAGGTGGGTGATATGGTCCTCCTGAAGGTATCACCCTGGAAGGGTGTTATCAGGTTCCGGAAGAAGGGCAAGCTGGGTCCCAGGTTCATTGGTCCTTTTAGGGTTTTGGTCAGGTGGGTCGGGTTGCCTATCGGTTGGATCTTCCAGCAGAGCTTAGCCAGATCCACAACACTTTCCATGTTTCTCAGTTGAGGAAGTGTTTGGTGGACGAGTCAGTAGTTGTATCGTTAGAGGATATTCAGGTTGATAGCAGCTTGAATTATATCGAGAGACCAGTTTCGATCTTAGATCGGAAGAAGACCTTGAGGAACAAGGTGGTTCAGTTAGTGAAGGTGCAGTGGCAGCACCGAAACGGTTCAGATTGGACGTGAGAGACCGAGGGGGAGATCAGGGAGCATTATCCTGAGTTATTTTCGAAATCAACAGCAGAAGACTTCGAGGAAGAAGTCTAAGATAAGTGGGGGAGAGTTGTAACGCTCCATTTCTGGTATATAAATTTAATTAAAGTGTCTCCATTTCTTAAGGGGTACTCGACGAGTCTGTAGCCGACTCGTCGAGTAGAAGCGGGATGAGCTTGCGATTTAAGTTGGCTACTCGGCGAGTCTGCTTGTCTGGATGAAGCCCTAATTTCAAGGGTTTGTACCCTATTTAAACATTATTATAGCCCCCCACTCCAGCCTCCAGCACCTCTAGAGCATTTCCCCTGTAAACCCTAGCCCCCATTGTTGAGTTTGAGTGTGTTTGTGCTAGTTTGGAAGCTTTAGAAGAGAAGGAAGGAAAGAAGGTCCATAGAAGAGAAAGGAGATCCAGGAGTTAGCTTCCATCTGTTTCTCATTCAGGTAATGAAGTTATTACCTTGTGTATTCCTCCATTAAACCCTCTTTTATGCTTGTTATGTCTTCTTTGGAGCCTTTTATGATTCAAAAATTGAGATATGGACTCTCCTTTGGATGGAAACCTTAGATCTGGACGTTATTGAACTCTAGGAGCTCATTATAGCCACCTTTACGCAATCTTGGCCGTGCTCCAAACCCTAAGTGCTTAGTATTTGTTGATTTTGGGTATTTTAGCCTCATACTCTTGTGCATTCACGTAAAGTTGGAAAATTTATGTGTAAAACTAGTCCTAGAAGCTCAGATCTATGATTTGGAAGCACTGGAATCGATTAGAATCGACTGTATAGTAATAGCATTCTTGGGACTCGACGAGTTGTTCTTTGGACTCGACGAGTTGTTCATACGAATCGACGAGTCACAGACTGGGCGTATTCATATGTTGAAGGAGAAATGGACGAGTTGTTCATACAACTCGGCAAGTCGGATGAAGTTAGACTCGATGATAGCATCGAAGAAGAACTCGTCGACTCTTTGCCAAACTCGACGAGTAGAAGCGAGTAGAGGACTAGAATGGATGAAAGGGACTCAGCGAGTTGACGGCCCAACTCGGCAAGTCCAGTCAACAGGAAGTTGACTTGACCAGGGGTAAATAGTCATTTTACCCTGAGATTAGTATTCAGTATTTGATTTAGTGTTTATGGGATTTGTAGCCGGGGAGTTCCAGAGCAGCAGTCAGGCAGTTTCAGATTTAGCATCTCGGCAGCCAGCGTTACGAGGTGAGTTTCCATCCAGTAGGAACGGGTCTACGACCACAATGCCAACTCGTCTAGTTAGCAGTAGTTTCTGAACTTCGGTCCGATGCAGTAGTTCAGTGTGTTTGATGTCTTTGTGATTCAATCTTGTCTTTGTGTTATGTGTTCCGTACATGGGTCCGATGCAAAGGGCAAGGCCCGGGTTAGTTCTAGACTTCGGTCCGATGCAGAGCGCAAGGCTCTAGTCAGTTCCGGACTCCGGTCCGATGCAGTTTCCGGACTTTGGTCTGATGCAGTGGGCAAGGCCCAATATGTGTTTATATGTTGTTGTATGGTATGTGGTAGTTTGGGGGAGCTCACTAATCTTCGTGCTTACAAATTTAGTTTTGGTTTCAGGTACTTCCGCTAGCAAAGGGAAGAGCTCGGGTTGATGGCATCTCACCCACCACAGCTTCAGTTTTATCCTGGGAGTTTTATTCAGACATTCTGTTATGATTGATACAGTTATGTTTTGACACAGTTACTAGGACTTTTGAGTACTCATTCCATGGTTCTTTTTATATATGACATTGGATGATGTGATTTTTAGTAATATTAAAACAAAAAAATTTGTGTCGTATTTTGGGTCGTTACAGGAGGTGCATTCGCTCTTGCTGCTTCATTTTTCTTCGGGCAGTCCCTAAGTAAATGCCCTTCTTTGTTACATCCGTAGCACACCCTCTTGTTAGATGCACACTTGCTGGCGTAATGCCCTGTCTTTCCACATTTGTAGCAAGTCACCTCTTCGTCGCATCTCTTATAGTGCTTTAGCGGTACATTTTGCATTGTAGTTCTCATCGGACAAGCTTGCTTGAAGTGTCCCTATCCACTACACTTAAGGCAAACTACCTCCTTGGTTGAGCATTTGTAGGCATAGTGACCAGTCTTCCCGCATTTGAAGCAAGTCACTTCCTTAGGGCATATCCCATTGTGTTTCCTTCCATACTTGTTACACCATTTTGTTTCACCTCCTCCTCCAGATTTTGAGAACATGTTGTTCTTGTTAGACCTTGAAGAACCCTCAAATTTCCTCTTCTTTCCAACTTTAACCTTGTTGGTGATCCTATCGTCAATCATTTCTTTGACAGACCTGGCAACCCAGATGGTTACCTTAAGAGTAGGTGTCTGGCGTACTGGCACAGTAAGCTCGTCCTTACTTTATTGAGGTAAACACCTTGTTTCTTCCATTTGTTGATCCAACATTATCCACACCATTGCCTGTACCCCTACCATCGTGATTGGCTTAGGTGCAGCTGCTACTTCTGGTGCATGTTCAATCACTTGTGGCTGAAGCTGCGGGTTACCGCTTCCGAATCCGCTTCGAGTTCTCACCATGTCGATCTATACACCGATCCAAGCGTTCGGTGTCCAGTGACAAGAATTTAGAAAGGAAAGATTTTATTTACGATCGACGTGTAAATCTCCTTATTACTCCGAAAAGTTACATGCCAGTTCTAATACCGTAATTAAACGTTTAGAAATCTGAACACATAAAGTTTCCGGATTCGGTCGGCAACAGACCATAGATCCGATCATACATTTAGCTTCATAAATCATTTAGCACATAAAAGCATGTTAATCATTTTCCCTAAATAAGCTAGTGCTTGTGTCTATTCATGTGCATTACCTAAGACACACTCCACACAATCATTGCTTTGCATTCTAAGTTTAAGTCTAGAAATAAATCCATATTCCTAGTTTGCTTAAACTAATGCTCTGATACCAACTGTGACATCCCCATTTTCATGGACAGAAAAGACCGATTTTGTTTATGCTTTATAAAAATTAGAGTATCTCTTTTTAATAAAAACATTGCGGAATATGTTCCTAGAAAAACTTGATAATTACATTATCAAAGCATTTCCGAAGAAATGTATTTTTATTCATTTTAAAACATTTGGGATGTCATCGTCAATATAGAAACATAAGCATAAACAAAACTTACATTCATTGTCACTAGTGATTTATATCTCCTTAATCTCTCAGTGTAATGTAACTTCATATCGACACCTATGATTCAAATAAACTGAGTGGGTCAGGTTGGGAAACCTGGTGAGTACATAGGGTTTTCAACCCACAATAATATAATTATTATGTCTAATCATCAAACAATTAATCCAATTACCCATACCCATTCTCTCTTTAATTTTAAGGATCTACCCTAAGAGTCGGCTATTTTTCATTTATTCATTCCTAAGGATTTCCCTAAGGAATAGGCACGAAGTCCATCGTTGCCTATGAAACAGCTGTCAAGCGCATCTGCTAGTTCTATCACTTAGGCGCAGCTACCAGAATTGTGACATTCTCTATAAGGTGCATCTGTCGGTATAGTCCTTTAGGCGCATCTGTCGGGGGTTATGAGGTTCTCTATTAGGCGCTTCTGCTGGTAGAGTCCTTTAGGCGCATCTGCCAAGGTTATCTCGCTTATTGACAGTATCGTTTTCGAGAGTCCACTCATAATACCTGTCAATGGGTTTTTAGAGTACACCAGTGAACACATCGTTCACAACACCTACAGGTTGCGAGCCTGCTAGTGTTCCACTGGACTATCCAGAATAGTCTGTGGTTGTCATCCATACTCTGCTAGATGATGGGGCCAGCATTTGGATAAAAGGCTTCTCATATCGTCCACCTCTCACCCTCACATCATGGTCTATTTCACCTCTCACCTCATCATCCGACTCATATTTCATCTACCCATGTTTACCCAATATATTTTGTAGATATAAAATATATATACGGTTTAAATCATTTAAAACATGTATAAAAATCTTTCACCCAACACAGACGGCAAGTATACAAACAATATGCACACATAGCATGTAATTTATATTAAATACTTCATATCTACGTGTAAGATTAAAGTAACTATGCACTCAATTGATAAGATGGTGACTCGGTACTCGGACAACACTTCGTTATCTCAAAAAAAAATTCTCTTGACAAAACCTAGTATCAATACCGCTAGGGTTTAGTCTAACGGTAACCATGACTAATTAATAGTCTAGCTATTATAACTATTATATAAGCATTAAGCAACACTCTTATATAACTCATAATAATAGCCCAAATAATTATTTTAAGGTCCTAATAATGTTACTATATCAAAACATAAGCTATACTAAGGATAGGATAGACGTAGCTCACTTACAGCGGGTTTTTCTCAAAACCGGACTCCGCCGAAGCAGAGTTGCTTAGCTGAAGGCTCTTCTTTTCGGAGTCGTCGGGCGCTCCGGGGCTTCCGTCTCATGCTAGGGGGTTCCCTAGGCTTTTTGGGGGGCTTGGGGGGGTTAGAGAGAGGTTCTAGAGAGAGAAAGAAGTGGGTAAAGTTGTGAGGAATGAGCTTCACCCAGAACCTCTATTTATAGGCTGCCTGGGGCTTCACAATGTCGTGGTGTTGCGTAGGCTGCAAGGTCTCGCCTGGTGCTGACACGTGGCATTGTACACAAGGTGGAAATCAGCCAATTTTCAAAAATTCATAACTTTCGCATACGAGCTCCGTTTTCAACGTTCTTTATATCCACACGTAGCTAAAAATAAGATCTACAATTTTTATTTTGACTCCATCAGCTACTTCTCGACCGATCTTAAATTTAACAGTAGGAGGAGATTATATTGTTAAATGTCCGCGTAAAATTCATAACTTCTACATACAGACTCCGTTTTTGTCTGTCTTTTTACTATTTAGTTCCTATTAATGAGATCTTCAATTCTCATTTAGGTCGCGTATGCCAAAAACCGCTCGATCTAAAATTCAAGTTTCGGGTCGTGCACTACTATGCCAAATCTTAGAAAATTCATAACTTCCGCATACGAAGTCAGATTTTGGCGATCTTTTTTTGTATGTTCTTGGTTTAATGTATACTATAAATTTTGTTTAGATTTCTAAGGCTGAAAATTCATCTATCGTAAATTCACTATTTACATCTCCCAGTTTCGTGTCGGTTTTACCGTAAAACTTCGACAGGCCATAACTTCTTCGTTATAACTCAGATTTCGGCGTTCTTTATGTGTACAGAACCCTTGTAACATATAATACCACTTGGTTAAGATTTTTCCTTCTAAATAATCTTCCATTAAAAACTCATTTTTGATGTTCATTTTCTCTAAATTGACTAGTCCGGATCTGCGGGCATTACACCAACCCACACAATATGTCGACATATAATAAATAATATCATATACAGATAAACAGATAGTATCACAGGTAGTCCTACAGATCTATCAGACAAGCATATCAAAATAGCATGCATATCTATTCCATATTCAGCATATCAACAATATCAGGTTATCCAACCAATGGGTCGGCTTTGGTGCCTTCGACCTGAAATTACAGTAAGGAAAACTCACCTCACAAGCTGAATATAACTAATGAGGCCCGACTCCGATTCTCAGCTCTCTTCTCAATGACTACATCCACCAAGTGACCAAACCATCAAAAATCCCAATGATACCCAAAATACCCTCAAAATTTAAACTTGGTCAAACATGGTAAAACTTGGTCAAACATGGTCAAACTCCATAAATCCACTGAGTCAACCCAACCGAGTTAACTCAAAGTTAACTGTTCCATGTGAGCACGTGGGGGAGTTAACCGAGTATGCGGGGCATACCCTCGCAACATCCATAACTTCATGTAGTGCTTAATGGCTAAATCACTTAAACCTAAACTTTAGATCCATGGTCCAAATGCGCCCTAGAGTCATAAAGCCTCAAAATTTATGACTTTACACGCCCAAAAAGTCCTTAATACATGATCTTAATTCATTAAGACATTCCTCAAGATGCATGAGACAAAACTAGCCAAGAAGACCTCATTTTTATGACTATGGACCCCTCCAAGGGTCTGCAAGGACAGCTCAAAACATCCCGAACATGCCATGCTCAAGATGGAGCATTTGGGACCAAAAAGAAGCATAAAAATACCAAAAAAGAGATCTAGTAAACAAGCCATCAAGGTATTAACTTTATACCTTAGAATGATGGAGAAAAGGGCAAAACTTCCAGATCCAAGTCTTGCTTCAAGCTTACTAACTCCTAATGCAACTTCTTCTTCCTTAAACACACCAACAACACACTCTTTAGCTCCAAGTACACTCACTAAGGGTGAGGGTTTTCCAAAGATGACATAGAGGGTAAGGAGGCTGAAAAGGTGGGGTGAAATGAGCCATAAATATGCTTATATACCACCCCAACCCTAAAAATTAGGGTTTTCTTATTACAAGAGTACCCCCCACATACATAAGTGTATGCCCAGCGTACTAGGGCGCACCCTAGTACGCTCAACGTACTCTCATGTACGCTTACCGTACTCATCCTGCTAAAATTACTAAAATGCCACAAGACTTCAAGGCTCATTCTCATGGACTTAAGGACTGAAATGCCATATGATAAAACCATGGGGATGAATTTAGAAGTACCTGAATCTCGGGATGTTACAAAATTTGGTTGTCAATACTCCAGGATCCAGAAAGAGGAAGTCGGCTGAGACCTTGGATTTGGAGAGCCTTCAGGTGGACGAGGCGTTGAGGAACCTTCTCTATTTCTAGCAATCTATAAGGATCTTTATGTTTTTCTGTTTGATTTTATTTCACTTACCGTTATCTTTTATAGGTTGCTTGATTATATTTTTCCATGAGTCGAAGATCTGAAGGTTAAGCTTAACCGGGTGGAGCATGTGCTGGAGACCGAGGAGTTGATTTATGAAGTTAAGAGTAATGTTGTTGAGGTGAACTGGGAGGTAAAGATATAGCTGGCGGAGGATGCAGAGAATGCAAGATCCTAGAACGTGGAAGATTGGCATGAAATCCTGGCTAAGTTGACTGGAAAGCTTGTAAATGTTGGTCAGGATCCTGTAGAGAAGAGAAGAAAGAGACAGAGTATATCCCAGTTGGGGGGGGGGGGGGATTAAACCTTGAATTAAGTTTGATAAAATTTAAAAACAATTTTAAATTTTTGTTCTGTAAAACAATATTTTCTTTTTTGTTAGGTTGGTGGGTAACCCCTTTTAATACTGATGCTTTTGTTTATCTCTTTTCTTGCATGATTAATTTGGTTACAGAATCAAAATAGGTTTTTTTGAGGATCCCTAGACGATTAGGATCCGAAAGAGTTTAGGTTTTACAAGAATTCTTGGGATCCTAATAGTCTAGGATAGCTAATCATCTTCCTAGGGCTTTGAAACCATTAGGATCTTTAGTTAAAAAGGATAAGATTTTGATTATAACATAGGATAATCTTCTTATAAGGATAATTTTTAGGAAATAACGACAGATAGAACCCGATGACCCTTAGGTTTAGTTTTGACCATCTAAAGAATTTTGACATAGCAGAAGTTTTGCATTATAAGTCTTTTAGCTCCATGTGATCTGGAAGCTTGTATCTGGAGGATTCTTGCTTTAGGATTTTATCATGGAAGATCCTTTTTGGGGAAGACTCCATCTTAGAAATCATTTAGAGATAAATCCAGCTGAGAAAACTCTTGTTTGTAACATGGTAATGCTATAAGTCTTGTATATTTTTGGGGAAGTGACCCAATCTTAGTAAATTACTTGGAAAAATCCCAAACCATATGATAACATGAAAATGTTATAAACATTAGGTATTTTCTGGGGAAAACCCCAACATGAGATAACGCATCAGTGTTATAAACTTTGGCAAATTACTAGGGAAAATCCATACTTAACTCTCGCTGGGGAAATCCCAACTTAGGTAATATTGGGAAAGATCCCACATAACAATTCACCGGGGAAGATTCCAGCTTAGAGTTTTACTGGGGAAGATACCAACTTATGAAATCTTGTAGAAGATCCCAACTTAAGAAATCTTGGAGAAGATCTAGCTCAAGAAATACTGGGGAAGATCCCAACTTGAGAAATATTGGGGAAGATCCCAACTTAAGAAATTTTGGGGAAAATCCCAACGTAAGATATACTGGGGAAGATTCCAACTTGAGAAATACTTGGTAAGAACCCAACTTAAGATAATAAATGGGCATAATCCCATAACAACCAGGGAAAATCCCAACTTGTAAGATAACATGATAATGTTATAAACCTTAGAAATTTACTTTAGGATCTTAACATATGTTAAAAAATAAGAAGGTTTCCAAGTCACTAAAGCGTGAAATGATTCACATCCCATAGTTAGATACCGTGCATCCAAGCGAGGTGTGGAAACCTAAACTCGTGAGAAAGAGGTCATTAACTCTTTAAACCTTAGGATCTTAACATACGTAAATAAATAAGAGGGTTACCAAGTCATTAAAGCATGAAATGATCCCCTAACTCACATCCCATAGTAAGATATCGTGCATCCAAGCGGGGTGTGGAAACCCAAACACGGATGAAAGAGGTTATTAAGTGTTTAAACCTTAGAGGGGATTAAGTACCCTTAATCGGAGGAGAGATGATCAGTCTCTATTCGTAGTGATAGGGATCCTTGAGTTTCTGCATGTTTCAAACATTAGATTGGGGTGGGCATTAGCTTGGCTAATGCCCCTCCGATGCTTAAGTTAGTAGTGTTCTTGGAACAAAAATATACAAAGGAAAGAAATGAGAGTAAGGAGTAGGTATGTACCTTGCCTTAGTTGTGATGAAATGTAACTAAATTGACTTACATAAAGTGCACTTTGAGGTGTATAGCATTCCAGGATCTTGTCAGGATGCTAGTCACTATGCCTCCTTTCTTGCTTCTGAATCGGTGAGATATGTATCGCACTTTGGATCATGTAGGAAGGCATCTTTATTTATGTTTAGCCAATAGTATCATGTTATTAACACTTTAGGACATAAGGATATTCCCCCTACTATGGTTGCCACAATCTACTTCATGTATGTCTTTTAGAACGTTTGTAACTTCGTGATCTTCCAAACATCTCACATATGGACCTGCCATGGTTTACTTGTATAATTTCCCTTGGATCATCACAAAGTGTGAGACCCCCATCCTGAATGCTCTGTCACTTTTCTCTTCCTTTGGAATCGTGCCATTTTGGAGATATTCCATAATGGGGTGGATCCATGATCTTGAACTTTGTGGAGGATCCTAAATATTAGGATCAAAACCCTTATTATTAGGATCATGGTGAGGAGGTTGAGGATCAAGATCTCCGATTGCTTCTAGGTTGGTCGTTTGATCATGTTCGTTGTGGTCGTCTGGTCTCCTGTAGGGATCTTTTATCGTCATAATCATTATATGGGTTATTGGGATCCTGGTCTCCAGCAAGATACTGAGGGAAGATCCTAAGTTGACTGATGCATCTGCCTCGGCGTTATCTTCTCTAGGAACTTGATTCATACTAAAAGCTTCAAATTCGGAGGCCAATTTTTTAATAATTTGAAGGTGTAGTGCTAGTCTTTCGCCTTTAACTGCATATGATCCATTAAGCTGGTTAGTTATTAATAAAAAATCGGCATATACCTAAAGATCCTTGATCTGAAGATCCTTGACCAGTTGTAGTCACATGATCAGTGCTTCATACACTACTTTATTGTTAGTTGCCTTGAATTTATAACTAATTGCTTGGGGTAGGATCTCCCTATGTGGCGATTTTAGTATGATCCCGAAGCCAGTTCCTCTTTGGTTCGATGCTCCATCTGTGAATAGTGTCCATCTTCCCATGTTTTCCACTTCTAGAAGTTGTTTGGCTTCTATTTCAACTTCAACTCTTAGATCATTACTAAGTCAGGCACAAAATCTGCCAGTCCTTGGGACTTTATGGAGGATCTTGGTTCGTACTTTATGTCATATGTGCTTAACTTTAAAGACCATTTTGCCATTCTTCCTGACATTTATGGTTTTCTCATAACATTCTTGATTGGATAGTTAGTTCTTACAATTACAGGATATGTTTCAAAATAATGTCTTAACTTCGTAGAAGCTGTTACTAATGCAAGTATAAGTTTTTCAAGGTGAGAATACTTTGTCTCGGGATTCAGAAGACTTTTACTTACATAGTATATAGGATGTTGGCCCCCTATCGAGATCCTTAGCTAGCACAACGCTTACCGCATTTAAGGATAATGAGAGGTAAAGAAGGAGTGGTTTCCTTTCTAATGGTTTCACCAATAAGGGTGGTGAACTTAGATATCTTTTAAGTTCTTAGAAAGCATCTTCATGTTCCTGGGTCCACTCGAATCTTTCGTTCTTCTTCAAGATGTCATAGAAAGGTTTGCATCATTCTCAGGATCTTGAGATGAACCTGTTTAGGGCTGCCACTCTTCCCATTAATCTATGAATATCCTTTGTTGAGGATGGTGATCTAAGATCAAGGATGGCCTTAATTTGCTCCGGGATCGCTTCGATTCCTCTTTTGGTCACCATGTATCCCAGGAACTTACCCAATCTCATCCCAAAGTGGCACTTAGAGGGATTCAGTTTCATGTTGTATTGGTCTAGGTAGTCAAAGGCTTCTTTGAGATCCTTGAGATGATCCTTAACTTTTTTGGATTTAACTACCATGTCATCAATGTAGACTTCCATCATGTACCCTAATTTCTCCTTAAACATCCACTTGACCAATCTTTGGTATGTTTCACCTCCATTTTTAAAACCAAATGGCATGGCAGTGTAACAATAGATACATGTCGGAGTCATAAACATTGTGTCTTCTTGGTCATAGGGTTCCATTTGGATCTGTTGGAATCCTGCTGATGCGTCCATGAATGTTAGTAATTTGTGGCCTGATGTTGCATCTATCATGGAGTCGATGTGTGGGAGAGGGAAAGAATCCTTGGGACAAGCCTTGTTAAGATCAGTATAGTCTACACACACTCTCCATTTACCGTTCTTCTTTTGTACCATGAACACATTAGCTATTCATCTTGGAAACTTCACATCCTTGATCATGCCAGTTTTGAAAAGATTTTCTACTTCTTGTATAACTTGGTTTCTTTCTGTTGCAAATTTCCTTCTCTTTTGGTGTATTGGCCTAAAAGATGGATCTATGTTAAGTTTATGGGTTATTATGCTTTTATCGATACCTGTCATGTCCTCATGCTTCCATTCAAACGTCTTGTTTCTAGCCTTGAGGAACTTTATGAAATCATGGTCGATTTGTTCAGGCATTGAGGATCCTATGAGAACTTTGGCTTCAGGATCCTCTTTGTGTTAAAAGCCATTAAAAGAACACATAAGTTATAAAATGAAGAGTCTTCATTTTAATAACTCATAAGTTAAGAATATGAAAGGTTTTGTAAAGTTACAAAACTTGCCCTCAAGTTTTGGAACAAGTAAAGTCACTTAATAAACTTTAGTTCCAACCCTTAGATTTTTAAAAGTTAAAAATCAACCCTTATACTTTATAATATTATAAGTTTATATATATATATATATATATATATATATATATATATATATATATATATATATATATATATATATGTATGTATAAGATCAAGTCGTCTTACCACTAGTACGCCTCATTCACGAAGTCGGTCTATAAGGGGGTATAAGGTTGTTACCTATAAAATGGCAACTTAATGGGTGTCTACTCTCACCCACCGCTTCCTTGATCGGTGGAGGGTCATTAGCCGAACAGGTAGGACAATGACTTATAAATTCTCATTAAAAGTATGATGAATATTATAAAGTAACTAAATGTTTTTTTATTAAATTCCCAATCTTAGTTACTTTAGGAAAAATGTGAATAAGGTGCTAATCCATGAAATTACACTGTACACTTTGTTTAAGTCGTTGTTGGAGCGTGTGTGGTTAACCGGCACACTAACTTGGACTTAACAAGGTAGGTAAATGGTGACTTAAGGTTTATCATAGTATCGGTGGAGCGTGTGTGGTTTACCGGCACATCGATTGAGTGATAAACTTTAAGAGTACCAAGTGATTTGCATGGTTACTTCACACCTCATTTTGTGACCCTCGGTATCCCAGTCACAAAACTTGGAGGCCACACTCGAGATTGAAACATGCCTTTGAAAAGTTCATTGAATCTCAAAAGAATCTAGGAATTTCTAAGAACCGATTAAAAACCTAATATTTATATTTCGTTTTTCATGGTGGAAATTGGTGAGTTGTCATTCACCTACCTTTCAAATATGTTATAGCTTGGATTACGGCATACCTCTTCTAAGTTATAATATATTGTGATTGGATCCTAGGCTTAATATTATATTTGGGTGTTTTATTAAGGACTCTCTTAATATCTAAACTAATCTTGTTCTCTTCCTTCAGATGTCTTCAAACAATGTTGCTTCTGGCTCTAATCCTAATGGCTCCTTTACCCTTATGAACTTGTGTGGGAAAGTCACTTTTGATGGATCCAACTTCAATGAATGGATCAGAAACATTAGGATGATTGCCCGCTATGAGGACAAAGAATATGTCCTCAATAAGGAGCTTAAGGAGATTGATGAGACCACTGCAACTCCCCAGGAGATCGCTGACTTCCGGGAACATGAAAGGGATGCTACCAAAGTGGCATGCATCATGTTGGCCACGATGACAGCAGAACTCCAAAAGTCCTATGAGGACTTTTACCCATTTGAAATGCACCAAGATCTGATGGAAAGATACAATCAAAGTGCACTACAAGAGAGGTATGAAATCATTTGCTCCATCATAACAACCATGATGAAGGATGGAGAATTCGTCACGAGCCACATCCAGAAAATGCAAAGGTATATGGATCGTTTGGTGAAGCTTAATGTGAATTTCCCTGGGGAGCTTGCAATAGATATCATTTTGCACTCCTTTCCATCATGCTATGATCAATTCCTCATGACATATCACATGAATAAGGAAGAGGTCACACTCAAAAAACTTTAGGGACTCCTCAAGACCGCAGAAACAGGTCTTAAGGGTAAGTCGGTTGTTAACACTCCTACTCCAAACTCCGCCCCGGTTCTGGCGATCAGGAAAGGTCGAGGGAAGAAGAGGAAGAGCTCTTTGAAGGGTACAAAGGCTCTGAACCTTGATGGCTCTTCTTCAAGTGGAACCAAGAACGGTTTCGTCACTCCTTCTTCTAACCCAAAAGAGGCTGAATGCTTCTATTGCCATGAAAAGTCACATTGGAAGCAGAACTGCCCAAAGTACCAGCAAGATGTAAAGGATGGGAAAGTTAAACCCAACCATGCAGATATTTACACTATCTTATCTAATAACTCACCCCATTCTAACTCTTGGGTCCTTGATACCGGTTGTGGTATTCATATATGTTCTGATTTGCAGGGACTAAGAAGAAGTGAGAATATGGAGCATGGAAGAATACACTTAATCATGGGGAATAGGAAAGCTTTACCTGTCACCAAGATTGGAGTTTATACTTTATCGCTAAGTAGTGGGGTTAGTTTAGATTTAAATAAATGTTGTTATTCGCCAGAAATGGAAAGTTAGCTGAGGATGTTTACATGAGTCAGCCAGAGGGTTTTGTCAATACAGAGTACCCTAATAGAGTGTGTAAGCTTTAGAAATCCATTTACGGGTTAAAGTAAGCACCTCGCAGATGGAATCTTTGCTTTGATGAGAAAGTCAAAGAATTTGTCTTTTCTAGGAGTGAAGATGAATCTTGTGTATATTTCAAGGCTAGTGGGAGTATAGTTAGCTTTTTGGTATTGTATGTGGATGACATACTACTCATAGGAAATGACATCCCAACTCTGCAGGAAGTTAAGTCCTGGCTTGGGAAGTGTTTCCTTATGAAGGACCTAGGAGAAGCTACCTATATTCTAGGGATAAGGATCTTGAGAGACTGGAGTAAAAGACTAATTGGACTTAGTCAGAGTACCTACTTGGATAAGGTGCTGAATAGATTCAACATGCAGGACTCCAAGAAAGGAGATTTACCCATCCAGAGTAACGCCAGATTGAGTAAGACACAAAGCCCTAGTACGGAGGCTGAGATAGCAGAAATGAGTCGAATACCTTATGCTTAGGCTGTAGGATCGATCAGGTATGCTATGATGTGTACTCGACCTGATGTAGCCTTTGCCTTGAGCATGGTTAGCAGGTATCAGGGGAACCCTGACAAGGCACACTAGACTGCGGTAAAGAATATCCTCAAGTACCTACGGAGGACTAAGGACTGTGTAACGCCCGTAGATCCGGGCTAGTCAATTTAGAGACGATAAGCATCAAAAATGACTTTTTGATGGAAGATTATTTAGAAGGATTAATATTAACCAAGTTTTAGTATATGTCACAAGGTTTCCATGCATATAAAGAACGCCAAAATCCGAGTTATAACGAAGAAGTTATGACCTGTCGAAGTTTCGCGACAGAACCGACACAACCCAGAACGACCCAGCGCGACGTAAATAGTGAATTTAAGGTAGATTGATATCTATCCTTAGTGATCTAAACGAGAGTCGAAGATGTCTTCGATAGTAGTCCAACGATAAAAAGACAGACGAAAACGGAGTTCAGATGAAGGAGTTATGAATTTCGAACGGAGTTTTCCTGTCCCGGCCTACTAAAGATAATATATAAGTAATATATTTATAATATATTAAAAATAAAGTCAAAATTAGCCAATGGAGTCTAAACAAGATTTGTATAGCATAATCTCACCTATGC
Organism: Lactuca sativa; assembly: GCF_002870075.4. Taxonomy (NCBI): domain Eukaryota; kingdom Viridiplantae; phylum Streptophyta; class Magnoliopsida; order Asterales; family Asteraceae; genus Lactuca; species Lactuca sativa. The sequence goes on from NC_056628.2 coordinate 187,741,925, forward strand.
GTCGATATAAAGAATGTCGAAAACGGAGTTCGTATGCGAAAGTAATTAATTTCTGAAGTTCGGGGTGCGAAACCCCAAAACTGTCAGATACCACGACGTGGCAAGTCTTCTGACACCTCCAGGAGTCCCCCATATGCAACTTGTGATGACGCATGCAATGACGACCAAGCCCATGATGTGGAAAAATGTGCCACGACGTGGCAAGGGCAGATTTTGCCCTATAAATAGATTTGAAGGGCCAGCCGAGTTTGGTTGCTCATTCTCTCATCTCTCACCCATATTACATCGTTTTACGTGCAATTTTAACCCCCCCCCCCCCCCCCCGAAGCCCCGGTATCATCCCGAGACCCGAAGCGAGTCCAGAAGCACCGAAGATCCCGAGAAGAAAAGAGTTTCCAAGCCGAAGCTCTATCTGCGAGAAGTCTGGTGTGTGAAGAGATCACAGTTTCACCGAAGGATACTACTTCTACAAGCCGTAGTGCTGCCCGATCATCTTCTTACCAGGTGAGTGTGTGGTCACTTTCTTCTAACACATAAATATTAAGTATTTGCTATGAAATACGTGTTATGTGTATAATATATTGTTGTTTATTTGAGATGATTGTGGAATGGATGAATTATATAAGTTTTAATGAGTTAAACTATATATGTATTTTGTATCCAAAAATATGTTGGGTAGAACATGAGTAGATGAGGTTGTTGGTAGGTGATAAAAGGTGGGTTGGACCATGAGATAAAAGGATAAAGAGATAAACTTGTTTTAGATCCGAGAGTATGGATCAAAGTAGGAGGTTAGTTTTAGATCCAAGGGTATGGATCAGATCAACAGGTTAGTTTTAGGTCCGGGAATATGGATTAGGTAATGAGGCAAATTTAAGATCCGGGAGTACGGATTATGTATTTTAGAACTACGTATTCATTCGATAAGGTATCATGTGTATAGTACCTTTTAGGAACATGATTTTAAATACGAGTATTGATTATAATATGAAATATACATATGTATGTGAAGTATTTGTCATTTTCCGAAATTCGTGTTAAATATATTTGATAATATACAACGTGCGAATCAGATATGGTTCAATATGTGTTAAGATGTGTATATATGATACTATTACTTAAAACCTTGTGTTAGGTATACACTAGTTAGCGTTTCCTAAACGGAGATAGTATCAAAAATTGATTATAAACATTGTAGGTTTTCCTAGGGATGGGTTAAGACTTAAATGGGATGTTTAGTTCAATTAAGATTGGAATTTGGGTAGTCTCTTATTAAGAGTACGTGTGGGGTGAGATTGATGATCGGTGGAGTACGTCCTACGTACAGAAGTACATTTTATGTACGAAGTATTTTTCAAAGCACTGTGTCTTGGGTGCTGCTTGTGCCAAGGTACTATTATGTTCTCGGGTACGATTCTTTCGCATACCAGAGTACTATAATGTGCCAGAAGTACTATCTTGTACAAAGTCTTTTTGACAATTTTATGTGTCGGTTACGGGAGCGTACGGGAGTAATCTAGTAGTATTTCCCCATACTTTTATTTTGAGAGAGCTTTGGAGTCAGCATTTCTTTTATGAGGTGATCGACCGAGCTTCATATGTCAGCGTTTTCTTTCACGAAGTAATTAAGGGAACTTCGTAGACTACCTAATAAAGTGTGTCAGTAATAGACCACTGCTAGGTATGTCTGGTGTTATATTGCTGGATAGGGTGCGTCTGGGGGTGAAATACCTCATGTATTTAGGCCACTGCTAGGCAAAGTTCAATGTTGGGATAGGTAGAGTCTCGGGGTATAATACCTCATGATAGTCGGACCACGCCTAGGCATTGTTATCTAGATAACTACCCCTGACTTAAATTGTCTTGTGGTTCTTTCTTTTACGAACAAAGGTTCGTGGTGAATCTTATTCCATTCCCCTCATTTGATGTCTTTATTGATCCTCGTTTGCTGCTAGGGAATTTCCGAAGCAATTTCGTTAGTTGTTGTTCATATCGATTTCCTTAGGCTAGATCTCGTAAGATCATTGTATAGGGTCAGTATGTGGGGATCGACGGGATGGGATAGATCGTTTTAGAAATATGGTATATATGTGTTAATAATATTAGTGGTTTTGCAGGATCGAGATATACATTATTATCATCATTGTTTGAACTAAGAGCTTTCGTACTTTGAGTTCCCTAGGTGATTGGGTTCACCAGGGATATTTGAACTAAGAGTTCATTAGGTTCTTTAGAACTAGGTGTTCATTAATTATCGTGAACTGCGAGTTCACCATAGGTAATCTAAGAACCTTTGCATCACTAAAATTTGTGTCAATTCCTTAGGGCAATCCTTAGGAATGAATGGGAGAAGGGTAATCAGTTCTTAGGATAAATATTTAAGAAATAAATGGAGATAAAGGGGGTGGGTAATTGGATTGATTATTTGATAATTAAATATAATAATTATATTATTGTGGGTTGAAAACCCTATATGCTCACCAGGCTCCCAAGTCTGACTCTCTCAATTTTCTTTGTATTACAGGTTATGGCACGAGAGCATAAGTTGGCTGACATAACGAGAGATTTTGGATTATAGGCCAATAGTTATGAATAACTGTTGTAAGGTCTATTTTGTTCTGTTTATGCTTTTGGTCTGTATTGAACATGACATCCTGAGATTTTGTTATAAAATGAAAATACATTTCTTTAAAGAAATGCTTTGATAAATCTTTATCATATTTTGGGAAAAAATTCCGCAACTGTTTTCTTTAAAAGATTACTCTGATTTTAAAAAACAAAGCATAAACAAATCGGTCTTTTCTGGCCATGAAATTGGGGATGTCACAGACTGGGTCCTTACCCTCGGTGGGAGTGATGACTTGAGATTTATAGGGTATAGTGATGCTAGCTTTCAGACTGATAGGGATAATTTCCGCTCTCAGTCTAGCTGGGTCTTTACCTTAAACGGGGGAGCAATTTCTTGGAAGAGTTCCAAGCAAGAAATAGTGGCTGATTCTAACTTACGGATCAGAGTATATAGCAGCTAGCGAGGCAACAAAGGAGGCGATATGGCTGAAGAACTTCATTGGAGACCTTGGAGTTGTACCAGCTATTAAGGAGCCAATGGAAATTTTATGTGATAGTGAAAGTGTAGTTGCCTTACCCAAGGAACCAAGGGATCACGGGAGATCCAGACACATCGACAGAAAATACCATTTCATCAGACATCGAATAGAAGAAGGACTCCTCGTGGCAAAGAGGGTATCATCGGATGAGAATCCAGCAGATCCCCTCACAAAGGGACTGACTCGGGTTAAGCATCTCCAGCATGCTCGGAGCATAGGGCTGAAGGATGATATTAGATTTAGTAGTTAGATAACCTTGAAATGTGTAAAGTGTAATTGACATTAGATAATGAATAAAAGGTGTTTTATTTGTGAGTAAAGTGTTGCTATCTCTTGTCGATCGTTTACTATATTTCTTTTGCATGTTTTGACTTCCAGAATAATTATGTTTGGTATATCATATTATTCGAACCTCCAAATTCGGTCATATGTCAGAAGTAGGTATGAATCAAGACTGTCATGATTGGTTGCAGAGGTCTAAGTTGTTGGACATGGCTACAACTCTCATGAATGCTCATAAGTTCTGAGCATTGGACTCAACCCACGCTCACTGGAATCACTTCATGGAATTTATCTCGAGTGATCGTGAGACGGTAATATCATATAAGTCTTCAAACCTAGAGATATGATTTGTGCCTATGAGTTGGTTATGCATTGATTGTACGAAAACGCATTGGTAACTCGATGTTATAAAACGTGCTCTTGTGTATAATTCAATAAGTAGTAGAGCAAACATATGATTTGAAGTTTATCTGTTCCTTCTTGGATTAGAAGCTAATATCTAGGCCCCTCGATGATTTTGTTTTGACCTATGTATCGGGCCCGGTCAGAACTAAGTTGATGTGTTCAATTAAGTTCTTTGTCAAACAAATCGGAAATCGGGAAACAAACTGTTGGACAATAAGTAAGACATTGTTCCATGTATTTTTCCGGCTGATATCTAGAACAGAGGATTATATGATCACTTATCTTAAATGGCGTATCATCATCTTCTCAGTTCCGAGAGACCTTGAAAGAGCTACGATTGTTGATCGGTTCCTGAAGTCATACTTGCAGTTATAATTATTAGACTTATCCAAGTGGGAAACTGTTGGATAAGGTGTCTAAGTCCATAACTATTTATGGTATGTACTTGACCCGACCCGGAATGGTCCATTTGGGTTGCGTGTCATCATGCATTTGGATAGACTAAATGAGAGAAATAACACTTGTGGTTTATTAATATATTCTAAGTTCCAATATATTAATAGTATTATTTAATTAGTATTGATCAAGAATTAATTTGGAATTAATTAAGTGATCAAAAGATAACTAATTAAATATATGCGTTGATTATGTAAATCATCCATAACTTGTATAGTGGGCTAAGAGGCTCCATGGATTCTCAAGTTGGCTTAAACCCATAGGATGCTGCATGGGAGTTACAAACCCATGGGTCATGGAAATGAAGAGCCATGACACATTAGGGTTTACATGGTGTAACCCTAGATGTGTCACACTATATAAGGATCATCTCCTCCACCAAAATCGGTACACAAAGAGAAGTGAGGGCTAGGCCGATTTTTAGAGTGTGTGCATTCTCTCTAAAGTCATACCAAAAGCATTTGGTGTTGTGTGAAGCTTTTGAGGCATCAAACTTGGGGTGCTAGGCTCACAAGGTTTCAAGGAATCAAAATCAACTACAAGGTAAGTAATTATAGTCATCCTTTTAGGATTAAAGTTCCCCATGTATGATAGATAGGATTATGAACCTTGGAAACCAAATTTTTCCATGTATTTAGACAAACATAGATCCAAGGTTATTAGGGTTGCATGTACACTTAGGAAGTGTTAGAATGCTCAAAACCCATCATCTGGATCATGCCACCATATCATCTAGTGTCTTGCAACTGAATATGCTCACAAACTTTCTGATATAGCTCCTAACCATCTCGTGATATCTCGCCTTTTTCATCTCCTCGTCTGCCACATATTGTGGAACCTGTAATGCCCTCTCTCGAAAAAAAAAAAAGCAGTGATCCCTGCCACCATTTCAGTAGTCTGGCGAAGGTCCTGAAACTCCATCACCAACTGTTGGACCGCAATCACCGGTGCAAACTCAGACCGAAACCTCGTCACAAAATCCTCCCAAGTCATCGACTCAACTGCCTCACCTCCCAAGGCATGTCCAACCTCCTCCTACCAGTCTCGAGCTCTGTCTTTCAAAAGACAGGATGCAAGTCGGACCTTTTCCCCCTCAGGGAACCAACCGGTACGGAAGGTTTTCGTGACATCCGCTAACTAATACCTGCTCGTAATCAGATCCTTCTTCCCGAAGAACTCTACAGCCCCACATGCCTGAAACTCACGGAAAGTCAGAGTGCTATCTCCCATCATCGCCACCATCTCAGAATGAAAAGTTCCCAAGTGCTCATCCAGAATCTTCATGATACCCTCCTTGATCGTACCGAAGATCATAGGAGTCTGCTCAAGAATGTTGTGGGTAATCTCTGATGAAATGAAATCCTGCATTTAGTCATCCATAATACCGACCCCATAGCCCGAACCCAAACCATCACCAGCACCAGAACCGGCACCAACACCCGTATCACCACCCAAACTTCCTCGAGTGACCACCATATTGAAAATAAACCACATAAACCATCAGAATATACTCGAAGAATCCCACATTCTACAAGCTTCCAAGTATCATCGTGACTTTACTTTACTCGAGTACGGATCCTCTACTTCCAGTAGTACGGGCCCATACTACCTTCCACATATATCCCTACTTTCCTCATGGATTACCCTGAATTCCCCAAGGTACTTCCTTATCAATCCAAACAACCTCAAGCAGAGCAGTTTCGCAGCACTGAATTACTTCCTAGGTTTTCCTACATCTACTACCACACCACTCTCCGCCATCAACTGCAGAAGGAACTCCCCTTAACACCCTCTAACTAGCTTACGTATACAATTACATACCACCGACACCAGATAATTCTTCAAATGAAAGGTCTCACACTATAATGGTTGGAATCAAACAAGAGCTACGCAATAAGATTAAACCTAGCCTTCTAAAATTGTTGCTACTCAGCGGTGTGATACTTTACTGAAATTACAAGAGGCCGCTAGTTGGCGTGAGTTGGAGATTGAGTTACAACTGAGGGAGCAGAGACATACCCCGGCACAGTCATAGCCTGCGTTGAAATGATTTAAGGTTGCTGACTCCAGGCAGGGTAGTCAGAAGGGTCACACTTATGGGAAGTGCGGAAACGCGCATGATGGGGTTTTTCGGTCTTTTTCAGTGTGCCACAAGTTTGGCAAGCAGGGCCACATTGCTAGGGATTGTAGTTAGCAAACTATAGCTTTTGGGTTCAGACTTTGTTACCATTGTGAGCAGGTGGGCTATATGAAGGCCTAGTGTCCCCTACTAGCTGCCAGGTCGGTGCAGGCTCCAGCGTTGGCTACATTGAGGATTAATGACGAGAGTCAGGGAAGAGCAGAGCCTCTGAAGGCTTGGGGACACGCCTTTCAGCTTACAGCCGAGGAGGCCAGGACAGTACTGGATGTGGTTGCTAGTATGTTTTTATCCCTTATATTGTTTATTATATTTGTTTTATGCTTATACGTTTGTACCTATGATTAGGTATATTTTTAGTGAACACCTTGCCTGCCTTGGTATTATTTGACTCCAAGGCAAGTCGGTCATTTGTCTCTTGATCGTTCAATAGGGAGTTCGGTTTGTCTGTAGGAGAGATAGAGTGTCCGTTACGAGTCTCCATCGCCAACGAACACGGTATTTCTGCTTCTTCGGCCTATCGGGGCCGCGCTTTGGAGATCTTTGGGGTATCCTTCCAGATAGACTTGATTCTGATTCCCATGGGGGATGTATGTGTGATTATGGGTATGGACTAATTGAGTCTCTTCGGTGCCATGACTGATTGCGAGGGTCAGCGGGTGGTAGTTCGAACCCTAGTTGAGGGAGAACCGGTTATCTACGGCGAGGGTACCATATTAGGTTTAGTTTTTTGCTCAGCTGCCAGGGCTCGGTAGTATATTCAGCGCGGGTGTGCGAGTTACTTGGCGTATGTGGTGGATACGCGGGTCAGGGATCAGGTTTTGATTTCGGATGTTCCGGTTTTCAGAGAGTTTCGTTGATGTGTTTCCGTAGGAGTTACCCGGAGTGCCTGTGGAGAGTTAGGTCGAGTTCAAGATCAACCTAGTGTCAGGTGCAGCCTCTATCGCCAAGGCGTCGTACCGATTAGCTCCACCTGAGATGCAGGAGTTGTCATCATAACTGGAGGAACTGCTGGGCAAGCAGTTCATCCGTCCGAGTAGTTCTCTGTGGGGAGCATCGATTCTCTTCGTCAAGAAGAAGGATGGTTCACACCGAATGTGCATTGATTACCGGGAGTTGAACAAGTTGATGGTGAAGAACTGTTATCCACCCCGAGGATAAATGATCTTTTCGATCAGTTGCAGGGAGCATCTTGGTTCTCCAAGATAGACCTAAGGTCTGGATACCATCAAGTCAGGGTTACGGCGGAGGATGTAGTGTGGACCGGGTTCCAAACTCGTTATGGACATTACAAGTTCGTGCTGATGCTTTTTGGGCTCACCAACGCGTCGGCAGTGTTTATGGACCTGATGAATTGGGTATGGAGACCGATACTCGATCGCTCGGTCATCGTGTTCATAGATGATATCTTGGTGTACTCTAAGACTAGAGAGCAGCATGAGGAGCACCTCTGTGAGATATTAGGAGTTTTGAGGCAAGAACGGCTGTATGCTAAGTTCTCGAAGTGCGAGTTTTGGTTACGGGAGGTTCAGTTCCTTGGACACCTCATTATCCAGGAGGGGATTTTGGTCGATCCAGCCAAGATCGAGGCGGTTATGCAGTGGGAGGTTCCGAAATCTCCCTCAGATATCAGGAGCTTCTTGGGATTGGCAGGGTACTACCGGAGATTTAAACATGATTTCTCCAAGATTGCGGTACCGCTCACTCATCTGACGAGGAATAGGGTGGATATTCGGTGGGGCCCTGAACAGCAGACTGCATTCAAGACTATGAGACAGCGAATCTGCGAGGCGCTAGTGTTGATACTCCTTGAGGGAGTTGAGGATTTTGTGGTGATTTGTGATGCATCGGTCACCAAGTTGGGAGAAGTCCTTATGCAAAGAGGACGGGTTATAGCTTATGCATCGCGACAATTGAAGTCGTATGAGATGAGATATCCCACACACGATCCGAAGTTGGGAGTGGTGGTATTCGCTCTCAGGATTTGGAGACATTACCTCTATGGGGTCTGTTGTACCATATACACTAACCACAAGAGTCTGCGACACTTTATGGATCATCCGAACCTGAACATGAGGCAACACAGGTGGTTGGACGTATTCAAGGATTATGACTACGAGATCCTTTACCATCTGGGTACAGCGAATGTGGTTATGGACGCCCTAAGCTACAAATCGGTTGGATCTTCTATACTAGTGACATGTATGATGATATCTGTGGATTCTCCACTTGTGAGCTTGATTAGGGAAGCTTGGGATGAGGGTAGAACTGGAAGCTTGAGAGGATCAAGGGCAAGAACACCCGATTGGTGTCGGATAGTTAGGGATTGTTGACTCGTTGTGGTCGGGTCTGGGTTCCGATGTCTGGTGGGTTCAGAAAGATTATACTGGAGGAGGCTCATACGTCTCACTTCTCTATTCACTCGGGGGCCACCAAGATGTACCGAGATCTGCAACTGAGTGACTGGTGGTCGTGCATGAAGATAGAGATCACATGGTACATCGAGAGGTGCTTGACCTGTAGGGTGGTCAAGGCCGAGCATCATAGGCCACATGGAAAGCTATAGCCTCTAGAGATTCCCATGTGGAAATAGGAGCAGATCACGATGGACTTTATCACCAAGTTGCCAAGGACGATGAAGGGATATGATGTTATATCGGTCATCGTGGATCGATTGACCAATAGTGCCCATTTTATGCCCATTTGGGAGAGTTCATCGGCTGAGAAGCTGGACGATATGTATATCCACGAGATCGTTGCTAGCCACGGGGTACCAGTCTCGATTTTATCAGACCGTGATGTTCTATTCACATCCCGTTTATGGAAAAAGTTCCACGAGGAACTGGGCATGTCTCTGCATTTCAGTACAGCTTATCATCCACAAACAGATGGCCAGAGTGAGCGGACCATATAGACCCTCGAGGATATGTTGCAGGCCTGCGTTATTGATTTTGGTGGGAGTTGGGACTCCTACCTACCGCTTGCAAAGTTCTCCTACAACAACAACTTTCATTCCAATATTGGTGCTCCATCATTTGAGCTATTGTATGGACGGAGATGTCGCACCCCAATCTGTTAGGGTGAGGTTGGCCATAGGGTAATGGGACGGACCAAGGTAGTTCTGCAGACTACCGAGAGGATTCAACAGATCAGACAACGGCTGTAGACTGCTCAGAGTCGGTAGAAGAGTTACACGGACCGGCGTCGATCTGAGTTGGAGTTTCAAGTTGGCAACATGGTACTACTGAAGGTCTCACCCTGGAAGGGTGTGATTCGCTTCAGAAAGAAGGGGAAGCTAGGCCCCCCATACATTGGACCCTTTCGGGTTGTTGCCAGCGTTGGTAAGGTGGCATACAAACTGGATCTTCCGGAGGAACTCACTCAGCTTCATAGCACTTTTCACATCTCGTAATTGCAAAAGTGTATATTAGATGAGGAGACAGTGGTGTCATTAGATTATATTCAGGTCGATGAGCGTCTGAATTATGTGGAGAGGCCAGTGGCCGTTCTGGAGAGGAAAGTGAAGGTTCTACGGAACAAGGAGGTACCTTTGGTAAAGGTACAATGGGAGCACCGGAGGGGATCTGAGTGGACTTAGGAGCACGAGGCTGAGATGCGCGAGCATTACCCGAAACTGTTCATTGCAGCAGACTTCGAGGAAGAAGTCTAGTTCAAGTGGGGGAGAATTATAACATCCCAACTCCCAGGTATAAATTTTAAAGCTTTTATATTCATAATCATAGACCTACCTGACGAGTTGGCTGCCCCAAATCGTTGTGTAGAAACTGATAAAGCCGTGTGGATTCTAGAACCTACACGACGAGTTGGAGGACCCAACTCGACGAGTTGAAGTTGTATATGAAAACCCTAATTTTTAGGGTTTGCACCCTATTTAAAGAACCTTTTCATCCTTCCAGCCTCCTTACCACCTTTCACGTTTAGAAACAAACCCTAATCGAGGTAACATCCTATTTTCAGTGTGTGAGGCTAAAAGTGTGTGTTTGGTCCAGTTCTTGAAGAGACTTGAAGATTTAGAAGCTTGGAACGAGAAGGAGCTTGTAGATCCAACATCTACTTCATTTTGTCATTCATTTGAAGGTATAGAGTCATTACCTTGATCATTCCCTTGTTATATCTCTTCATTCAAGAGTTTAGGGTCATTTCTAGCTTATTCTTGAGGCATGTCTAGTATTGAGCACATTTTGAAGTGAGGAGTTCAGATCTGGACTCCTCTAGGCCCTCAAGGACATAAAGACTCAAGTTTTATGAAGCTTTGGCCCTTCTCAATGCCCTAAACCTCTTCCTAAGGCTAGTTTTAGTGTTTTACTCCCTTTGAGGCCTTGCATGCACGTAAAGTTGGCAACTTTACGTGGTATCTCAGTTCCATGAAGTTAGATCTGTAATTTGGGGCCTTGGAAACGATTGGAAAGGGCTGAACACGTTAAGACATGAAGAAATCGACGAGTTGCATAGCCAACTCAACGAGTTGGTTAGGGTTTACCCGTTTTTTGGATTCTAAGTGAACTCAGCTAGTTAGTGAGATAACTCGACGAGTTGGTTAGGGTTTTCCTGATCTTCTAGACACTGCATGGATTCGACGAGTTGTCTGGTAACTCGGCGAGTTGATTGGGATTTTCGCGATTTTCTGAGTTCTGAAGGAATTCGACGAGTCGGTAAGCTGCACTCGACGAGTTGGGTCAACATGGACTGTTGACCTTGACCGTTGACTTTAACTTTGACCAAGTTTAACTTATGAGGATACTTTGGTAATTTAGGTCTTAATAGAACTGGTCCTATGATGATTGTAGGTGGTTGAGTTGGAGCTGTGTTTACGAGTTTGACATTATCATGCAGTGCCACTTGTGAGGTGAGTTTTCTTCACTATACTCAAGGGTCGAAGGCACCAAGGTCGGTCCTTTGGATTGTTATCCTGCTTTATTGTTAGTGTGATATGTTAGATCGGTATCCTGGTAGATAGGATGTTTCTATGTGGTTATGATTGGTTAGATTGGTATCCTGGTAGATAGGATGCTGCTATGCTTAGTGATTTGTAGATCAGTTTGACTGTTTGTAGATTTTTATGTGATTATCTGATATATGTACACATAATTGAATGGTGGTTGAGGCTTATCTGCTTTGTGCGAGATCCAACAGACCGGGGCATTCCAACCTGATGGTTGTGGGCCGAGAGTATTCCATCCCGAGGATGATTGGACTTATAGTATGTGGGCATTCCAACCCAATGGTTGTGGGTCGGGGGTATAACATCCTGAGGATGATTGGACCCATAGTATGTTGGCATTCCAACTAGAAGGTTGAGGGCCTGGGGCATTCCAACCCGATGGTTGATTAGGCCCATAGTATGTTGTTATTATGTGTATGTTGTTTGTTGTGTGGGTATTTTGGGGGAACTCACTAAGCTTCAGACTTAAAGTTTTGGATTTTGTTTCAGGTACTTCAGATGATCGCGGGAAGGCAAGCTTGATCGTGTACCTCCTCACGTTTTATGATTTTGATTTCTGGGATATTCTGATATGAAACTATTTTGAAAACATTTTGTAATAAATAATGGTTTTTGGATGCTTGAAAAAGTTTTAAATTTTCATGAATTTTATGGATGTTACAAGTACTAAAAGCCCAATAGTGGCCCACTTCCTAAAGGACACCTAAAGCCCAATATAGGCCCGAATCCAAAAAGGCCCAAATCCTAACAATGGCCCAAATTCAGGAAGGCTAGTGTCCTAACAAAGCCCAAAACCCTAATAGTCCAAATATGGCCCAAACCACAAAAGCCCATGACCAAGCCTTGTACGCTACGCGTACCAGAAGTACGCCCAGCGTACTGGGTGGCTTGCCTAATCGGGGACTCGAACACATACGCTTAGTGTACGCACCCATTAAGAAAATTTTCCATTAAACACTTAATGCTTACAACCAAACGCCCAAACTTCAGATCTAAGCCTCGGGGAACTTCTTAAGCCATATGTTACTAAATTGGAGCCTTTTCATGGCTCAAATGAACTTAAACCCTAGATTTAACATCCTACTTTCACCAAATGGACATAAACAAATGCATGGATGATCCTCAACCATCAAGATGCTTACTTGATGGACTAGGGACCTCAGAAGCATCAAGAGAAATAATCCTAACTTCTGGAGTGGAGAAATCCTACTAGATCTCATTTAAGGAACTAAAAAGTGGACACAACTCCATAATAACTAAATCTAAGCATACAATGAGCAAGTTCCAAGCTTTATACCTCAATGAAGCTAATGATGAGTGGAATCTGGATCTATAAGCTCTCCCTTGATAAATTCTCCTTTTTTAAGTTTCTTCTTCCTTAAGGTTCACCAACACACACTAAATATACACAAATAGGACAAATCTTCTCTAAATGGGTTAAGGTTTCGAAATGAGGCTCAAAGGGTAATGGAGGCTGGGAAATAAGAAGATCATGGGTCATAATGTTGCTTAAATAACGTCCAAACCCTAAAAACTAGGGTTTGTCCCTAGACGACGTACACCCAACGTACTAGAAGTACGCCCAACATAATCACTCCCCCCTAAAAGTTTCACTTTACACCCCTTGGGACCACATTTGCAAATTAATTTAATATCAAGGGTCAAAATGTGAAATACATTGGAACCAGGTATTATAGTTTGATTGTTATATGCTGGCTTCTGATTCTATGGATATGCAGGCTCAAAGCCTCTACAATCGTTGGGATTGTAGATTCAAAATCAGAGAAATTGAGTAAGATAGAAGCTCTGGTTCGTAATTGGTAGGGGATGCTAATGTAAACTTTATTTCAGAGGTTGTGATGGCCGCAAACATGAGAAAGTGGTGGTAATCGGGCGTATATTAGCGGTGGTTTATTAGAGATGAAGTATCGGAGATGGAAGTACCAGACATCAGTTGTTTTGATGGGGTGGGATAATTAGTGGGCGTATTGTCATTTTTTAATAATAAAAATATTTAAAAGATAATAAATAAACTAAAAAATATATTAATAAGGGTAAATTAGTCTTTACACTTCAGGCAGGGACCACCCACATAATAAAAACATAAGTTCGGAACGATCCGAGTTCAAAAAAAAGTTAGGAACTGAATGCGTAAATTGCCCCAAACCACAAAGACCATTCATGTAATTTACTCAACATAGACTATACATGCATTTTAACACATGGACGATGAACAAATGATGTAATTTATCCTAATATTGATTGGATCATTCTATTTACAAAATGCAAATAAATCAAGTCAACAATGATAAAAATGATGCAATTATATCATTATAATAACTCATATTTTTTGAAAAAATAGTAAACCATACCTATGATAACCTCATGCGGTTATCACATGAGAGGTAAGACATGAACACTGACGGTCAAAGATGCATGGTAATATTGTAAACCAGATATTTTACTTTCAAAATTTTATTCTTCAACCGTTAAACTCACAACGGGAATCAATAAATAGTTCGGTCTCATCTTTTGATTCACCACAAACAAGATATACATGTATAGCTTGATAATGTTTTATTTAAAGACTATTAATATATATTTTTTTAAACGGTAAATATATTAAACTACTTTTAAAGTATTCAACTTATGTGAATTGTGGTACTTGAACCCTCAACATAAAAAAAAAAATAGACAACATCAAATACTGTTGGAATAGAAGCCTAACTTATATTTCTTGTTTTGACTTAAATATAAGGGGCCTTTATACCAAAACAAGAAATTGAAGGTGTCTGATTAAGAAAGATATTAAAGTTCAACACCCTGATAGGGCAAAATAGTATGAACACAAAATCTCGAAACCCTCAAAACAAAAAAGGAGCAATACCCTTCAAAAATGAAAAGTCGAGCTTTGTGCCAGCAAAAGCTCACACGTGTCAGTGATCTATAGGATATTATCGTCAAAACCAACAAAAGATTTAGGATAATCATAATTTAAACAGCTAGCAGTCTGATTGGTCCATGTGGCATCACGCGATTCATTTTCTAAATCAAGTAAAAAAGTACTAGCGGTTTTATTATACAAGAGGGCGGTTTTATAGAGAGAGAAAATGTGTTTAATAATGAAAAGCGGTTTTGTAGAGAAAAGGTTTCATAGTACCTACCATATATAGAGAGAGAAGAGAGGCAACTTTCCTTATGTAGAAGACGACTGTTATCTCAATCGGGAAACCAGAGATACATACACATATAGATATATAGAGAGAGAAAGAGTGACACATAAAGTAGAGAGAGATCAAAGGAAGACGACGACTGGTTGATTGCTTTGGTCAAGCGTCCTTTTGTCTGCATCAGAAATTCACCCTCAAAGTAAGCAAATGATTTCAACTTCGATTATCACAACCCACACACTCGATCTCTAGATTATTCACAATTCTCTCTCAGTTCTGCGATTCGTTTTTGAATCCAAGAATTCTTGAAGCACTGTCGACCATATATGATGAACTTCTCTCTCTCTCTCTCTCTCTCATACGGAGTCACTGCATATATCCGCATATATATCAATTTGTGGTATATACATTTAGCTGTATACAAAAGCACGAATTGTCGAATTGATTGTAGATTGATTCATTTCTGTGAGTTGTTTCAGTAGAATTGAATGATGAAGCATGAGATTGATTGATTAGGGATCGATTGGTAGGTATGGGGAGGGGTAAGATCGTGATTAGGAGGATTGACAATTCGACGAGCAGACAAGTGACGTTCTCGAAAAGGAGGAGCGGATTGCTAAAGAAGGCGAAAGAACTTGCGATCTTGTGTGATGCTGAAGTCGGTGTTATGATCTTCTCTAGCACAGGCAAACTTCATGAATTCTCCAACACTAGGTCAGTTTAGTTTATCTAATCAGCACTTTCACTATATATACAGCTAGATCTATTAATAGTATTACTCTTATATATCTCGTCATCTTTGTTTTTAATTTTTTTTATTACGTCATAATATATTTATTCACTTCTTTCTGTGTAAAAATTAGCGACCTAGCTAATTAATAACCACGATCATCAGTGTGCGTGATCTTGCTAGAGTTGCATTTGGTTAATATCTTTTTGCTTCTGAACGTTGGGCATATATCTAATTCAAGAAGCGAAACAATTACTTGATCCTCACACATGCATGTTTATGGAAGTACTACATTATCTGAAACATTGTTTGTTATTTAAGTCAAACAAATTCTGTGAACCAAATGAATCACAATTACTTCAAGTGTCTAATTAGAGAAAAATAAAATTATATGATAAGCTGAGAGTGTGAGTGAACAACTGGCTACATACATATATGTATATCATGTATGCTTCATTTGCTTAACTGTAGAGTGTCTTAATTTCTAATGATAATGAAACTTTGATCCTCACAGATGTCAATAAAAGTTCATTACTTAAATTGTTACACTTATGTACCATTCATGTTAAAGTAATCTTTCTTAAACTTAAATGAATCACGATCACTTTTAAATTAGAGGACTATTAATCGATCGATGTAATTAATAAGTAATTAAGTTTACTACAACTTTCTTACTAAAAATAAAAATGTTACATGATCAATTGATCATTAATAAAAAGTGTTGCGATATTTAATTATGATACAAAGAGAGTAACACATTTCTGTAATGTGGTATAATGCTTTTATATATATCTATTAGTAGTACACACACACACACACACATATATATATATATATATATATATATATATATATATATATATAATGCTTTTATATATATCTATTAGTAGTACACACACACACATATATATATATATATATATATATATATATATATATATATATATATATATATATATATATATATATATATATGCATGTATGTATATGTATGTCTAGCCTTACCGAGTTGATAGTTTAGTTGGCTGACCATAATAAACCTGTAGATTGGGAGTTTGGGACCTTTCCCCCTATATACTTGAAAGCCTGCGCTTTTGATGCCTCCAATATTTTTGTTGGTCCTAGGTAGAATAATATTTGATTCCATTAATTTGACACTCTAGATCAGCAACTTTCGTCAAATATATCATCATAGATACACAAATATGGATAATGATCGATCATTAGGTTGGTATATAAATCTCTAATTAAAGTTTACAGCTGGGCTATCTTGTTAATTAGCTTTTTATGTTATGACATACAATCTATAATTAAATTGGTTTTATCAAGTTGCATGGTAGGGGGCCTAATTAGTTAATTAGTTTCAACTTTGCATGTAAATTAATAAATCCATAACATGTAATTAATTGAAGAAAATCAACACTTGCAGGTCCTTTTAAAGGTCTTGCAATGTACAACGTGAATATGTTACACAATATAAAAAGAAAGCCTCGATATGCTAGATATCTATCTATATAGGGGCTTTAAACATATTAACAAATTAATCTATTCCACCAAAAAATCGATCTTCTGATTGAAGAGCTTCAGTCAGATGAGTTACAATAAATAGTTGATGGTTTCCTTCTTAAACAATGAATTACCACGTCCCACAAAGTAGACTAGGATAACTATATTTGTGAACTATTACAACTTTCTTCTATAACAAAATGTCACTTGTGTTTGACTCTTATCATATTTTTCTAACATTCTTTTGATGATATCCAGCTCCAACAGACTTATATACACAATCATCGTTGTCCATTTCATAGTAATTTTAACTTGATATTCTCAGTCCCAACCACTATACACGTGTAGTTGATTCCTTCTAGATAAATCACGTGTTCCATATCTTCAAAATAGTTTCAGTCTATATTTCTATATCCCACTGCACATAATTACGAAATATTCTACAATAAAATATTCATAAATTAACTTGATCTCATGGACCAAATAATTTCAAACACTAAAACTAAATACCACAAGCTATCCTTGAATAATGTGTGCAGGAGTTTATTTCTTCAAGACATATACCTTTTTCTCCGCCATAGGACACCCTTCAAGGTGTGAGACCACGCTATAAAGGTTGTGCAGTTAAAGCCGAAGGGTATACTTGCCACAAACATGGTTCGTTGCCACCTTTGCACACCATCCCCGGTGTCACGATGGTGGTGTCTCGTGCCAATCATTTTCTTCTTCTTCTTCTTCTTCTCTCTCTCTCTCTCTCTCTCTCTCTCTCTCTCTCTCTCTCTCTCTCTCTCTCTCTCTCTCTCTCTCTCTCTCTCTCTCTCTCTCTCTCTCTGAAAGGAGATGGTGGTGAGGTGGAGAAAAACCACAATGCATGGCATGTCTCCATAGCTCATGGCCTAATAATCTCCTATTATTTTTTTAGAACAACATAAATTCTAATGGTGAAAAGGAAAACTCCTAGCAAGACGTTAGATGAAAAAAAAAAGAGCCAAAATGGCTACAACAAAATTGAGCATACAAGTAAGGGATTACAACACCAAACGGTCCAACTCAGACCATACATATTTGATTTATGTTTAAACTAAATAAACACATGCAATTAGATTTCATCCATCAACTTATAGGGGTTGAGAGCATACGTCAGGGCTGGCTCAACCAGTTTGGGGGCTCTAAGCGAACCAAAAAGTTGGGGCCCTTTGACATGATTATTAATTATTTGATTAATAATAACAATGAACAATTACCAAGACAACTACTATAAGTATAGAAGATATAGATTAGCCAATTAGGAATTTAGGATTATACCTGCTGCCTTGAGTTTTGAGAATAGAACTTTAGAAGATAACGGAAAGCTCAAATTTGGAAAACTGAAGTCTAATAACTCAAATTCTGAAATTCATTCAAACCTCCTGTAATCTGTTGTAATCAATGAAGAATAGAACAAAAAATCAGATAACTGGAAAATTAAAAACTAAACAACATTAACCCTAATCAACTTTAACTATTAACCCTAATTAGATAATCAGTTTTGATATCTCAGATTACAAGTATGTCCGATTCCAGAAACAATTTTAACGACACAGTGTAACAGTGACAAACCCTAATTAGATAATCAGATTCCAAGATTCAGATGACAGGTAATGGAAAAATAAAAGTGAAAAGTGAAAAAATTGCACATATCGTTTTCAGTGACAGCCTTGAATCGTTATTCATCAGAAATTTTTGAACAATGGAGTGGAGTTATCAGTTAATAAGAGTTGAGAGTCCGAGAATGGAGAAGAACAAAAGGTGATGTGTGTATTTCAGCGGATCAGAATTCGATTTTTAAGCCGCCCCTAAGAAGAAGAAGAAGAAGAGAAGTGTGATCATTACTTGTAGAAGAAGAATTGATGAATCAAAATTTTGAGGCGTGTGCACAGCAAGTCAACAATTCAGCTAATATGCACTGTATTGGACATTAGATTGTATTGGGTATTTGGGTTAAATGGGCCCCTCTAGAAGTGGGGGCCCTAAGCCCTAACTTTGTTCATATACACATAGAGTCGGCCCTAGCGTACGTATGATTCCAAAATATAAACCACTTTCACACCTTCCATATAAGTCAGAACATAATTTGTATGTCATGATCACTACTAGCCAAACCATGATTAACATAGAAGAACAACAAAATTTCATTTTCTAAAACTAATTGGCGATAGAAAGGATTGCACATTGGCTTATATGCTAGCATCTGGTTTCTCTTTTTACTAATATGGAATTAGGTTTGCACCCCAACACTATACTGCCGCTAGGAATTTTGATGCGTCTACTCCTTTTGGATTTAGTAACAATACCTCTAACAATCATCCTCAGAAGAAGTGTATGATTTAAAAATCCAACTCCAAACTTACAAAGTGAATATGTGTAGGCGAGCCTTATTTTCTTAAGCACTATTGCACATCAAACTCAATTGATTCTTTGTCAAGCTTCATGGTTCTTCTCTAGTTTCTTTTCCACTTAATATGGTTGTTAGGGACATGAAATTTATTAAAGAGTTCATAACAATTTGATGAATTCTAAAGCAGTCCGACAAGGAAAGTTGCTAGATAGGGGAGAGGCATTGGATCAATGATCACTCTATAAAGCAATATTATCATTGCACCTAATTTTTCAACAAGGAGATTATTTGAGAATCTATATCTATATATCATATTATCATATCGTATCATACTATACTTATAAAAGAAGCATTTTTCCTTTCACCACATCAATTTGAAACTCCCAACTTTTCATATTTCCCTATAATATACTTACTAACTTAAATATGTTATTAATTATAAATATTATCATAAATAGAAGACTTCTTGAACTATCAATAACTTCATTATAGTGTTAAATGTATATATCAAACAAACTTTAAAATATATTGTAAAATTTAAAACCTAAAGTAAAATATCAAATAAAGTTTTAAAAAAACTCAATGTATATTTTTTACAAGAATTAAAAGAAAAATATTAAATATAATATACGTAAAAGAACATAAATCTAAAAGTAAAATTAACTAAAAGATCTCCAAAAACTATTTTTTATAATAACTGAAATTTTGTTAAGTTTTTTTAAAATTAATTTATAATAATAATAGTTAAAATAAAATAAAGTTATAGATTAAAATATATTACATCACAAACAATGATTGATAATTTAAATAATCATGACAAAATTAAAATGTGTTCAATTTTTCTTTATATTAATAAATCATTACATTAGTTAATTAAAATAGATAAGAAATATAATTAATTTTATACACACGTAAAACGTGAATAGATACCATTACATGATTGGATTTTAGTAAGTATTATATTATTTATTGTTCAAATTAGTTAATATGAATGACAAAAATATTGTCAATGATATATGATTACTAAAAGGTTAACTATATAATTTTATTTCGCGCAACGCGCGCGCCTAGTATCTAATAGAGGCCATAATACTTAAACGATATTTATTTGAAACTCCAATAACCTTTCAAATTATCATATTTAATTTCTTAGTTAATTGTTATACTCATTTGAAACTCATAAAAACTTTTCAACTTATTCTATTTAATTGTTTGATTAATTGAAATGTTTTTCCTATATAGAAATATTATTTTCATGTTTGATTTTGAAATATATCAGGGAGGAATAAATGTTGTATCAAGGTCTTTCAACTACGAAGGTTAGGATTATGATTACACTTCAACCAAAAACCAAAAAAAGAAGAAGACCATAATGTTAGGTAAGTATAAAGTTAGGTTACACTAATTCCTTTCTTTGTAGCATTAAACTACTAGGAAAGTAAAAAATTTATATATTGTGTTGATAAGGAAAAAAGATAAGAAAAATTAGAAAGTCATAAAATACCATTACCAATACAATTTAAATAATCTGAGTTTATATAATAAATCATAGTCATATAGAATTCATTTTATATAAACAATGCAAACAAAATATTAAACATTCGTCAATAAATTTTAACAGTGGGTTTGTAGGTTTTTTACATGAGTATAGTAAATATCAATTAAGTATCACAATTTGTAGTGGTTTGATATTAAATAATTAAGTATCATAATTATCAATTAAATATCATAAGTAAAAAAAAAATGAGTTGTAGTGCTTTAATGTTAACTAACTTTTAAGTGGAATATAAAGAATTGAAATATCAAAATAAAAATTCAATAGAGCTACTAATTATATTATATTAATGTGCTTAAGTTTATATATTAATTATTAACCACCTGAAAACACTTTATTATTATTTTTTCTAACATGAGAAATAGAAAGATGATTATTTATAAGGAAAACTATTTTTAAAGGGACATATTTTGAAATAAAATTTTATTAAAAACATATTCATGAATATAATTTTATACATCTTGGACACCTTATAAACATTTTTATTAAAAGTCAATCTAAAATAAATTATTTATAACTTATTTTTTCGAAAAACAATATAAATTCAACCAATAAAAATATCTTAACCATTAAATAGGATGTCTATATGAAAAAATTAAATGTCTTTTTAGCCAACTTCATAAAAAAATAAAAATAATTAATGTCGTCTATGTCTCCTCCATTTTTCATGCCAAGAACTATTCATTAAGCCTTAAACATATCTTTAATTCCAATTTACCTATCTTTTTAAATTACAATTCCAGAATAAACAAATTCTGAATTACACTAGAAGGGAATTGGGATAACATCTTTAAAAATTCCATAGATATATGTTTAAAATTACATAAATACATGAATAATTATTAAAATATGTGAAAGCTAAATCATTAAATCATACATGTTATTAATGCAAGTCTAAAAGACTATCATAACCTCATCTAAATAGCATAGATTTTAAATAATATTAAGCTTTTAAATTAATATCTCTGAAGTTAGCACTCTTCGATATAAAGAAGTAACTTGCCAATACATTGCCAAAACCTCGATCTTGAAACAATCTTTTGTACTTTCGTAATCATGAAATTAACGGGACAAATTTCATAAATTAGCCAATTTTCAATATTATATAGGGTAAACCATCATGCATACAACTTACTACATCAACTTTATAATCAAATATATAATTGAACACATGTAAATAATCAATAATGAAGATTAATAACTCAAGTATATTGAACATATATATATATATATATATATATATATATATATATATATATATATATATATATATCAACTAATAATAATAATAATAATAATAATAATAATAATATGTGCATCATTATCTCAATAACAACTATAATGTTTCAAGCAACATATGCATTAGCCTTGATGAACTAGCATGTAAAAGCTACACATCAATCTTTAATCATAATTGTATTTATATTCAAATCACTGGATTCCTTTATGCGTAAATTTGTGCATCGCAACAATGATAATGTCTACATGTAAATTATGCAACATTGAACATTATAACTAAATCACAGTGTAAAACATATCCTATCCAAATCATAACAAAATCAAGTGTATTGTTCAACTCAAAGATAAATAACAAGAGCTACATTCCTTTTCAAATTCCTTATAATGAAATCAATAACTAAACTAACGTGAAGTATATAAATCCAAGCAAAATCTCACAAATCTAGTAAAATAACCTCAACATCACCTGTGAATTTTATGCTTTAATTAAACATTATAAGAAAATCAAAATAATCAACAAATATATATATATATATATATATATATATATATATATATATATATATATATATATATATATATATATATATATATATATGGAAAAATGAATATGTGGCTGTTATGTACCTAAGCTTAGGTATAGAACCTTTTACACGACGTAGTTTTAAACAAAACAAATTCAAATTCATTTTCTCTTAGTTTTGTTTTAATAAAATACCATTGAATTAAGTTCAATTGTGGAATGAAAAAGATCAATTAAAAATAAGTGTTTACATAACTATTGTTTCCAAAATATTATTCAAAATCAGAGTCTCCCAAGATCAACAACATAAAACCAAGGTGTGTACGTTCACATCTTCACCTTGTCACGGTCCTCAGAAATACCTGAAACAAAACTAAAATTGTAAGTCAACGCTTAGTGAGTTCCCCCAAAGTACCATCACATAAACATAATAAACAACAACATGCATAAAGAGCCTTCAGCATGACTAGACCGTCTCATCGGGCCTATAGTCTATCTAGACCTATCTCTAGGCATTCGGCCTGACCAGTCAGCCTCGCAGGCCTTCAGTCTCTCCAGACCGTCCTGGGTATCTTGGCCTTTAGTCTATCCATTGGTCCGCCTCAACCCAACAAACCATAACATATCAATGTGTAACATTATCAATCAATAACAGATAACACTGGAAGTTCTACAGATCTACCAGTCTAATCACATAACCAGTACCACATAACTCCGCATAACATCATACAACAAATCAGGATATCTAATCCAATGGGTCGGCCTTGGTGCCTTCGACCCATAAGTACAGTGAGGAAAACTCACATCACGGTCTGACGAATAATTGAACAAAACACTGCTCCAAATACCAGCTCTACAGGTCACCTATTCAACAGATAGAGATCAAGGCTCAACTATAGCTTAAAATACCCAAAATACCCTTAAGTCAAACTTGGTCAACCCAAGTCAAAGTCAAAGTCAACGAGTCAAGGAGCCAACTTGGTCCACTCAACCGAGTATGCGGGGCGTACTCAGCTCCTACGTTGGGCGCACTCGAGCCTTGACCGGAGTCAGGGAAATGACCATGTACGCGCGGCGTACGCTCAGAACTCCATTTCCCCAATAAGAGCTTAATGCATTAAGCTCTCACGTCCAACTTTCAGATCCAAGGCCAAAATACCACTAAGAGTCGTAAAGTTTCCAACTTTATAACTTTGCATGTCCATTAAGTGCTTAATACACAAAATCTCAACATCTTAATGCCTTAAGACCATCTATAACATGCATGGAGCAAAACTAAGCATCAAGACCACATTTTTATGACTCAAGACCCCTCATAAGGTCTGAAAGGACGACTTATTTGGTTAAGAGCATGTCATGCTCAAGAAATGCCCTAAACGAAGAAATGGCTAGATCTACAAGATAGGAAGATCATGCGAGGAGCTTTTTACCTTTTTGGAGGTAGCTAACAAGTGAAGACTCCTAGATCCAAGCTTCTTCTCAAGCTCCAAGTCTTTATACCAACTTCTTCTTCTTCAAGAACACCACCAAAGCATACAAATGGGCTCAAAATGAACTCTTCTTACTTAGGGTTTGCTAGAGGTCGTTTTTCTCAGATGAAGGCTGGTGAGGGAATGAGAAATGAGAGATAATGATGCTTATATATGGGCAAAACCCTAAAAATTAGGGTTTGAAGATTAACCACGTACGCCCAACGAACTAGGGTCCGCCCTAATACGCCTAGCATACACAACGTACGCTCAGTGTACTAATCTTTTGCCGATGATGCTTATATATAGGTAAAACCCTAAAAATTAGGGTTTGAAGGCTAACCACGTACGCTCTGGTTATGTAGTGTATGCCCAACGTACTAGGGTCCGCCCTAGTACGCCTAGCATACACAACGTACGCTCAGCATACTAATCATTTGTCGAAATTACCAAAATGCCACTATGGGCCATGTTGCACTTTTTCTTAAACTCGAGGGCTAAAAGCAATGTTTATTCATACATAAGGTCAAAATTGAAAACACCTTAACACCGGGATGTTACAAATATCTCAAAAGGTTTTAGTGTAGTAAATGGTCCTAATGTTTAAAACATTTTTGTTTAAGTACAAAAGAGGGAGGAAGTTAACAATTAATATCATAACATAGTTTAATATACCACACATGACGTGGCCCTCTCAAAATCCATACTACTACTAGTCTCGCCCCTAAAGTCTTCAATCTGAGCACGCATAAGTCAAAATAATTATAGGCAATAGAACTACCTAGTGAAAATACTCAAGATTGATTCATTTTGAGCAAATAATGATAGCAATCATTACACTTGTATCAAACCTCCAAAATAAATTTAAAACCAACAAATACCATAAGTATCAATAACTAAAGTGTAGAATACGAAGAGTAAAATAACCAAACGCAATTGGTATATATACCTAAATTCAAATATATGGATATGAAATTCATAAACCAAAGTCAAGAGTTTACTAACTCTTATCCCAAAACCAAAGATGTATTAATCACATCCAATCTCAAGGGCTTAATAACCCATAATATATAATAAAGGAATTAGTATTTCATAATGCAAAGCAAAGTGCTTAGATACCCATCATTTCAAGTAAAAGGGTTCATAATGCTTAATCCAAGAAAGGGTTTAATAATCCATAATCTCAAATTAAAGGTAAGTCTTTCAATAAACCAAAGCATAAGGAAGAATAACTCATAAACTTAAATAAATGGTTTAACCTTTTAAAAAACTAAATATAAGGATTGACAACAAATAGCCAAACAAAAGAATCTATGGAGTCATGAAAAGTATGCATAATACATCACCTTCAACTTTTGTCTAAAAACATAACAAAAGACTCGATAGGTTAAAATGGGGTAATTATATAAATAAACATAATAATAATAATGTTATATGCATCTATCCCAACCTGATTCAATCACATAGCCCAAACCCTCGGCTTGTGTCCTAAAATAACTAGGAAATATGGGCCATCACACAATGCCAAACAGACTTGGAAATATGAGGTATCAAGCCACACTTGTACCTGCGAGGGCTTTTTAAAATTCTGCTCACCATAACAAACAAACAAATATGGGATCACAAAGTCTTGTGGCCACTCAATTCAACCCAATCCTAATATGAATGCACACAAAAGGATGCTCTAAAACCATTTCAAAACTATGCATATATTTTCATCAAAACCATAAATAAGTTTCATGAATACAAGTAACCATTGATACACATATAGCAAGTAATATCATATTATATGATAGACAAACCAAAAAATCATATATAAAATGAAAACAAGAAAGAAAAAAAAAATCAAAGTAGCTATAGGGAATTGGTTGTTGAAATCCTATTAAGTGACCCATTAAGTCACATATTAAGATCTTAATTTGGAAGATGAAATTTCATTGTCTCGAAGTCTTCCTTATGTTAAAACACGAACACAGGAAAAGAAACAGGGACTAATTTAGATATTTAGGTGAGAGAGTTATGGTCTAAACAAGAAATGGTTGAATACTAAGCCCACCTGGGCTTAGCTTGGATGTGGGTTCGCGTCGGTTTCACCAACAAGTACCAAAATCAACTAGGCATACCCAAGTTGATTGAAAAGGGATTTTGGCATGTTTGGCCCAAGGTTTAAATGTAGGACATTGCCAAATATATTTATTTTGCTTGGGGTCTTGATTTATCAAGAATGGTTCCAATGGACTCTTAAACACTTAATAATTATTAGGAAACTTCTAAAACAACTCAATAAATTATAAAAATGATGATTCATTTCCATAAATTATAGATTAGATGACTAGGAATTCAATAAAACTCAAAAGAAGCAACAATTAAGATAGTCTCAAAATTGGCATTTTCACTGCATTGACTCAACTAGATTGATTTGAATAACCTTAAAAGCATCAATTAAATTATGTTGAAAAGTTCAAAACATTATATTACTTCTAATCCGCCCATTCAGTTTATGGTTCCATCCTTCATACATGATTCCAAGTCTAGGTGTGAAGTTATGAGACTCTTTTCTAATAAAACATTTGTGAATTCAAATGGATTTTAAAACACCTTTAAAAACCTTCAAATACATGTAGTGTTAAAATTGTTACTTCTTTTCCAAATTTTACAAAATGATTTTGAGGTTACCATTGATTAAAAACAAGTCCAAACGATTCCAATGGTATGCAATCACTGGAATCATCAATTCCATTAACATAGGAGCTATAGAACTTTGGAATCATCATGAGGATCATCACAAATTAACAATTAACTTCATAAATATAACTAGAACCTAGGTTTGAATTCAAAACTTCAGGCATAATCTAGAGTACAACTCCAACATTAAGTTGAGGTTGCAACCCCTCACATTCCACCATAGAAGATGGAATCAACCATTCAAATGATTTATTAGTGATTAGAGCATGGTACAAGCATTAAAACTCATTCCAATCACAAATCAATCATCAAATTCAAGATTAAAAAATCGTGGGTTGAAAACACACAAAAATCTCTATCAAAGCATCATACAATCAACTATGGAGGAAATTGATGATAATATGATGTTCTAGAGATGAGATAAAAACTAAAACTTCATTGAATCACTTGATAAAAGATAAAAATCAAATTCAACTTTATCACTCAAAACCCTAGATAATGAAATGAAGAAGTTAAAAGAGAAATTATAGCCCTAATCACTTAGAGATGAAGAGGAAATGGTTGAATATATAATTTGATACCAAAGGACTTTCAATTCCACCATGAGAGCTTGGGATCACCATTTTCAAAGTGTGTCTTCCTCTCTACATGTCGTTTGAATCAAATAAGAAAAATGAAGGAAGATCACTAGTTTTCATACTTAATACATATTGCACTACAAACCCTCAAGATTCTTATTTTAAACATTGGCCAAAAAATAACAAATAACTAACACTTTATTTAACTTAGTCCTTCTCGTCAATTTTATAACATTTAAGCCCACAAGGATAAATCAAGCTAACGTAAGGTTAAATTTGTATTATTTAGTTAATTTTTTTAATTCATCTAATCATTTTATTTTATTTTTCCAAAAAAATATATTTTTATTAAAAAAATGAGTTAAAACTCCATGCCCAAATTAAGGGTGTTACACACTCCCTGCTAACTTCCTGAAAGTCTATGAATTTTTAAGATAAAAAGACCTGAAACTCTATGAAATTTTAAGATAAAAAGACCACAGTACCTTTAATGAACCTCAAACTCTCTTTTCCTTTATTTTTCTCTATCTTCCTGTTTTTGGTCATTTTACAACGGTAAGTAGTTTTCTCAAACAAAAAAAACTTATAGTTTTTTCGCATCACATAAACTAATCAAAACACATTTTCAAAAATTTTGTTTTGTTACTACATAAGTTATAAGCACTTCTACCAAAAAAAAAATTTTGAAACACAACCCTTTCAATTATTTCAGTGACAAAATAATAAATTAACATGTTATCACACTTGTATCCTTACTCAAAATATAACATATCTTGGTCTTACATAAATATGATCAGATCGTTGTTTACATATGCGTAAAACTCAAAATATAACATATCTTGGTAATTACATAAATATGATCAAATCATTGTTCACATATGGGTAAAGTATACATGTACATATAATATACTTGCATACTTACTACATTAACTTGATCAATTCCTTAAATCATAAACATCAACTTGCTTTATAAACATGTAATTGTTTGACATATCAATGTCTATTTGCACCATCCATATCGAATATTTATTTGTATATTTATATATGCACACATGCATGCACGCCCATCATAAATAGTATGAATGTATAGATGAGATTGGTTTATTGATTCCTTATTCCTTTTGATTCTCTATTCAACTTTTGTGTTTGCATGTGAGTGTGTATGTGTATGTATGTGTGTGTGTGTATATATATATATATATATATATATATATATATATATATATATATATATATATATATATATATATATATATATACACACACACTTTGCGGAAATACGAAAACAGATTTTATCTTATATTTTTAAAAAATATATATATATGAATTAATAGAATATAGTCCATATAAGGCGTTAGAAACCTCTTTTTCAAATGTGTTGTAGATTTGTATTTGGTTGTTCATTTCATTTTAGTTAATGTAAAATTATTATTAATTAATTTAGAAACGTATATGATTCGTATAAATTTAACATATGAAAAGTTACCTAAAAATGACTCGTCGACTACCCGAAATCGACTCATTAACCCGCAAACTCATATATTTAAACGGTTTATGTTTGCATGTGATATGTTTATTAAACCAACTCTTTTCCTATATCATTGATCATGATTTGCGTACTTTATTTGATGGCCTGGGGAAAGATTGACAACTGTAGATGTGTTACAATAAGTTACTATCTCTTGTCCATTGAGTGTTTATGTCTACAACAAAAACATATTCTTTATCTTTGGGTTTTGGGCTTCTAAGAAGCAACAAATTGTCTCTAGCTCATCTATCGAATGGGAGCAGAAACTTATCATATTATAAGTGAGATCAAACGAGTCTATATAGTCTAAGTATAGTGTTTCGCAATCACGCAAAAAATGTTGAAACTGATTTCATTTCATGGGGGAAAAGACCTCTAATGTCAAAAACTTTGAGTTACAATTTATTTACATATAAGTGTCTACACCAAGCTTGTTGTCAACACAACGGTTTATGTTTCTTAGGTTCGAGCTTCAGGTTGTTCCCCACCCTTGTCTTGCAATCAAACTATATTTAATTTTAGCAAAGGTCTTAATAGTTTGGAAGTCATAATGCACATGGTTATGTTTTCAGTTGAGTAGAAGACTTAACCTTAATTGAGATTTGATAGATATCTTGGAGGGGCTTATTAAACTATATGTAATTTTAGTTGTAATATTATAGCAAGGTCTTATTCTTATAAACTCCAAACCGTTTTACACCTTGGGACTTGAATTTCCATCAAATGTTGCTTTTAGTCTTCTCTATATACGGACTTTTCTTTCAATTCCTCGGATTTAATTTATTCCAATTAAATCATAATTAGATTAAAAAACTGTAGTCCTGTAATTTTGAATTCCTTAGGGTTATTGCTATGTTGGAAATAATTGTAAACCCTGTTTATGATTATAGACAACGAGAGGTAAGTACATTATTGCGACCCAATCAACAAGAATTAATTGTTGGTTCAACCAATCTCCTATTTTATTTTGTAGTGAAATTAAGTCGCTGTATTTGTCTTTGTAACCGATTCTTGTTTTTAGTTTTTTTATGGTCTCATTCTCAATTCCAAGAGGGTAAATTTTAGAAGTACAATACATAATTACATATGCGTTATATATCTGGCATCTATATGAAACAAGTTTTTATGTGGACTGTCTTAAAACAGCACCATAGACAAGTAGGTAGAAAAAATTGGTCATATGGGTGAAGTCAACACAACACAGGTAGCATAATACCAATCAAATCAAATGAACTTTATACAAGAGGGCATAATCTAAAAACTTGTTCAAACTTTCCATATTCTTTGCAATCTGATTTGCCTGGTAAACTGATAGCAGCAATAGTGTATATTTTTATGGGCTAAATGCAAGAATGAGCAATAAACTTCCATTTGTTTATTTATTTAATGTATCCTTTCTATTACAGCTGCATTCTACTTTCACTTCTTTGATAAATCTAGTGAAAAATGCTTTGTATTTGCTATAACTTGATAGATTTTTCAAAGTAGAAAGCTTATATAGGATTAGAAACTAAAGAATATTTGTGCTATACTCTTACCAGCATGAAGTCGGTGATTGATCGATACCACAAAGCCAAAGACGAACAACAAATGACAACTCCAATTTCAGAGGTCAGGGTAAGCTCACAACTACCCTCTTTCATCCTATCCTTCCTAACTTTTACTACTACTATATATGGTTAATACACCCTATGAAACAAATGAAGTAGCGCTCCCTTCTTTCCTACTTGTAACTAGTTTCCAAAAAAAAAAAAAAAAAAAAAAAAAAACTTTAAAAATATATTGAGATAGATGCTCCTTTTACATTAGACCTCTCACCATGCTTCCTGATCCTTCATTTACTGTATTCTGTAGCAAAGATTCTGATTTGTATCATGAATCAGAATCTTGTTTTGGTTAGAGAGCGTATCAAAGTGTAAGGTTCAATTCCCAAATTATGTACTTGTAGCAAGTGTAAAGATATATCCTCCCTCATATGTATATTATATAGTACTCAATCATAAGTATCTATTAATTTAAATTTCTTCAGCTAAAGAAGAAGAATTTAGATTATGTGAAATTTTCTTGTTATAAGGGAAGACCAAAAGATAATTAAGACACAAAAAGAAAGGAGAAGTGGTACTGGTACAAATAGTCAACTAACTTAAAAGCAATGGGAACCATGAGGCAGAGAAAACAGAATGGGAGTATTTTATTTAAGTAGTCTTCATATAAAAACTAAACTGTAATTTGACTACACATAATATTCCAAACATATGATTTTCAATCTAAGGTAGTGTTTGGGACACAGGACAAGATTGGATGGGACTGCAATGAGTTTCTGTGTAGTGTTTGGTTTTGGTAAGTAAGATTAGGACAAAACAGAACAAGCTAGCTTTATGCATCCGGTAAGACAGAACAAGATGTCAAAATTACCACATTGCCCTTGAGTTTCGTAGACATGTCATATCATAATCATATGTAAATAATTTTGTTAAACAACCAAAATCCAAATCATATTTTAATACTTTTATCAAAGATATTTAACAACAAAACTTAAATCCCATTCATATTTTACTACTTTTATTAAAAATTATTAAGTATGCTACAAATGCAACACCAGCAGTTGCATTCTTGTGTTCAAATACTATCTATGTAGCTTCAAAATAAGGACGGAGAGAAACTCATAGAAATTTTGAATACTAGAGAAACAAAAGCAAAAAAAAAAAAAAAAAAAAAAAAAAAAAAAAAAAAAAAAAACAAACAAACAACTTGGGATAGGGAAATCTAAATATCAGGAAACCTAACCATCAAGTGTTGGGAAGTTGACAAGCAAGACAGGAGTGAAGAAGAAAGAAATAGGTACCTGTACTGATTGATGTTTGATACGAATCCAGAAATATTAGCCCCAAATGTGGGTAAGCCAAGAGTTTTGCAGGTTTACTCCAGGAGGGTAAAAAAGGGAATTAAAGAAAGTGGCTAGAAGTTGGCCAGATGAGAGAGAAGAATAAAAGGGGAGGAAGATCTCATGTTCCATTACTTTTCTTTGGGTTGTAATTGGCTCTTAGTCTGTACTAGTCAGAGAGGGAGATTCCCTAGAATTAGTTATTGTTCATCATTACATCATTTCATTCTACATCTTCTTCTTCTTCCCAGAATTCTGTGACTTCATTGATTTTTTGTGATTTTAATTGTTCCAATTCCACATCAATGTTCAATGAGGAGACATACAAGAATGGATGGATAGAAGCCACAGATGAGAGAGTTTATAAAAGCTTCTGCTAAGTACTCCAGGAATTGATGAAAAAAAAAACATCCTTACACCAAACTATAAACATGAAATCAGATCGACCAATCTATCACCAAGGCTAAATAAGTAAATATACAACCTCCTCCCTGAACCCAAAGCCTGAACATGCTTTCTCTCAAACAAGACAGCAAAGGGAGGATAAAGGCTATATAACACTTTTTAGATCTTGTGAAAGCCTGCATTGAAATGATGAACAGCACAGCATATAAAAGAAGCAGTGTGAATGTTAAAGAACCAAAGATTACTACATTCTATTAATAGATCAGATAATGGTAGCAAATTTGGTTTACACTACACTACACGTTTCTTTTCTTTGTGTATTAAGCTTGTATTAATATACTATCACAGTCACAGTATATATGGTGGAATGCACATGCATGATGCACCCCTCTAGTTTGGATTACTAGTGAAATACCTTTAACCTTTCTGCAAGGGTAGGGTAGTAGTTGCATACATCATATATAAGCTTCTCAAGCAACATGCCATGTCTGGAGCCTTGCTAAGAAATCATACCAACCCCTCTAACTCTAAGTAAGATTATGATATACTCACTATGAAAATTAAGTTAAAGAATAGGAAATATGATTGTAGAATTTTAGGTTTCATCAGTATTCTTCCATTCCATAATCCATACTCACAAGAAATACAGGACTCCATTATTCTTTAAATCACCCCTGATAGGGTTACTATTAGAGTGACTTATGGCTGCTGAATGCTGATTACTGAGAGAGTATCAGATGAAGTCATAAGCATGCATTATAAGGCTTCTAATATTACCCAACTATTCTGCACAAGTTGGCAGAGAGGTTGAGTTGCTCCAGCTCCAGCTCCTCACATGGGTGACTGATTCTGGCATACAGAATGCACAAAGAGTACCTTACCTACCCTATAATCTCTGTCCATCTGTAGCTTTATCTTGTGTATTTTATTTTTAATGGTGATTTAAAAACTGTTATGGAATTAGGAAAGTGAAAGGAAGATGATACTGATTTCTGCAGACATGCATCACCCACTGCTCTTCTTCAACAGCTGCAGATGAAGGAGGAAAAGTCAGAAACAAAAGCATCCAAGAGGCGGAAGGACTCTGAGACTTTCCCATTGAAAAATAGTTCGTTTTCTTAACAGATCACTCTTCAAGTCAACACAGATTGAAATGTTCACTGCTGACAGCTTCAAGATGCTTTACTGAATTGAAAGAAGCAATCTGATTCTGGTACCAAACAAAACAATATTCTTTTGTAAGTTTATTAAGCAGACTGCTTCCTTCATCTCAGGAACCACCAAGACCAAAGCAGAAGGACCAAGAATCTGCATGCTTCATGGGCAAGGGGCAGATTCGGAAAATCTGCAGTCGCAGGTAAAATCCATCCTAGAGAAAGCACTAAAGCTTTTTCATCATATTACTTATCTGTTTCCTTCCCACTCACAAAGGAAGGACCTCAGCCACAGTAATAACCCTAATTCAAAAGATCAAAAAAGGGTGACTGATCCCACAATTACAAGCCAAGGAAGGTGATGCCCATGCTTGAACCTCAAACCTCTCTTACAGATTACCAACCTTGCAATAACATCTTCCTGACTTCTTATTCATCTAAGATCAATCTTTAGTACAAGGTTTTTATTTTACAATTTCATTGAGTAAGAATGTGAGAACTGAAAAATCATAAGAGAGGTCTTAGGTTCAATCATGGGCATCACCTTCCTTGCTTTGTCTAGGAACATTGTGATTTATCTTCGCCTTGTTGGCTGTGGGGATGATTATGGGTGGGTGGCATATACCCTTTACAATTGTAGAGAGGCTAATCCACTAAAATTTTTCCTCAAGGATTCAAATAGATATTATTTGATGATGGATAAATCATTAATATATCTACCCCTTGCTTCCTATATAACCCAATCATTAAAATATCCAAACCTAATTCATGCCTTACCTTCAAAGTTCAAACCCAAATCATATCCCAACCTGCGCCCAGCATTTCCCTGAAAGTCACCATTTCTATTCGATAATGTTTTCTACCAAAATGTAGGAACACAAGAGCATATAGCAATCAATTTCGATAGACCACATAGCAAATGAAATCCTCTTTGAATCAAGTCACGGCTGACATCTCTTAAGTCAGGAAGGATCAAACAACATCTTAAAAAAATGTGTGTGAATAGGCAAGACCTTTTATCAGATACATAGAAAGAGATAAGTTTAAATTGAACCAAATACTGAGGGAAAACGCATGTAGCCATGAAAAATAAGCTGATGATCATTTCAAGGTAAAGCTCAGATCCTCTTTTATGCAAAACAAAAGTATCACGACTAAAACATGAGAGATCCACAAGGTGTTGTTAGCTAGATTGTGTAAAACCATGAGCATACTTCAAGCCATATGAGATTCGGCACCAAGAAATGCCTCAAGCAACAAGAGCTCCAGGAAAATGAGTGAATTTCTTGTGTTCACAAACTAAATCATTGTGATATGAAGCTTTCATACGCATTGAATCTCCTTCTAAGATGAAATAGATCTTGGTAAAAAGAAATACATATACATGATGAAACGAAAAGGGGTTGACATTATTGTGCAAAGAGTAAAAGCAATCTGGAGTAACACAATCTCAAAAAATGAAGTGCTGGTTGATGCAGATTACATAACACTCAGAAATTCACGAAACTACTGAAACAATATAGCCTCTTACTATAACACTCAGTGTACGAAGAAAGACTCAGGACAACTTCACTAAACCCTAAACCTTAAATGCAAACACACGCATGAGTTGATTAGTCAAGGAATTGGGGAGCCAAAAAGGAAATAGATACTAAATCACAAGACTAATTAGAACTACAGACCAGGAGAAGCTTTGACTTCAGAAACACACTCACTTCAATGGGATTACAACCAAACAATGTATATGATTGTCAATTTTGACATACATAAGCTAAAATTACAAAAATTTCGATAATTCCCAAAGTTACGATCATGATTTTCTACTCAAAACTATAGACACGACTCTAAAAGAAGCCCATACGAAATCAACATTGTGCTTTGGTTTACATCCTGAAACTTTATGCAACTTTCAGAGAAGTATCTCTTTCTACCAGTGGACATGTCTTTAGTCTTTACATACAAAGAACATGAGATTATGTGTAAGACGGACTCTATCCATGCAGAGAACATTGAGTAACGACTTCTAAGGGATTGGTTTCACTTGTATTTGAATTTATGGATGAATGAGCCACAGTGTTCCAAAAACATGTAGAGGGTATCATTATCATGAATCATATCATAGGATACAAATTTAATTAGAATACGTCTGATAGATAATATTATTGGTGTTCCAAAAAATCCTACTTAGGGCGCTTAAGCATCCATTGGGTGTTCTCCTTATGGTTTTAATTAGAAAGGGTCACTAAATCATCCACCTAGCTTAAGCATCCCTCACCACTTATATTAGCCGCTAATCGTCAAAAATAAGAACTTGAAAAATAATAAGGGGACTATTTCTCATACAGGAAGTTATCTTCTCAATCCTTAATGGCTAATTGGCATCACTAGAACAGTGAAACTAGCCATGTTGAAAAAGTAACTTAGCTTTTAATTCTAACATGTACATGTATTCTGATAATATTCATATCATGTATTGTGAAATGAACCATTTATCCACCGATGTTCCTGGGTGACCCTTGCTAAAACAATTAAGCCCTAGAAGAACAAACCACATAATAACATCAAGTTTTTGAGGTTTGAATGCAGAATCGATTCAGCTAAAAGCGGATGTGACCCAAAATAATATATATCCATCCATCACTTAAGAAGTATTTTTACCATGTTGGATAACTAGTCTGAATTCTCATGTGCATCCATCCGCCCACTCAAGGATCACTTGTCCCCGCATGCCCTTCACGTATAATGCTCCCTTGATACTTAAGACATGCACATATAACTGCATGATACAATGAAACAAATTAGGGTTTGTCAATGCAATGAGTTTTTTAAACATTCAACAACAATCTATTTACAACTCCTTTCTCTAACAATTGGTGAATGCCACCCACCAACCGGTCCCACAGCTACCAACATGGGGAAGGTAAACTACAATGTCCACAAAGCAAGGAAGGTGATGCTAGGCTTCAACCTACAACCTCACTTGTGGATTCTCATCTCATTAGCAAGCATGGAGGGACTCCTTGCTCTAACAAGAGTAAGCCTAAACATGGATACTTCTAGCACTAGTGTCCAAAAAAAAAACGAAACTCAAAAAGAAAACCAAGATAAATGAAAAGGGAAAAATCCAGAAAAGCACAACCATTTATCTACTAGCATTCAGAAAAACCCTTGCATTTTGTTTATATGCAGAGAACCCTTATATTTTTTGCTACCTTTCACATTAACCAAAATATCCGGTTTTTTAAAGAAATTACCAATTGTTTTGTGACATGACATTTATCTTTTTCATTTTTAGGTTAACATGGAATCAAAAATAAGTGACGTTGCCTCTTATCTATGGTAAAACGTGAGAAATAGATCATTTACTCAACAATCATTTACTTAGGCAAATATAAGTGACATTGCTTATTTTTTTTCCATGTCAACTTAAAAACAAACAAGATAAATATATTGTCATAAAACAACCGATAATTTAAAATTAAAGAAAAAACCCAGATATTTGGGTAAATCTGAAATGTAACTGAAAATGTAATGGTTTTTCTGCATATAAACAAAATATAAGGGTTTCTCTGAGTGTTGGTAGATAAATGGTTGTGCTTTTCTGCAATTTGAAAACAAAAAAAAAAATCTGAAAAACCAACAGTTGGTTTCTCCGAAGTCAAAATCAGAAATTTTTGGTTCATTACCAGTTTCAAGTGAAAAACCAAACAGAACCATGTTCACCCTTATCTAACACTAACAAATTAAAAGGGCTGCACAGTGACTTATCTATTTCTAAGTATCGGGACTACTACAGGAAAGTAATCTTTATCGAACAACAAAGAAACCCTACATCGACTCCCTCATAAAGTTATATACATAAATTGATAAATTGGATAAAAAAGACAGAATAACTAATTCACACATTGAAACAAAAACAAAAAGAGTGTCCATTTTCTATAAGAACAAAGATCATCCACAAAGCTAAAACAATATATTACTCCCTCCATTCGAGAAAAATGTAATGTTTGATTTATCATGTACTTCAATATATAGAAGTCTTTGACTAATAATCAAATACCAAAAATACCCCTAGGACATAGGACATAACTAACTGAGAAAACTTGTGCATCAAAATCAATGTCACCAATTTCTTGCTATAATTATCCAGGGAAAAATAGATACATTTGGACTAGAATCCTCAGAAGTTTTGGTAGAACTCAAAACAAAAGTTGCTCCCTTATAAAATAATCAAATACAATAAAAACTTCATTAGAAGGCATTAAGTAGATCATGTTCAGATTCTTCTCCCACCAAACATCTTCAACGTCGTCTTTTTGCCTAATTTGTATGTCCATTTTCTCGTGGGTTATTAAAACATCTTAATCTAGTTTCTAAAAAAATGAATTTAAGCAAAATAAGCATTCCATACTTAACATGCATCCTAGAAAGTTGTGGAACTACTCATATGATACGCAAAGGCAAAGCTTACAACCGGTATAACATTAAAAATAGTCTAGACTCTAGAATAACAAGTGACATCTAATAAAGCCATCTTAATTGCTTAATTTTTTTACTAATTAGTTGCAAATTATGGGAAGACAACAATCATATCATATGAATATAACATATATATCCCAAGACAATCTTTACCCTCAAGTGGAACTAATTCAGGAGTTGTATCATTATATTATTGTGATCCTTGTTGTCTTAATACATGACCACACCATGATGAGGAATAACTCAGAAACAATTCTCCTTAATTACTTAGTTTTTATCTCGAATTGGTGGTAAAAACTAAAATAATCAAAACTCTAAACGGTAATTATCCAGTTTGGGTGGAGCTTCATTTAGTCTCATTTCTTATAACTTATTCATTTAGCACAAGCAAAAAGTATCAGAAAGTTGTCAGCAATCACCAACCAGCTATCATAGATGTAGGCAGTTGAATTGCAAGTAAAGTTACTCATGCTTCATTGCTTCTTCCTAATACTGGAAGTTCTAAATTTTTTTTAACAAAATCGCACCTGAAGTTATTTTAGCATACAAATTCACAGTTATTTTGTTGCATACATTTTAAAGTGTTTATGATGATGACCCTAAAAAATCTCTATTTATTATTTACAGTTCTGGCAAAGGGAGGCTGCAATGTTAAAGCAACAACTGCAGAGTCTGCAAGAGAATCATAGGTAAAATTTCTATCTAACAAGATTCAGTAAGTGCAAAGCATGAAAACTAGTGATACAGACTATGTTCTTAATCCATAAGGACAACCTTTTACATGAATTTCTAAGAGGGCAAATAGTTTGACATGTTACATTCATATACTACATTATTACAGGGCTAAATAGTGAATAATCCTGGAAATAAAAAACTAATAATTAGACTATATTGTATAATAGTTATAAAGTTAATATTTGATATTGAGAAATAAAATGAAATATTATTGGATATCTAATAAAACAGAATTACTAGAGAAAAAATAATAAAGATTTAGATACTTAAATATAATTACGGGAGTAAAGTGAAATATATTGAATAAGGGGGTTAAATATACAAAACATAAAAACAATATAAGCATTTAATAGTAGTTGATACAAAAATAAAAATAAGTCGAGTGTTCCAATGTAATAACCTCTTTAAACATTATTTCATATAGTAATAAACTATTAAAAAAAAAAAAAAAAAAAAAAAAAAAAAAAAAAAAAACCTCCCGTTCCCATTGGAGATGCTCTAACAACAAGTAATCCTATACTTGTAATGCAATCTAGTATCCTTAAGAAACTTCTGGAAATTGATTAAAATATACAAGGATATATTGAGTTTAACAATAACAATTATAGGCGAATGATGGGTGAAGAGCTTTCTGGTTTAAGTGTGAAAGATCTACAGGGCATGGAGAGCCAACTTGAAATGAGTCTCAGAGGTATCCGTATGAAAAAGGTTTGAATCTACTAACCTTTATCTAATGCTAATCTTGTGACTTATATACTTTACTTATGTAACCAAAAAAACTTTGTCTTGATGACAATTGATGAATTGCTATAGGACCAACTTCTTTTTGAGGAAATCGAAGAACTCAGCCGAAAGGTCAAGCCAAAACCTTAAGACCATTTTCAAATGTCAATTCTAGAGAAAGTATATCTTCAAGTAACTTGATCTTTTTTTACTCATTCAGGGGAATCTCATCCACCATGAAAATGTCGAACTTTGTAAGAAAGTAACCCAAATTCGTGAAGAAAATACCGAACTCTACAACAAGGTATTTAATATTTTATCAACTGCAGTGAAAAATATTTCAGTAAAATCATGAAACATAATGAATTAGTAATTTTGTCACCTCCTAGATTTATGGAATAAGAGATGGAGAAGCAGCAAACAGAAATGTATTTTTGACAAATGGTTCAAGCATGAGAGAGGATCCACATCCCCCAATCCATCTCCAGCTTTCTCAGCCAGATCAACACGATGCAACTGATCAAGCACCACTCCATTCTACAAATTTGGGGTGATTATTAATAATCTTTTATTCATTTTGTTATATTAATATCTCAAAGGTTTCAATCATATAGCTAGAATGAACAATTATTTTCTGAAAATGATGCAGATTATAACTACAATAATGAGAAGATGGGTGAACTCCAAAGGCTGTTAATTCATTCCTCATCAAAGATAAACCCGTCTAGTTTAAAAGTTTTATAGTGTTAGTCAGTGGTTACCAGATCATAGACAATTCAGAAATGATGGAATCAAATTTGGAAAATGGAGGGGACCAAAAAAAAAACTAGCTGCCTGTAAAAGATTAAAGAAGCAAATAAATTGAAGGTCAAAGAACTACATGAGTGGGGTTTTATATTTTATTTCATGAATATTTTCACTTAGATGAAAAGTAAGTAAGATTTGTACTTGATTTGCTGAAATCTAAGAAAGAAATGTACATATATATATTTATGAAGATTTGAAGTTTGAACACCATGCCCCACACCACTAAAAAGAAAAAAATGAACATAGAAATATAAACACATGACAGGATCCACCACACAGCATGAAAACCAAGTGGGTTGTTATAAATCATCCCCCCCCCCCCCAAAAAAAAAAAAAAGCAACAAATAGATGCGAACATCATCAACATTTTAGTATGCAAACAAAAAATAAATATCCACCATTTGATTTGTAAGAAAGTTATAAACTTATAATACATGGCAAGGTAAGGGATATTTTGAAAATACGGATAAAGGAGTACACAACTCTTATTATGTCTACCTGCAGCAGATCATTTTGTATTTAGTTGAACATGTAGAAGTTATTCATGTTGTTGGAAACTGTATAAGATTTTAGTTTCATATATAAAACCATTTGTAGTGGATAGATATGACCACTCCAATTATTCAAATTACACATTGGTTCTCTTCAATAAAATCTCTTAGTTGATAATAATTTGCTACGAATTGCAGAAAAGATTGCAAATACCTTCTTTTCAAATGATACTAATTCCCGATCATACCAAATCTGGTACTCATCTTTGTGTATTGTAAATTGTGAACATTTAGTTAAACCATGAAACAAGCAACAAAACTACCAGAATGTGTCATAAACTTATATCTGAGCAAAGATGAGAGTTGTATATATTAAACTTAAAGATTGCTTCAAAACTCCAAATTTATGAGAGCTATACACTAGCATATAGAATATAAATGATATGGTTTTGTTAATTTGCAAACAAAGATATATTACAGATCCTGGTAAAAAAACAAATGATTCAGTCAAACTTTATCTAATATCAGCATTAATAGAACCTTTTCTTAGAATAAAAGATGGTTATGCACTTATGCATACAAATAGCAGGCAGCTCAATAACCTTTTAGAAAGTAGATTAAGAAGGTTAAAAAATTGTTACTCAATACTCATAAACAAAGGCCAAACTAAGTTCAGGAATTTCATGTCCATAAAACTGTCAAGTTCGTTATTTTGGAAAATTAACAAGCATAATTAGAAAAAATACAAAGCACCTGAAATTTCAAGCCATCCACCTTCCAACATGCATTTGACTCCTTTTTTTGGTCTACATGCATCAACTACAGACAATTTTAAAGAGAAATCAAGTTGTAATCCAAGTAAAACCTAGAAAGCTGAACCGTTTAATCGTACACAAAACCGAGCGAAAGCAAAAAAAACAAAAGATTCGTTGTGTCCTCGACAATTATGTCAGGTTTAAAGACTTTGAAAGTTGCAAAAAAAAGAGAAAATAAAGCTTCACCATACCTGTAACTCATGCCAAGTTGCCAACAGGGATCTGCCTTCGATGATTCGATCAAAGCATTTTCCTTAACATACTGACCTATGAGAGCAATTTACAAACAAACAAACATAAAATTATCTTCAAAAATGATAAAAATATGCTGAAACACAAGAAACAGCGAACTGGATCAATTCAAAGTACAATTTACGTTCACAAATCGTTTTCAGAAAACAGAAATCAAGCATTTTTTTTCTTTGTTCACTTTCATACTATTATCCACATTAATATATATCGACGCACGATTAATATCACATTTTTGTGATTTTTTCTCGATTCATAATTGATCGATTCACTTACCAGAACATGTAGAAAACACGTGCACTGTTATCATCGAAACTCGAATCGATTCCATGCTAACACCATATAGACATGGCGATATCGAATTTAAACTGTATGTTTCATGGAAGGAGACAGATAATTTAGCTGCTAGAAAAGATGATGAAGAGAGAAGGAGATATGGTGACGGTGAGGGTTGAAAAATATCTAGAACAGGAGGCGTGTCGACTGGTGCGTGGCTGGGTGGAGGGCTACAGTTGGTCCATAGGGTACCCTCCCCCACCAGATTTTGC
Source organism: Lactuca sativa (assembly GCF_002870075.4). Taxonomy (NCBI): domain Eukaryota; kingdom Viridiplantae; phylum Streptophyta; class Magnoliopsida; order Asterales; family Asteraceae; genus Lactuca; species Lactuca sativa. The sequence goes on from NC_056628.2 coordinate 187,783,925, forward strand.
AAGTCATAATAAATTATTGAATAAATATGATGACATATATATTTTTTTATTTATGTTAATGTATATTATGTTTTTTGAAATATAATTTGAAAATAATGTATTCATAAGGCACCATATATATGTTTGATAAATCTAGCTGTAGGTGGTAGAGTATAATTTTTAATTGTTAATAAGTGTTTCACAAAAATAGATATAAACTTTTAAAAATATAAAAACTAACAAACTAAAAGCTCTTACAAGCTATTTGAAATAGCTTTTGGATTAAGGGTGACTCATTAAGAACATATAAAAAACAACAATAGAGAGAGGGATTAGAACAGAGATGAGAGAGAGATTAGAACAAGAATAAATAGAGAATGAGATTGTTATTGAATTTTTTAATGTATATTACAAAATACTTTTTATTTATAGTACACCTGATGTTTACACTCATGAAAAGAAGACTATAAATTGAGTTAGTAATTAACTTGTAACAAACTTTAAGCTCCCTTAGCAAAATTAGTTGGAAGCTCACGTTTGGAAGCTTGTAGGTTTAGTTTATTGTTATATTAGTGTTTGGAAAGCTTTTAAAATATGTAAAATTATATAAGTGATATGTATAAAAGTTAAAATTGAAAGATAACAATAACCTAATAAATTTGTTATAAACATAATCATTAATATAGTAAATTTGTTATAATACATGTGACATTTCCTTAAATTCTACTCGAAATAGTTTTTTAAATTCAGAGTCTTTTGTTTAAACTAAAAGCTTTAAGCTTGTACCCTCGAACGAAGCCTCTAATTTTATTCGAGCTTTTCATAAAAAACGAAAAGCTCTCAAAGGTTAATTGTCGAAAACATGTAAAAGTTTTGTCTAAAATAAAAGCTTTAAGTATGTATTCCCAAACAAAATTCTCTTTCTTTAATTCGAGTTTTTTTCTCAAAAGTTAAAAGCTCTTAAAAGCTATTTGTTAAACGTATCTATAATGATCTAAGGTGTTTGTGGTGTGGTGTGGTGTGGTGTAGGGTGAGCATTTGGACTAGACTTGACTGGTTTTGCATAAGTTGGTAGACCTTGGACCGGACTTGTTGAGGCAAGTCCAGGTTCGGTGTAACACCTCGTTTTGAAAAGCACTTTTGTGGCGGTCTTGGAGGCCCAAGATATGAGCGATTCAGTCTTTTAGGATCCTCGAGATTTATTCGCAAGGTTTAAGGCTTGGGTGTGTGGTCAGGAGCGTAGGACTTCTCGCCACCTTTTCGCGGATATAAAGTTAATCGGAAACGGACTTAGAATGAAGAAGTTATAACACTTTAAAGCATTTGGCATAAATGGTCCCTAATGGAAATGTTTGGCAAGCAAGTCCCATGCATGCAAGGGAAGCATGCACGTGTCTGGCTGGGTACGCCCAATGTAAGCTAGGTACGCCCAACGTAGTGGAGTAAATGATCGCGGATATAGGGAGGAGTACGCCCAGCGTACTCTAAGAGACCCTAAACCCTATATTTTAGAGCATGTCGCTAAATAAAGAACATAATACCCCAATTATCAGTGTAATGCCCCAAAAATACCGGCTAAAAATTTCATTTTTAAATTAGGTTAATACGTAAAAACATCATTACAAATCATTCATAATAATACTCCGTGTCTGAAAAGCAGTAATATCATAACAATATTTCAGAGTACATCCCAGAAAATCCATAGTGCGGAAAAACAAGAGTGTGTGTGATATGCTGCTACCGCGCCGGCTCATTTCCCTTAGCTGAAGAGGTACCTGAAACCAAAACTGAAAACTGTAAGCACGAAGCTTAGTGAGTCCCCCCACTGTACCACATACCATATAATCACATAACATACGTATATTGTCAAGCATATCTGGGTGCCCGACCTACCCCTTCGGTCCTCTCGACCGGACGTTGCCTAGCATACCTGGGTGCTGGCCTCCCCTTCGATCCTCTCGACCGGATACTGCCTAGCATATCTGGGTGCTGGCCTCCCCTTCGGTCCTCTCGACCGGATACTGCCTAGCATATATGGGTGTTGGCCTCCCCTTCGGTCCTCTCGACCGGATACTAGGGAACTATTTATCCCCTCTACTACTACCACATAACATGTATCACAATATCAGAATCTATCTAACATGGCTGGGTATGACTACCCCTTCGGCCCTACCGACCGGATATCTTGGGGACTATCTCCCCCTACTGTCACTAGCACGTAGCATCATATCATACTAGCACATAAACATAACACAGGTAGTAGTAATCCCTAGATGAATATCACAGAGACAATCATCTACATATAACTCCTACTGGTGGGCCGTCATTGTGGCCGTAGACCCACCGCTACTGGAAGGTAACTCACCTCGATGTAGCTGCTGATCTGTGTGGGGATTAACTGTCTGCTGCTGCTCCGGAAATCCTCCGGCTATAATTCCCACAAAACACTTAATCAACCACTGCTAACTGTCCCTTGGGGTAAAATGACCATTTTACCCCTAACCAAGTCATAAGCCAAGGTCAGAGTCAACTTTCAGTTGACCCGACTCGCCGAGTTGGCTCTTCAACTCGCCGAGTCTCTATCTAATCGATTGTTCTGTATCCCGTCTCTACTCGTCGAGTTAGGCGTTGACTCGACGAGTTCTCCTTCTAAACTGATGTCCAAGTCCTTCATCCTACTCGCCGAGTTGTATGAACAACTCGCCGAGTTCATCTTCATCCGATGAACACTTTATGTTGTGACTCGTCGAGTTGTATGAACAACTCGTCGAGTCTGTTCTTGATCTAAGAAGATTTTCTTGAACTCGCCGAGTCAGGGCATTGACTCGCCGAGTTCCTTCATGAATAAGTTCGACTTCCAACTCACCGAGTCCACCCTGGACTCACTACACTACTCAGCAAAACGAAAAAAGGGGAAAACCCGAGGACTCGCGTCTCGACTCGCCGAGTCCGATGAACGACTCGCCGAGTTGTTACCATGCAATTACTATATGGTCGATTCTGCTTGAATCCAGCTCATGCCATACATAGATCCGTGATCATGGGGCTTGATTAACACGTAAAGTTTCCAACTTTACGTGTAAATAGACAACCATGAGGGTTTTAGGGTCCAAAATGCACCAAAAGGGTAGATCTAGGGCTTTCATGCAATATGGTTCCAAAAAGGCAGTAGATCTGAGCTCCTTGAGCTCAACCATGCCTAGATCTAAAGGTTAATCAGCTTATTACGAACCCTTAAACATACACAAGCTTGGAAATGGTTCAAGAAGGACTTTAATGGAGCTATAAGTGACAATAAGCATGAAGACAAGGGGAAAACCGAGTCATACCTTAGGGAACACACTGAGATAGCTCCAAGATGCTTGACCTCTTTTCTTCTTCTTGATCTACTCTCCTTCCCACTCCAAAACTTCAAGAGAACACACCAAATGATTCAAACTCACAAAGAAACAAAGCTTGAACGAGGTATAGGGATCTGAGGGTGAATGGGGGCGAGCTTGGGGCGGAATGAGGGTTTAAATAGGGTGCAAACCCCTGAAACTTAGGGTTTCATCCAACAGCGGTGACTCGCCAAGTCCAGAATACGGACTCGCCGAGTCGCCAACTCAAAACGTGTCCCGGGTCCCGTCTCTACTCGGCGAGTCGGGCCTACAACTCGCCGAGTACAAGGCTAAAAATGCAAACACTTATACAAATTTCCACATACCAGGAATCAGGTGCTACAATCAGCATCCCTCTCATCTTCATACAGCCACCACGAAAACCTAACCCTCCCTTGGGTGTCCTTGGAGATTTGGAGGTCATTAGAGAGCATTTTTGTGATTGTGAAGCCATTTCCAAGCAAGTGAAGAGTATAGCAAAGTGGTGGATCAAAGGGGAAATAGTAGATCCGAGTTCGGGGTTCCATTTTAGATCACTTGGAGGTATAAAGCTATAAACTTTATCTAAGAGTGCTTAGATCTAGTGTGGTTTAGTTTTGAAGTCATTTTGGTCCAAAGGTTGAAGCTTCTTAGTCCAAATTCGGCTTCTAGGCTAAGGGTTGCCACCCTTAGTGCTAAATGACTCCCTAGGAAAGAAAGGTGTCATCTTGGTGGTCTTAATAGGTTCATGCAAGAGTTAAGACCACTTTCATGAAAGTAGAGTATCATTTTTTGGAGTTTGGACTTGTTTGGGGCATGCAAAGTCACTAAGTCAGTGACTTTATGGAATAAGACGTTGGAAAGGATTTGGATATGTGATTGTAGCTTCTGAATCTGAGTATTAAGCACTTAATGGGAAAATGACTTAACAGAGGAGTACGTTGAGCGTACAAGCAGGTACGCCCAGCGTACTCACCATTTGGCTAGTATGCTTAACGTACATAGGAGTACGCCCAACGTACTCATCAGTTATGGGCCTTATGGATTTTGGGCCTCTGTTTGGGCTATAAGGGGGAATTTTGGGCCTTAGTGGACCATCAAGAGTCAGATAATGTGGGCCAAGAAGATATTTGGGCTTAGGGTAAGACCCATAAGAGGGATTGGGCCTAATTTATCAAATTGGGCCATTAGTGGGTCACTAATGGGTTTGGGAAGCCCATCCAATGTTGGGCTTTTCATATTATGATTTTGAGCCTTGGATATGGACCAAGTTGGGCTAGGGTTAAAATGGTCATTTTACCTTAAGGAGGATTATTGTTTGAACTAAGTGATATTTTGGTATTGATAGCTTTGGGAGTCGAGAGATCAGCTGTTCGGGAATTTTGGTGAGGCAGTGATTCGGGTGTTCGATTCTTCAGTTCAGATCGGCAGTGCGAGGTGAGTTATCCTCACTATATCAACAATGTCTAAGGTACCAGGGTCGACACTTTATCGGAGTTGTATCCGGGTATTTGCTTGATATATTTATTGATCTGCTATATCTGCATCCTGGTAGTTAGGATGGTATTATGTTAGTAACCTGGTTTTGGTCGGTATCCTAGTATATAGGATGATGTTATGTTAGTGACCGGTTAGGTCGGAATCCTGGTTATAGGATGGTTGTTGTGTTAGTGATATGTTAGTTCGGTATGATTATCTGTTATATACATGCTAGCGTATGATATTTATGTGCACATGATTGTTTGAATGGTATGGGGGTTGAGTTGAGGCGGGTCCTGCTTCGTGATGTAGGCCAACATACCCAGGGCGGAACGTATAAACTGCAGGCCTAGGAGGGTAACTAGTCAGGCCGAAGGCCCGGCTAGCGGTCTGGATAGGCTGAAGGCCCCGAGAGGAGGGTCCAGACATGCCGAGGCTCGAAGAGTGGGCCAGATAGACTGAAGGCCCGGTGCGGGCGGTCCAGTCATATTATAGACTCAGAGAGTGGATCAGGTGGACTGAAGGCTTGGTGCGGGCAGACCAGTCACATTGTAGACTTGAGATGCATGGTTGTTTTGTTGCTTATTGGTGGTTATCGAGGCCAAAAATAGTAATAACCCTAAATATTACACACTAAAATAGTGTATAGTGGTAAATGGGTCGAATCCACGGAGATTGGTTCAATTTATAACTCTATGAAAAATCTCTTTGTAAAAATACTTGTAAAATAACAATAAAAATAAAATGGGGGGTTTTGGTGTTTTGAAATACTTGAAACAAACTAGAATTAACTATGATTTAAATAGACACTTTCAACAAAAATAAGGGTTTGATGTAAAATCAATAAGGGAGAGAGGGTTGACTTAAAGTTTCCTCACTTTGACTTTTGATGAACATATCATTAGAATCCAAATGTGCAATACTTTGATTTAAATCCTTAATTTGTCTATAGTAATCCAAGGAGCTTGAGATTACCTAGACTTTTCTTAATTGTTGAAATGGCTAGAGAAGCTCATAACAATTTCCTTAGTCAAAGTCACTAATTCCAAATAGCATGTAATTAGTGAAAGTCAACTAGCATTAAGAACCAAAAAGTCACCAAATCCAAGAGGGGTCAAATGCTTTCACCACCATGTAGGAGGAAATGTTTTTATGATTGTGTGAAGCAAAAACAACACAAAAATCATTTGTTGCTTGCTAATTTGAGGATCATTTACTTAATCAAGAAATTAGCCAACTAATCACCACAAATACATTTAAACTCATGAATAAAAACATACTAGTAGTGATAATATGATAAAACACAAAACATTACCATAAAGATTTAAGATCAAGTTCGTGGATTCTTCAACACCCAACAAAAGTTCAAAGGATTCAACAAAAAGTCAACCAAGATTAGTTTAGCCAAGCATGACTAAACTCAAAGAAACAAAGTTAGTTAAGATTGTACCAAACATTTGACAAGAATCAAGAGATGAAAATAAGATATTCTTCAAGTGTTCTTGGCCTCCAAAAGTGCTCCAAACTCCAGAGAGAAAGTATCAAAATCGGACCTCCAAGATAAGGCTGAAGAGGCACACCAACCTTCCCAATATAGAGCTCAAAGTAAAATCCCAAAATTGCCCTTGTCAGGAATCCACGCGGGCCGCGGGTAATCTTACGCGGGCCGCGGGCTTCGACGGGATTTTTGGGCTTCTTCAAGTCTTGGGCTCCCACAGCTAATCCATTGGCCCAGTTCGAATCCAATCAGCTCCTAGCCCATTTTTCTTCAATATTTCTTCAATTAAAGCCCAATTTGTCTTTCCACATCACTCAAAACTTCCGCAAACTCTTAAACATCGATCTTGCACACTCAAGAATTCTCTCGCGCCCTTTCAAATTTAAAGTTCAACACTTCTGCGCCATCAAGCAATCAACAAGCCTACTCCCTGGATCACCTCCAAAGCTATCAAGCATGACATCCCCACTGCTCTTCAAGTCCAATCGGCTTCCAAAAGATCCCGCACACTCCCGCTCCTCTAGTTTTGCTTAAAATCTGCAATAATGCTCAAGAAACTAGAAAGTACCCGAAATGGTCATAAAAATAACAAAAAGGAAAATATGCATGGAAATTAACTAAAATGCGAATGGAATGTGCTAAAAAAATTATAAAAAGAAGTAAATAAAATGAAGCTATCACTTATATGTTTATATGATATGGTTATATCAGTGTGAGTTTGGTATTTTGGGGGTAACTCACTAAGCCTTCTAGCTTACAGTTTCAATTTATTGTCAGTTCAACGGATGACCGCGGGAAGGCGAAGACGTGACCGTACACTTCCTCGATTGATGATTTTGATTTCTGGGAACTCTGATGTTTAAACTATTTTGAAAACAAACTGTAATAACTGAATGGTTTTAATTGATTTAAAAAGTTTAAAATTGGCTCGAATTTTATGGATGATTTAAAAAGTTTATGTGGTGCATTATTCTAAAATGTATTAGTGAATGATGATGGATTGTACTCGTCATCCCGTATGTAGATGAATATAACACGTGGGTATATAGTCATGTGATTGGTGCATGGTATTTATGTGATTTCCCCTATCCCTAACTATAACGTGCATGTATGGATATCTCCTTGAAATCATGCTTGTCTCTTGATCTTATAATGATAAGTTTAGGATTTTCATGACATAAGGATGGGTTAGATTGCAAAGACACACATATACATCATTTTATATATGTTTTTATGATGCTTTACTACAATGTTACTTAATGTGTATTTTTGTGGGGTTCTGCAATCCTTTTACTTATCATGATTATTCTAAGGTATTTTGCGTTGTTATTCATTTTGATGTATATACATAGTTTTATGTGTCTTACTATGATTTCAAGTCTAACAAAAGATATTGTTGTTTTATGTTTATGTTTCAAAGTAGTTGTTATTGGGTTGGATTAGTGGTGGCTTCATGGAACAAAGAGAAAGATATATTCAAAATTGCAAATTTGAATTAAATTTCATTTTTTTCAACCTAACACCTAAGGATTTTAATTCTTTTGAATTTCAAATCTATTGAATTCTAATTCTTTTGATAAATCACAATTCCTTCCAAAAAAAGGCTATGAACCAAACACTCGTTAACAGCATGTTCTTGAGTTCAACTTAATGAGTGAAACGGATGGAAGTGGGAAAAAAATTACAAGAAATTGGTGTTCCTGAGGTTCATTTTCTTTCCTTACGTTCATTCCTATTTGGAAGGATTTGGAGAGAAATGAACAAAAATTTTAATTTTGCTTTCATTTTTTTACAATTCGTAATTCGTAAACACATAATACAAATTTCTTTTATGTTCATTTCTCTTCTCTCCTTACTTCCACCCCCCCCCCCCCCTTTTTTTTGTAAAAACTCGAAAATTAGGCGTAAATGACTTTGGAATAGCTAGGCAAATTTGTAAACTATTAACCTTTTTTAATTTAGCATTTAGAATGTATAGTGAATGAAAAGTCATGCAATACATGAGGATAATATGATTATGATGATACATACAAAAAAAACATCACAATATTTCAACAAGTATGAAAGAACGGTAATCATGATATCGATGGGTTTTAACTCTAATAGTAACATGACTAACATCCATAATATCCTAAATCCTAAATCCTAATAGTAACATTTGTAACGTTATACTTTTAACTCTAATAGTAATATGAGTAACATCCATAATATCTATCCTAAATCCCAACAGTAACATCCTTAGGTCATAAAGTGTCATACCACACTTACCATATTATTACATTGTCATATCATCGTCACGTCATTTTTGCCTCCAGTTCACAAAAACGGTAGGTGTCATATCATACCTTTACTCCATTTTTATTTTTATTTTTTTTATTTTTTTAATCGGTCACAAATGGTCAACAGTCACAAAATGGAACAAAGGAGATGCGGTAAGCTAGCCCCCTGTGGTGGCCATACCTCAGTGGAAATTGGGAGGTGAGTGCAGTGTTCACCGCACACTACGGCCACCTCAGCAACCATAGTGTGCAGTTAAGGGTTTACCGATTAGTCTTAACATTGATCACATGTGGTAATTTCGATCATTGACATTGATCACATGTGGTAATTTCGATCCTTAACATATAAATGGGTCGTTTGGATTATAATACATAAACTTTTAATGGGTCAAGTTGATGAAACAAAAAAGTTAATAGGAAAAAAATAGACATGATTTTGGACGAACCAAACCCATTAACAAACTTAATGTGTTATTTGACATGCCCATTTTGAAACCTCTAAATTTACTTCACATAAACATATGTTACAAATAAACATATTTGGTTTCTTGAATCTTGATCACCTAGATTAAAAAAACACAATTCTCATAGAGTTTTTTATGTGTGCAAACGATGATACAAGGAAAAATAATCAAAATATAGGACACCCATCAACTGTTATATTCCTTGCCGTTGGACAGGTGGCAAGATCACAATGTTCCGGGTTATTAGTGCCCCACCAATTTACACTTATGTTCTCTAACCCAGTCGTAAAGTACAATAAAACCGCCATGAATGCAACTCCGGCATCAAGGGCCGCCGAGAGGATATAATTGTACCTCTTCCACCACATTTTCCGGTACCTAAACACGAAAAAATTGAAAATCGTCCCCACTAATATCCACGAATTGTAGTTCACGGCAGCAGCTGGCGGCATATAGGCGGTGGCACCAAGGAGCACCGGGAGGTTAATGAGAGGAATCCAAGATACCTTCGGGAATGCTTTGTGACATAACCATACTATGATTGGGCCCACAAACCCACCTAGAAAGAACCAATTTAGGGCTCCGTAGTTCCCTAGAGACCCGAAGATTCTTTTTGGCCCAACTAAGCCCCAAATGACGGATGCATCGAAAAATACATGGTCATATGGACATGTCCATGGGCTATTGGACTTAGGGTCAGGGTGACACATGTCCTCTATATTGTTTAAAAGGTACCACGCAACGCTTAAATTTACGGTTCCAGCTATTATTGTTCCAAGAAACTGCAATAGCAAAGTAGACAATATTCAGATTAGTTGTGTTGTCATATACAATTTTCTAGAATGAATCTTTTATCTTTCTAGTATATATTACGAAACTAAAAAAATATTATATCTTATTATTCTGAAAAAAATAAATAAATAAATAAGAAGACTTAGAAAAAAATTGATGATAACCTGAACCAGGAACATGGATCGTGGTGGGATCTTCATGTAATGTCCAAGCTTAAAATCACTTAAAAAGGAGATGGCTTGAGTCATGCTCATGTAACCATAGGTCTTGAAGCACACATTGGCTATGGGTTTTCCCGGGTAGATCAACCCCATGGCATACTCCGTTATAATGTTTAAACCTGGTGTCTGAAAATGTCAACACAAGCAAGTAGACTTTTAGGACTCACATATATGCAAATTTGAATTTAGGGCTAACGATATTTTTGGCCCCTAAGTATAGCCAAGGTTTGCAATTTTGGTCCTTACTTGAGGTTATTATTATGTGTTTTGTCCATGTTCCAATTAAAATAACTATTTTTTATACGTGAGTGTATAGTTGGTTTTTGCAATTTGATCCAAGAAATATAGTCATTTTACTTGGAACATCCAAACAGAGACAAAAAAACATTACAAAAACTTCAAACAACGACCAAAGTTGCAAAAGAAAACCTTTTGGAACAAAAATTGAAAAGGCCAGCTATACTTGAGGACAAAATGTAATTTACTAATGAATTTAATTAGTAAGGTTGCCTTTGTTACACAAGAGTTTACTATTTTTGGAGGACTATATTTGGTGACAATGAGAGGGTTCACATGATTTTTAGACAATAGATTGAGAGGGAGGCCATATCCCATCTTTTTTAATGGGGCAACAATCTAATATTTCTGTACTATTGGCATCACTGGTCTAGTCATTGTCTATTGAATGCCAAACACAGTGCAACATGTTATCGTACCTGGTTTGTTGTTGCAGTGATGATACTAATGGGGAGGGTGAAAGAGAAAGCGATGAAAGCAGCAAATATTAATCCCCAATACGGCATTTGTATTTGATCTTTCATGAAAATGGTGAGCGCAAGGCTAATCATGAGAGTTATCGTAAGAAGCACGTAAAACCACCATGACGGTATGTCTTTGTACTTCCTCATTAATCTTGTGTGTACATCAACCTTACCCTCCGTTGATGCTTTGTAACGTTGATATATCTCCCTATAACAAAATTAAATCCTTCAACTCCAAAGTCCTTCCCACCAAACATGGTTTCATAAATAAACTATTGTGCTTTTTAGTGATAAGCGTTTGGAGACGACATTACATATGATATAGAAATGATAAAGAAAAAAAAAATAGTTGATACGTACACAACATTTTTTTTCATACACAACAATAACTTTTTTTTTTGGCATTTTGTGCAACCCCTCTAAAACATATATTGTTGTATAAGGCAAGAAATTGTTGTTTACGTATCAACTCCTGAAAAAAAAAAGAAAAAAGATGAAAGGAACTTACTTCCCGTAGAAAAGACCAACATGAGTAATCGTAGATGCAATTGTAGCAAATCCAAAACCATATGTCAAAGCGAAAAATGTGCTCAAATTAACCCTCCCTTGCTTTGCATACTCTCCATAATCTATCTCAAACTTGTTATCCACAATCTTTGTGATATCATACAGCTGCCCATCCCCCGTAAACAAATCATTCGAGTAAATCGGAAAGTTTTTGGCATTGTACACATTTAGTCCCCAATACGATATCGGCATCACCATGTACATTATCATGAAATAGCCCAAGAAAACATTGACTATAGCAAAGAAAGGAGAAATGAGAGGGCTAAATAAGAAAGAAGCCGTTGTTGCCCAATCAAGTGAAAAAGCTCCGATGCCCAAGCCTGAAAAGCCCGACCCGAGTTGATGGGCCGTTACCGATTTAGGAAAAGCCCAACATACCCATGAAATGCTTTGTAGGGTTTGAAATAAGTATCCGGGAAATAAGTAATAACAAAAACTGCATGCAAGAACGATCACAAAGAATTTTGGTCGTGACATGCGTTTTTTGTTGTCGCTGTTAGGGTCTTCGTCATCATCGTCTTCTTTAGCATGAAGTGCACTACAAAAATGATTAGACGAAATTAAAGATTATTATCAGACTTTATCAACTTATTTTCTTATATTTTTTGTTTTGTGGATATATGTGCATTATTCTGTGATAGTGAGTGGGTGAGCGAGAAGTGTGAACCTTCCACCCAAAGTCTCTAGCCTTGAAGGCGGCAAAGATTCCAAAGATTCATTTAATTGTTTCTCTTGTTTTTTTCTTGTTGACCCTTAAAGAATTATATTTTAATGTATTAACTTATTTATATTGTAAAAACACATTATTATAGACGTATTAACTTTTTAGTTGGAAAACATTCGTAGTTGTTTTTAACTTTTAATATTATTAGCAATTTAAGTATATGATTATACTGAAAATCACGTTTAATTTTAAGATTACATATTTAAGAGGAAGTATTTGTGGCCAAGTATATGGTTCTTGTTAAATGCCGATAAGATTTAGATTCAGTTTAGCTTATCTCTAGTTTATCTTTATTCAAATTATTTGTATTTATCTTTCTAATTAGCCTCTGATGATTCTGGTTTATCGCCGACCCCCATGGTTTTTAGGGTTTTGGGTTTTTAAACATACCATGAAACAACTGGTATGAATTGCTCGTCCTTCTGCTTCTCATTCATTAAAGTGTTTATAGTTACAATCCTCATCAGAGGCTAACAGAAAGATAAATACAAATAATTTGAATAAAGATACACTAGAGATAAGCTAAACTGAATCTAAATCTTATCGTCACTTAACAGTTCTACTGTCGACTATTTATTTATATATTTTGTTTTTTTTAACAGCTAATTTTTTTATTATTGTTATAAAGTTAATTAGGGGTAATATGGAATCTAATCTAATCTATCAACTCTGCATCCACATAATGACAAACTCTTGAAGAGGCATCTAAAAGATATTCATAAATAAAATAGTGTATAGTAGGATGATTTTATATATTAAGTTCACAACATTTTTTGTTCAATCACGTTTTTCTAAAAGTAAGGGTTACTAATCGTATCTCCATAATTATAATTAGAAAATCTCCTACTTGTATTTTATCAATTACAATATTTCAAATTCTTTTATCAAAACAATAAACAATTTATTGTAAGTTAAAAAATGCAAGTATCACATAAAGAATTACAATTACAAATCAGTTTAAGGAAAATATTGGAATCGGTCAAAGGAAGGAAACGTACCGGAACAAGGAGATCTGAACGAGGGTGCTGGGCCACCACATGTGCGACGGTTCAACTACGTATTTCCTTAAGAGCCCGGCCCACCCATACCCCAAAACCTGTCCACCACCGGCGCACGTTAGCAACGTTCCCTACACTAATTTAATCGACTCTAGTCTAGTTGCTTTTGTTTCATTCACAAGTTACACTCCGGTCTTTCGGAATTGTTGAATTTTGATTATTTGTTTATACAAATAATAAATAAAAATAATAAGAGAATTAATATTTTTAGAGTAAATTATAGATTATTATTCACTAAAATGCTTGTTCTCTAACTCTTTAAGGCGATAGTATACTACTAACAAGAATACAAGATAATAAAATCAAAGAAATTCATATTGGATAGAGAAGTTGAAATAAAACCAAAAAGAATGACGTAGTTATAGTAATTTTGATTATTTAAAGAAATAAAATCTTAATTATGAATTCAAAATAATAGAATTTAAATTTAAAAGAATGATAATAACCTGGGTAGTGATGATGAGGAGCCAAGCTGCAACGAAAGTGATATTCCGGAAATAAAACACCTTTATGATATTCACGATTCCGACGGCGTACGCCGATCCATTGCCAAAAGCGCTGCCGGCATTAGCAAATATCGTAATCAATACATGCTCTTTCATGTTAAATGGTCCCGGATTCAGTGAAAACTTCCGGGATTTACATCCCGGTAGTTTCAGGCTGAACTTGGTAGTGGGGAGGACTGCCGCCATAAACCGCCCTATAGGAAGCGTGGCTACCTGAACGGTGATCTGAGTTATTACCAACGGCGATGTCCGGTACGAAAAGAACTGGTTTAGAAACGAGAGGAGAACGCATGAAATTAGACCCAACACCCACATTCGGAAGGTCCATAGATATTGAGTCGGGTCGTCGGTGGTCGGAACGGTTAACCGGACCTCTTCGATCGGAGATTCTTCGTCGTCCTTCCCTTCGTTTTCTTCCTCGAATGGTTTCTTGACGGCCGTCGGCGGCGAGGACTCCACTGCGACACTTCCCATTTCTATGTGGTGTTTCCTCTTTGGAGGGATGTTTCAATGTTGTATTTATAGAGTAGGGTGCAATATTGACATTTTTTTATAATACTTCAATGTTATTATTTTTCTAGGTATATACAATTTACATTCTTCCCTTTTATGTAGATACGCAATATTGACATTTTTTAGGTTATTTATTTATGTAATGATATTTTGTGTTTTTATTGAGAGAAAATGTTTATTACAGCCAAAAAAAAAAAAAAAAAAAAAAGTTTTTCAACAACATAATCAAAATTCAGAAAATGACCAAAATACCTATCTTTGTAGGTGGTCTTAAGATTTTTGCTGGTAGTAACTTAAGAAATCTCAAATTTTCAAGGACATATTACAACTTTTATCTTTAATAACTTTTGCATACGAATTTCGTTTTAGTTTATTTTTTTTATTATGTTCTCTGTCACAAGTTTTATTAATAAACATGTTGTATGTTGGTCAACGATGATTGAAACCTTGTTATTCGGTATTCCATGACAAAAAGTTCATTGTAGGTTACCATATTATGTGATGATCATATAAAATATTACCAGGTATTTTAATTAAATTAAATAAGGGAAAAGAACTCTGGAAGGTAACTAACTGTTGTGTTTGTTCTCATTTGGTCCATTTCCTTTTTTGTACTCAATATACCATCAAACTTGTTGTTTGTGCTCACCATAACCCTTTTGACCGGCTATCACATGTGATAGTCGGTCAAAGGATTATGGTGAACACAAACAACAAGTTCGATGGTATATTAAGTACAAAAAAGGAAAAGGACCAAATGAGAACAAATGTAACAGTTAGTTACCCTCCAGAGTCATTGTCCCCAAAAAATTAAATGAAATTAAAGTTGCAAAAGTATCAAAGACTGCAACCTTCTTTGGCCATGA
This sequence comes from Lactuca sativa, assembly GCF_002870075.4. Classification (NCBI taxonomy): domain Eukaryota; kingdom Viridiplantae; phylum Streptophyta; class Magnoliopsida; order Asterales; family Asteraceae; genus Lactuca; species Lactuca sativa. Next base: position 187,798,991 of record NC_056628.2, read on the forward strand.
TGTACATGAAGAGAGTTTCAGAGAGGTAGCTTCGTGAAAACATGGTCTATGTTATGCTTATTGTGGTTAGTTTTCAACACCTCTCTATAAAAGGATATGACTGCGTATGAGAGGTATATTTATCAGCATAAATGTTTACCTCGTGGTATATTATGATGATGTGTCTGCAAAAGCTGTATGATCTTGTACATATTGATGTTGTATCTTATCTCACGAATTCGATCTTAAAGCAAAGTAAACTAAAAAATCAGAGCACTTGTGATTCCACTCGTTTGTAGACTTGTCCAGAATCCATGATACGATAAATCATTTGATTAGAAATGTAAATGTAGTCATGAAATGTACCTGCTTAGTCAAGATTCACGTAATAAATATTCAAGTGCTTTACAAAGTTGTACATGTATGAATAATGTTCTTTCGTGGGTTATGTTTTGAAGAGAAACAAGAATGAATCTCATAAAGTCCTTAATATGAGCAGGAGATGACGTGAGATTTTCTATAAATTAGTAAAGGGAAATGACTCTGGAGGGTAACTAACTGTTGCGTTTGTTCTCATTTGGTCTCTTTCCTTTTTTTGTACTTAATATATCATCGAACTTGTTGTTTGTGTTCACCATAACCCTTTTGACCGGCTACTTGTGATAGCCGGTCAAAAGGGTTATGGTGAACACAAACAACAAGTTCGATGGTATATTGAGTACAAAAAAAGGAAAGGGACCAAATGAGAACAAACGCAACAGTTAGTTACTCTCCAAAGTCAGTTTCTCCATTAAATAAACATGTATAACAACGTTCCTCTCAAAAAATTAAAATTTTCTTTTTCGTTATTTCACCTTGAATTGTAATTTTGTAATTAGTTTTTACAAAATTATTTATTTATTCATGATATATAAAGCAACATACTATTTTTTTAGTTTGTCTTTATTGAAATAATAGTAATAATTTAATACAACAAACTTTATCTATATGTCAACAATATATATTAATTAGGGAAATTGACAGGGTAATTGCTTTTTGTTTTGTTCATATTTATGTAACTATTTTTGTACACATATAGGCATGAAAAGTAACATCCCGATTTCCAGGCATGAAATTTTAGAGATTTTATGCATTTCATAAAACCTACTCGACGATTTTGAGGCCCTAACTCGTCGTGTAGAAACCAAGAAGGCCGCGTATTTCAGATGACCTATTCGACGAGTTGGAAGGCTCCAACTCGATGAGTTGAAGGCTGAACATGAAACCCTAATTTTTAGGGTTTGCACCCTATTTAAAGGTCTTAGGCCTTATTGTTAGCCTCCTTTATCACCTCCCATGTCCAGTGAAACCCTAAATCGTGCCTCATCTTCCATTTTGAGTATATGAGAGCTTAAAGAGTGTTCTTTGGTGCTTTTCTTGAAGGAGTTTGAAGTTTTTGGTGCATAGTTGAAGGGAGAATGTAACATCCGGAGTCCCAGGTATATTATTTTATTCTTTTATTTTTGGAGGTTGTGAGGGGACTCGGCGAGTTGGTGCTTAGACTCGCCGAGTAGGGTCGCGGATTCTTATCCGGGTTCATTGCTAGACTCGACGAGTTCATGAGGTGGACTCGACGAGTCCACGCTGTTTAATGAAACCCTAATTTCCTGGGTTTGGGACCTATTTAAAGGCCCTTAGGGCCATCATTTGCGGCTACCAAACCCCAGAGAGAAACCCTAAAGGAGCTAGAGCGTTTGTGAGAGGATAGGAGCCATTTCTTGATCTTTGTGGTTGATTCTTGCAAGAAGGAGGTGTTTCCAGCTTAGAGGAGACCAAGGAGGTTGTGCATCTGTGGATTTCGAGCAAGAGACTTCATCTTTGAGGTATTATATCGCCCCTTTATCTGTTTTGTGGAAGGAATCCATAGATGTAGAGTTTTATGACCTTTATTGGAAGAAGACTGTGAGGATATGGCCCTATTCACTTTGATACTTCATATTTGGACCCATAGTGGTCTATAGAGCTTATCTCAGCTTGCTTTATGTTGAGATATGGAGGTGTTGAGCTAAGGATGTTACTTTTGGGGCTAAATCATCAAGTGAAGCCTCCTAGACGTCCCATGAGTGTCAAGATTCGAACTTTATGTGTTTATCAGGCTTGGGAAGGGCAGATCTATGGATTCAAGGAACAGATCTGACCTCAGGAGGCCATTTGAGTTTGTGCATGGCATGAACTAGCCGAGTGCAAGGGCAGACTCGGCAAGTAGGGTTAGGGTTTCCCGTGAATCACTCAGTGAGTGGACTTGCCGAGTTGATGGAATAACTCAGTGAGTCAGGGGGGGATTAGAGGACTGGAGTTCAAAGCGGAACTCACTGAGTTGATCTTGAGACTCAGCGAGTTGAGTCGGGGTGGCCCCACGATTCATGCCAGGTGTGACTCATCGAGCAAGGGGAGGAACTTGACGTGCCAAGCGAGATTAAAGAGTTAGTGGACCCGTGTAGACTCGCCGAGTCGCCCAAGTGCACTCGACGAGTCGGGTCAAAGTTTGACTATTGACTTTTGTTGACTTTTAGGATTTGGTCAACAATGTGGCCTTTGAGTCAAAGGGGGGTAAAATGGTCTTTTGCCCTTCTGAGGGTGCCAAGAGAGGGTTGAGTCTAGTCCCGAGGGGTATATTTATGAGAGTATTTGCTTTATGTGATTAGGCGGAGGCTAGATCGTATTTCTACCGAGTCAGAGATTTACCAAGGCAATTGAGGTGAGTTTTCTCACTATACTGTACTTGGAAGGGTACCTATGTGTGACTGGAAGGTCTGGTATGCTATGAGATATATGCATTGTATGCTATGAGTTGCCTGTTTCGTATGCGCTATGTATGTGATATGTATGCTATGCTTGATATGGGCCGGAAGGCATTATGATGTGGACCGGAAGGTCAGGGAGTTATGGACCAGAAGGTCGACACGGGTAGGACCGGAAGGTTTACCGGGTTGGGACGGAAGTCCCCGAGACACATGGACCGGAAGGTCGTGTAGGTATGGCCTGGAAAGGCATATGTATGTAAGTAGTATATTGGGGAACTCACTAAGCTTCTTGCTTACAGTGTTTATGTGTAATGTGTTTCAGGTACTAGTGAGGACCGTGGGAAGACGCCGACATGACTCGTACACACATAGGCGGATTTGGATATGATTGATCTTGGGATTGATATGTTTTGTATTATGACCAAGTTACATTGGATTTTATGGTTTGTCTTGAATGAAATTATGTTTTAAAGAAATGAAAAATTGTTTTGAAAATTTACGTTGTTACAGAGAAGCTTTAGATTCGGGATTTTCAGTGTTGTTGCAGCCATTTGGAGGTATAAAGTTGATATCTTGATCATCCCTTTGCTAGATCTCTTCTTTTGAAAGTTTATGGCCACTATTAGCTTATTTTAGGACCATTCTTGGATTTGAGCATGTTATGAAGCTATGGTTTCAGATCTGGACATCTTGTGGCCTCCATGGACTTAAAGTTGCCAACTTTATCAAATATTGGCCCTCCTTCATGCCCTAAGTCCCTTAATAATATTTGTTTGAGTAGTTTAGCCCTTTGATGCCTTGCATGGATGTAAAGTTAGCCACTTTACGTGGTATCTTAACCCTAGGGGACCAGATCTGTAGTTTGGAGCTTTAGAGTCGACTAGAAGTAGCTGAATATGTTAAGACTGGGAAAACCCAACGAGTTGTTCAGATAACTCGACGAGTTGGATCGGGTTTTCCCGCCTTCTGGATACTGAGTGAACTCGACGAGTTAATGAAATAACTCGGCAAGTTGGCTAGGGTTTTTCTCGGTTTCCTAATGGAAGCTTGAGTTCGTTCCTCCATGGTACATGGACCGAGAAACGAGGAGCAAAGTGGGAGACTAGGTACAAGGTTATACTACGCATGGCTCATGCTCTCACGTATTTACATCAGGACTGTGTGCTCATTGTTTTACATGTAGACGTGAAAGCCATGAATGTGTTATTGGGTCCGAACCTATAACCCTACTTTGGTGAAACCATAAATCTCAGTTAGCTCCCACCCTCTCACTCTACCAATTATTATAGGTGATAAAATGAGGCATGCTTAGTACAACCTCGTACCTAGTCTCCCACTATGTTCCTTGTTTCCTAATCCCAACATAATTGAGGAGTGAGCTAAAGCTTCTATTAGGATTATAATCATAAAACATAAGTTTAATTGTCAGCCTCGAAATCCACCCTAAGAAAGAAATGGTGTTCTTGTGTCAGACCGAACCAAGTGTCTCAATTTCAAAAACAGTGGTGTTATGTGAACAACTTCAACAAGTTAGACGAACAATTTCAACTACCGGTTTAAATTTCTAGAACAATGGTATTATGGTAACAACTTCAACAAGTTGGATAGTCGAATATGAATAAACAAAAGGAATTGATGTGAACAAAACCAATAGTTCATTACCCTCATGGATAATTATCGTTGCCACATATATGTCATGTAAGCTGTAATTTGTTGCAGTCGGTCATAATAGTCATATGTGAACACTTCCAATAAGTTCGTTACTTAAATGAGTAAAAAAAGCTACTCAAATATGAACAAAACGAAAAAGGTAACTACCCTGATAAGTTAATTCTCTAATAATTAAGGTTAGCTAAATATATAACCATGTTAGTAGGATCTTAGTAGAGGGGGCCTAAAAACATGTGACGTGTTTGGTTAATTTCGGAACAAAAAAAATTGTAAAAGGGTCGATCGTCTGGAACAGCTACCATGAGACAAAATATATTTTCTTAGAGATATTTAATTCATAACTATTATATGTCTAAACTATTATATGTCTAAGGTAAAATAATATATTTAGGACTTATTAACAAGCTTTTACTTTTAAGTTTTTATAAGAAAACTCAAATCGAAGAAAAATATATGTTTGGTTTTTATTTTAGACAAAAAGTTCATATTTCAAATTTTATCTTAAGTAGTTTTTAAAAGGAAAATCTCCAAAAAATATCCTTTTATTTTACTGTAATTTACGAAAAAAATCTAAAACTAAATTTTGTTTATAAAAAAAGCATGAACTATCGGTAAAAATGACAATTTGACCATTTTTTCCAGTCTACCGGTTTCATTACTGACCTGGTTTCATTAAAGTCATTATTTTTACAATAATTTATGAATAAGTCTCAAACTAAATTAAGTGATGATTTGACATTTTCTCTATTTAATATACATTTGATCGGTTTCATTATTGAGCTGATGAGATGGATACGTTGGGTTATATAATATTATCTTTATCATAAAACTTGATATCTTGTTGTATTGTATATTTTTTGGATTATAACATGCATCAAATGACGACTGAAATAAATTACATAAACTAGCAATAACTTCGTCATTTTTTAAGTTTATAAAAATTTCAAATTGTCTATCTAATCTTATATAACTCAGCATATTCATCTCATCAGCTCATTTCCCACCCTGTTTTTCCGGAAACATATATTTTACCAGTTTAATTGCTGACCTGGATACATAGTCATAAATGAGTCAATGAGATCGGTATCAAGTTTTCTGGTAAATATAATATTATATAACTCATCTTATCATCTAATTTAATGACTAGACGTTCATGTCAGCATTGAAGTCGGTAAAATATATGTTACATGGAGAAAATGATCAAATTACCACTTAACTTTAGTTTGAGACTTATTTGTAAATTATGGTAAAATAATTGGACTTTAATGTAACCATGTCAATAATGAAACCAGAAAAAATGGATTAAATCGTCATTTTACGGTTATTTCATGTTTTTTCGTAAACAAATTTTAATTTGAAACTTTTTCGTAAATTAAGATAAATATTGTGACTTTTCTTAAGATTTCTCTTTTTAAAAAACTCATAATTTTTTTTTTTACTTTAATCATTATCAGCTTATAACTATTTCTTAAAAACAATTTTACATAAATCAAAGTTATAGCTTTAAGTTTTTAAACTTCTACCGGATATTAGTTATTTTTGTCAAATATACTTGTATTTTTGTTATTTTTTTATTGCATCGACATCAAGGTTTTTTTCTGGGAAAATAGAGAAGCAGTATTGTATTTTTATTTATATATTTAAATACCTTAATTTTCAAATTACATATACTATTATAATATTATTTATTGAAAACTAATTTAATGTTTATATAATTGATTAGCAAGAAGAGTGATTAAACAATAAAAACAATTACATTTTGTTCATCAAATTATTATTCTTATACCTTTTTTCCTTCAATGATCATTTCTTTGAATTTTGAAAATAATAAATTATATGGCTGTGAAATCATGTTGTTTTTCAATGACCAAACTATCTTTAACCTAAACTAACATATTGGAAACATGAATGTATACAGTATAATTAGAAATATTCTCTTTAACTTGGTAAACATAAACGGTGATACGTTTATATATTTTTCTTTCTTTTACCGACTCCGGAATTCAAAATGATTTTTTTAAATAGTTTTAATCACATGATAGAGTAAATACTATATTATGTTATATTTAGTTACCTGTTTAAGTTTTTGTTCTTTATACTGGTCATTACGGTTTTAATAATAATTTATTTGTCAATTTACATTCATAAAATATCGTTGTAAACGGCAATTAAGTTTGACAAAATAGTAATTCGAAATCCAAATTAGTAATTTGATTTTAGTCCAAACTGATTAGAGATCCAAATAATAATTCAATTATTGTTCAAACTAAAACAAAGATATTCAAAGTCGAAGCCGTATAATTCAATCCACATTGTTTAATTGTCTTGAAAGCTTATTTTCTTATTGTTAAACCAAAAAGGAAAATATAATATTTATAAGAGATTGATGAAACCAATCCCTGGAATAAGGAAATCAAATCCCTAATATCTCTTTAACATATCTCAACCTAAACATATCTTTTGTTTTAAAAACAACCATTAACATTCTCCATCAAGTTGGTGTATATATATCACACATGCCCAGCTTGCTAAGATGTTTGGAAAAAACTTGCTTTAAGGTGGCTTTAGTCGATATGTCTGCTAGTTGATGTTTTTACAGGATGTTTGGTAATTCCAATGTCTTTGTTGTCTAATTTTTCTTTAATGAAGAATATGTCCGCTTCCATATGTTTGGTTGAACTGGATTATGGGCAATATCACGAGTTGATTTGTTATCATAAAAAAGTTCTATAGACTCTTTGAAGGGGCAACCCAAGAGTAGACGTTAGAGCCAATGGCTCACAAATACCAAGAGTCATATTTCTAAACTTTGCATCTGCACTAGATCAAGCCTCAACATTTTGTTTCTAAACTTTGCATCTTGTAGGAGACGTTAGAGCCAATGGCTCACAAATACCAAGAGTCATATTTCTAAACTTTGCATCTGCACTAGATCAAGCCTCAACATTTTGTTTCTTACTTCAGGTCACTAAATATCCTCCAACAAAGCTAAAGTAACCAGTAGACTGACCGTCAACTTTTGATCTTGCCCAAATATGCATCTGTGTATATTTCAACACTTTGATAGTTTGAATTCCTTTTGAAAAGAACTCCCTTTCCTTGATCCGGCTTTAAATACCGCAATAAATACATGACAACATCCATATGTTATTCACCTGGATTGTGCATGATCTGGCTAACCACGCTTAATGTATAAACAATGTTTGGTCGCGCGCGTGCCAAGTACATCAACATGCCCACGAGTATTTGATACCTTTTTATTGTCAACTCGCACATGATGTGTTTCATTTTTATGTTTCAGACCTTCAATCATAGGTGTATCTACTCGTTTGCAACCTAACATTCTAGTTTCTTGTAAAATATATAGGGTATACTTTATTTGGGATATCAAGATTTCGTCCTTTGATCGAGACACTTCAATCCCAAGGAAGTATTTTAGTGGACCAAGATCTTTCATTTCAAATTCACAAGACAAGTAATTTTTTAGATCATTTTTTCGTTAGGTTCATCACCCATTACAACCATATCATCAACATATATAATAAGAGCAATGATCTTACCGTGTTTCCTTTTAAGAATAATGTGTGGTCCGTATTGCTTTGATTGTATCTGAATGACTTGATAGCCTTAGTAAACCGTCCAAACCATGCTCTTGGGGATTGCCTTAGACCATACAATGACTTCTTTAACTTGCATACATTGTATTTTTGTTTCTCGGTCATTATGCACCCCGGTAGAGGATCCATATATACTTATTCGAAAAGATCTCCATGTAAAAAACATTATTTACATCAAATTGTCGTAACGGGCAATCAAGATTAGCAACTAAGGATAACAACTGGATTGAACGTCTTGGTATAATCGGTTATGTAGGTTTGAGTGTAGTCTTTCGCCACCAATCTTGTTTTATGTCTTTCAATGCTCCCATTGGCCTTATATTTCACAGTGTAGTTCCATAGACATTTAATTGTTCTTTTTCTTGGTGGTAGGTCTACAAGATCCTATGTTTCATTCTTTTGTAATGCATCTGTTTCTTCATTCATAACCTTTCTCCATTTTGGATCAACTAAAGCTTCATGCACATTGTTAGGAATAGCTGCAACAAATAATTGATTCACAAATGCCTTATTTGAGTATGACATGTTTTGATCAGATATATAGTTACTCATAAGATACTTAACCTTGGAAGATACATCAGGTTCATATTTAGGTTTAGTTATACCTATATTATGATGGTGGGGAAGTTGTTTTTTTGTTGAGGTTCAAGAATTTAATCATACTCTTGAGACAATGATTGGTATGGTGTGGTAGTATCCAGTTCTTCATTTACTTGGACATCATCCCCACTTTCATCTTGAGAGTTTTGCTCATCACTTTCTAGTGGTCACGAATTGAGGAATGAGTTCCCACGGCGTGGCCATGGCCTGAGAATGCTCGCATCTTTGGTTTGTGCCACAACGTGGCAACATTATGGCCACATCGTGGCAGCAAACCCTAGCCTCCATTGCTAACTTTTGAGCTTTTGTGGTGTTTGGTGGTGTTTCTAAGAAGAATAAGGTGGCCCTTACAGCTTTGTTTTAGCAAGAAACTTTCTTCATCCCCTTTGTGCACATTTTCTGGACTTTTGTAAGTCCTTAAGTTTCAAGTTTTATGAATCCATGTGCTTAGATCTAGGTTTTCTTGTGTTATTATTCATGATTAGGCTAGTTGGAAGGTTGGGGTTCCATAAAGTTGCAAACTTCATGGATCCCTAAAGTTCCTTTATGGTTTAGAGTGATGGATCTAAAGTTTGATAGAGTTTTGAACTCTTGCATGAGATCTTGGCCCTATTTTTACACCTTTTGACCTAGCTTGAGCTCAATACATGCATTGGACATGCATGTCTATAAATCTACGAGTTTTATGATCTTTTGGGAGTTTGGAAGCATTCTGGAAAGTTTGAATGAGTGGGGAAAAAGATTAAGAACTTAATAGATTTGGTTGGTCTGGAAGGTTCCTACGGCGTGGGGGATTAGTCTCCATGTCGCGGCGTTTGGCAGATTCGCGACCATTTTGTCTTATTATCCCCACGACGTGGCATATGCTTGTCCACGTCGCGATGACTGACTTGTTGACTTTTTGACTGTTGAACGTTGACTTTGACCAAGTTTGGCTTAAGGTCAAATTGAGGATTCTGGATTGTAGTTGAGACTTGATACCTATTTGTTGTTTAGGTGACCTATAGAGTTGGTTATTAGATTAGGATCATTACTTCTATCTTCTATTCCGAGAGGGTAGTTTCTCACTATACTCGTAGGTCGAAGGCACTAATGTCGGCCCACTAGATTATGTTATGTATCCTTGTGTATAAGATGTTGATATGTTATGTTGGTTTGTTAGATTGGTAGATCTATAAGATTACATGTATTCCTGGTTATTGTTTATCTGTTTGCATATGTCGATATAGTGTCATTGGGTTGAGGCTTTACTACTCTATGATTTAAGCCAACAAACCCATGGCAATCCAGACTGATGATTGTGGGCCGGGGCAATCCAGTCCGATGACTGTGGGATGGGGGTGATCCAGTCCGATGATTGTGGACCTAGTGTGCATGCTTGTATATGTATTGTCGTGTGGGGTATTTTGGGGGAACTCACTATGCTTTGGCTTACAGTTGTTTGTTTCCATGGTGCTAGGTACATTAGATGATCGAGGCAAGGCAAAGGTGTGATCGTACACATCCTCCTGATGATTTATGTTTTAAAGGATTTTTGATACTCAGATTCTATGGAATTGATTTGAAAATATTGGTTTATATTTTATGTTTTTGTGGAAATATTTTTATAAAATGAAAAAAAACATACCATGGTTTTTGGGATGTTACAAATTATTATGTGAATTATCCATTGTATTAATTCACAATAAATATAGAATTGCAACGGTTCGAAAGAGCTATTGGACTCAAAGTGGGCCTAATATATTACATACAAAATCATAACACTAAACACACATTAACAAAAACCTTTTATTTGTTATTTCTTTGTAATTTCGCATTTTGTCTAACTTTTTGATAACTTAATATAATTCAATGGTTCAAAAAAAAAAACTTCAGTTTCATGCATAAGCTCGAAGTTGTTCTTCAATTGATTTATCAATACTAGATTTAATGATACCTAAACAATTAATGGTCTAAATACTACTTGTTAGGGGTGAATATTTGGACCAAACTAGCCCAGACTAGTTTGGCAGAAATTGGTGGACCTTGGACCGGACCGATTGAGGCTGGTCGAAGTGTTGTTCTTGTACCAGTTGGACCGGTACAACTTTAGGTGCATATGATGCAACTCGTTGAAGCCTACTGAAAGTTAGTTTATCTATTATGATTGTATGGGTGAGTATTTGGCCTGGAACCATACCGGACTGACTCTTAGACCAAACCGGTTTTGCAGAATTTGGTGGATCTTGGACTTGTTGAGGCCGGTCCAGGTCAAGTCCAGAGGTCAAAATATTCACCCCTACTACTTGCACATGGTATCTAAGTACTACTTGCACATGATCCAATTTCATTATCCAAGTTTTTTTTGTTGATTTTTATGTTATTGAATACCTAAACATCATTCTATTTTAATTTTTCAAAATTGGCGAACTAGATCATTTTTTTAACAGTAAGAGTAATTTTTTTATTATAAATAAAACATAGATAGCGAAAGGCTAGAGTTAAAAGTTATTGAAATAGATCGTGTGAGACTTGATACACTAGTTCAACTAACTACAATAAAAAAGACGGTATTAGTAAGTTGTGTTAGCCAACACATTAGACAAATAATCAATTTTCCGACGTACATCATCATGCGCTGCATGAACTCCGTAATATTTAATTAATCAATTTGAAACCCACCTTCAACATTTCTTATCTCTTTTAAAATGGTTTTTGGCATTGTAGCACAACAAAGTTTGGCGAATTTACACATTTGGTCACTCAAATATTTTTTGTGCCTAATAGACCATTAAAGTTGAATTTTACCTATCAATTACACCATTATATGACCTGCTACAGGAACAACCGACTACTTAAGTGACTAAATGTGTAAATTTGCCAAATTTTGTTGTGCTATAGTACCAAATGTTGGATTAGGTGTCTAAGCCCATAAGTATAATTTGTGTGTACTTGACCTGATAGTAGCATGGTCCTTTTGGGTTGCCTTCACCAGATCAATTTGATAGGATGGATATTTGAGAAAGAGGTTATTTGTGATTTATTAATTTGGTATTGGTCAAGAAATAATTTGGAATTAATTTAGTGATCAAAAGAGACTGATTAAATTAACGAGGACTGATTACGTAAATCAATAATACATATAGTTTAGGCTAATGATCCATATTGATTATGACGGACTAATTTTATGTGGGATTCCATGAAGAGTTAGTCCAAAGGGCTAATCATATGGATTATTGCACTAAAGGCCCAAGGAAGTGAATTAGGGTTTACAAGTGAAACCCTAGGAATTCCACACTATAAATGTAACCCATAGCATCACCAAAAAGGCCCCTAAGAGTTCAAAGAAGAACCCTAGCCGTTTTATGTGGGTCCTAGCCTCTCTCTCATTATCCTCCATTTGCTTATGGTGTTTGTGACTTATTAGAGGCATCACACTTGAGGTGCTAAGCTCTTAAAAGGTCAGGTTCTACAAGATACAACAAAGAGGTATTCATCTAACTAGTTTTTATGTTTCAAATATCAAAGTTGTATGCTAGTTGTATTTTTCATACTTTGGATAATTTTATTGCATGTATAACTTGAGAAAACTTAGAACCAAAGCATTAGGGTTGTATGGGCACCATAGGGATGTTATAGTGGTCAAAACCCAACAGTGGTATCAGAGCCTATGGTGTTTTCTGTTATATTGATGCATTGGCTAATTGTTCAAAGAAAAAAAATTGTTTTTTTGGAATCTGCCTAGTGACCACAACGTGGTCATAGTTACCAAGACGTGGTGACTGTTCAGTGGGCAGATTTTCAGTTTTTTGGCTAAGTTTTGGATTAGAATCATTACCACAAACTGTTTTGACTACTAAAAAATCATTTTTTATGATAAGGTAATGATTATCTTCATCCAAATTAAAAGATAATTGTCAAAATTTTAAGATAATTGCTAGTTGATATGACAAGCTAATTATTTGTATTATTTGATTTGAAATTATCTTACTATATGAGTTGAATTAGCTCAAATTGGTAAATGATAAAAATATGTGATTATTTTACTTGTTTAAAATTTGATCTAAATGGCTTTGGAGAGTTACAAAACTTGCCATCAAGTTTTGGAATTCAAAAGGTCTTGAAGAGTTACAAAACTTGCCATCAAGTTTTGGAATCCAAAGGTTTTGAAAAGTTTCAAAACTTGTCCTCAAGTTTTGGAATTTAAAATTTAATTAAAAGCTTTAATTTTAAAATATTAAATTCTAAAACCCTAGTAATTTGAAAAGGTTCAAAAATGCACATCTTGGTTTTGTAACTTAAATTTTAATTAAATGGCCTTAATTTTGAAATCTTAAATTTAGAACCTTGATATTTTGAATAATTCAAATTACACCCTTATGGTTTATTAAATTAATTAAGTGGTTAATTAAAAGAGAGAATTAATAAATCCATAATGACATGGTTTAAGTTTAATTAAATTAAAAGTCTAATTTATTCATATATTAAACCACTTAGTATTTTAAATGTGTAAAATACACCCTTATAGTATATAAAATTAAAAGTCTAATATATTATATATGTATAAGTTAAAAGTCAGTCTTACCATTAGTAGACCTCATTCACGAAGCTGGTCTATAAGGAATGTATAAAGAAGCGACTTGTAAAATGACCGTCATTGGGTATACACTCTTACCCACTGCACCCTTGACCAGTGGAGGGTCGTTAGCCGAACGGGTTTGATAGGACATTTAAATCCCCATTAAAAGTATAATGAAATATAAAGTAACTAAACCTTTTATAAATTCTCAATCTTAATTACTTTGGGAAAAATGTGAATTTGATGCTAACCCATGAAATTGCACATTGCACCTTATTGGTCGTTAGTGGAGCGTGTATGGTTAACCGGCACACTAATATGGGACTAATAAAGGATGGAAATGGGTTTCTCGTTAATTATCGTTGATCAATGGAGCGTGTCTGGTTAACCGACACATTGATTAGGTGATAAATGACATCGAGAGTACCAATCAAATTTGCATGGTTATTCACACCTTGTTTGTGATCCTCGGTATCCCAGTCACAAACTTCAAGGGCATAATCGAGATTAATCATGTCATTGAAAAGTTCAATGAATCTCAAAAGATCTAGGAGTTTCATTTAAAACCTAATTCGTTTAAAAATTTTGCTTTCGTGGTGTGTCACACCCCAAAACCGAGAACGACGGAAACGTTATGGGGCGGAGGACATCATGTATAGTATCACCACAATGCAAAGTAGTAAACAAGCAACAACATCATCCCTTGCATTAATAGTATAATTTTAAATACAAGTGTGTTCTCTCAAAGTATAAAACAACATAATGAATATTCAAAATAAAAGACGAGTCTTGACTGCTCCGTCTTCACAAAACCTGGTCGTCGTATCTGTCTATTTGTGACATGAGAATACAAGTTATTTTGAAAGCGAGTATCAGCAATAAAGCTGGTGAATTCATAAGATTTTATGTGTCTTTGATTTGTAAAACTGTAAAGAAAAAACTTGTAATTGTTTGAAGGAAAGTTTGTATAAGTATGAAAATGTTTGTAAGTAATTGTAAACGTTTGAAAACCCTAGAAAATCTCATATTTCCTACTAGTATAAAAAGTAATCTTCTACCAAGACTCGACTGTTTTGAAAGAAGCCTTCTACCAAGACCTGACTGTTTGAAAGTAGCCTTCTACCAAGACCTGATTGTTTTGAAAGTATGAACCTCTACATAAGTGAAGGTTTTTCCTTGTACAACTATTATTATTCAAATCTAACATACCTCATCGATTATGTGAATGTGACACAAAGTAAAGGTAACAATAATATAATAACTGGATTTGTATCCTTTTGTATTAGTCGTATGTAAAGTGTAAGTAATGTAGTATTTCTAATAAGTGACTACTATTGTACTAATTGCCTTAATTGAGTATTAAGGTATAATGTGATGGCTAGATCCCATACTAAACGCTCCCCTGTCAAGAGATTCTGAGAACCAAACGCGACCCCTGCAATGATTGCAAGCCGTGAACATCCACATTATTATGATCATGTATACCCAATATAACTATCACCTTTTGTTTAGAACAATGCGTTAGTGATTCATTGGTATAGTTAGATCCTGTAATTGTTCCATGCTATAGCACCTTGTTATGTTTGTTCTGTTATCGTGTATTGTATCTTCCTCCCTGTTTCTCTTTATTGTGTGTTCTCTTATGTTATCGTGTATTGTATCTATGAAATAGTATCTATGTAATAGTGTGTAATAGTATCCCTTCATATAGTATGTATTGTATTAGTATAGACTCATGAATAAACTGAATCTTATGTGATTCCTTGTACTTGGAATAGTAAGTAGTATCTTCTAACTATGCCTATTATAGTTACTAGTAATGTACGTGTATAACCGAAGTATGCCTTTGCTACCCAAAGGTACTGAACTAACTGATGGAACTTTTATGTTTATATATGTATACATTATATATAACTAATATTCAGACGACATTCGGACAACTAACCGATACCCTAAGGCCACATCCAAACAAGGAAATGGAATTAAAGCGAGCTAGCAGTTCTAAGTCCTTTAAACATTACTTATATAACTATACATATATAGGCATGCTTTTGACAATATAAAAGTATAAAAGAAGTTTTGTAAAACCTTTGAAAAGTTTAATAACTAAGAAATGATGACTTGATGTCAGTTTGTAAAACGATTTGAAAGCAGCTTGTTTGATAAGAACAGTTTAAGTATAAGAAAACCTTTGCTTGAAACACAATTGTAGCAGAGTTTGAAAGGAAACATATAGTATGTAAGACAGTCTGATAAAGAGTTTTAGCAAGTAAAAACGTTTGAGAAAGTCATTTGAAGTAATCTGTTTGGTAAAACAGCTAAAAGTGTAGTAAATCCATTTGAATGCTAGTTATTAATCACATGTGATTGATGTACTAACTAGCATGATTCAACTTGTATTCCCCCCCCCCCCCCATAAAATCATTTATAAACATTTAGAAACATTTAAAGGTTAATTAAGGGGTATGAACTCACCTGAAGTGAGTGGATCGTATGGAAGTGTCGGACAAGGTGCTAGGTGTCAAGTGGCTAAAAGAGTAAATTTGGAAGGGGAACTCGGCGAGTAGGGTCGCGACTTGGTCGCGTGTTAAGTGGCCGACTCGGCGAGTTAGTGGATGGACTCGGCGAGTAAGCGCTGAGTGGAGAAAACCCTAAATCCGGAGGATGAGCCCTATATAAAGAACATAACATCCTTTCCCCCAGCCTCTCTACTCTCTGATAAGTCCAGAAACCCTAGTTATTGTGTGTGAGAGGATCAAAGTGAATTTGGAGGCTTGGAGAGGTGGTTGTTGAAGAAATCTTGAAGGAGAAGAGGCTTGGATCAAAGGGCTTTGCAAGGATTCGGGTTAATCTTCTCTTGGAGCTTCCTTTTGAGGTATTATTTCATTGTTTGAGCTGCTTTTATCTTGATTCATCATTTTTGGAAGTGTTAGAGATCTTATCCTTTGGTGTATTGGAGTTTAGAGGTTAGATCTGAGGTTGCTACCTCAGATCTGGAATGGAGAAGGGTTAGAATGCATAAAAGTCCATGTTGGTGAGCGATTGAAGGAGCTATCTTGTCCCAAACCCAAACCCTAGAGTGAAAATGCCTAGATCTCCTTGGATTCACGTAAAGTTTGCCATTTTACGTGATGGGTGGCCTTAGGAGGGGTAGATCTATGGTTTGGATCATCTGCATGGCTTGGAAAGCCTCTGTATGGATTCAGAACCGGTGGTACTCGACGAGTCACATGGGTGGACTCGGCGAGTTGCTTGAAGATATGCTGGAACTCGGCGAGTTGGAAGAACAACTCGGCGAGTTAGATGAAGATGGCCTGGAACTCGACGAGTTGGAAGAACAACTCGGCGAGTAGGTTGAAGATAGCCTTAGACTCGACGAGTCTGTTCTTGGACTCGACGAGTCTTGTCGAAGCGTCCCAATCCTTTCTGGTTGAGCCGTGAATCGGTGAGTCAAGGGGTGACTCGGTGAGTTGTGTGTGAGTGGACTCAGAGTTGTTGGACTCGGTGAGTCTCGGGGTGACTCGGCGAGTTGAGTCGAGGATTGGGGAAATTCTGAGCATGGGGACTCGGCGAGTCTTCGGGTTGACTCGGCGAGTAGAGTCAGTCAGGGGTTGACTTTGACTTTGACCAAGGGTTGACCAGTTATTCTCCAGGGGCATTTTGGTAATTGTTGGATATTGTTTTGAGTTTAGTGTTTTGGTGGTTGGCGAGTGGTGGAGATCTTATCAGTGGTCGGAGCAACTTGGGTTATCTCTTCAGTCGGCAGTTTCGAGGTGAGTTATCCTCACTATATCAACAGGGTCTAAGGCACCAAGGCCGGCCCTTTGTCCGATTGAGATCCGGGTATTTGTTGTTATGTTATTGCTTTGATATGTTTGCATCGTGGTAGTTAGGATGGTATGTGTTAGAGACCTGGTTGAGGTCGGTATCCTGTTATGTAGGGTGATGCTATGCTAGTGACCGGTTAGGTCGGTATCCTGGTTAGGATGATGATATGCTATGTGATCTGTTGATCGGTTTGTTGACTGTGAATTATTATATGATTGTACGTTTATGTGCACATGGTTGTTTGGACTGGAGTTGGGTTGAGGCGGGTCCTGCTTTGTGCTGTAGGCCAAGATACCCAGGGCGGACCAGTTGTCCCGAAGGCCCAACAAGCGGTCCTGATAGGCTGTAGGCCCCAAGAGAGCGGACCAGACGTGCCGAGGCTCAGAGAGTAGACCAGGCCGACTGAAGGCTCGGTGCGGGTGGACCAGTCATACTGTAGACTCAGAGAGTGGACCAGGTGGATTGAAGGCCCGGTGCGGGCGGACCAATCACACTGCAGACTCGATGTATGTGGCTAGACTCGGAGAGTGGACCAGGTGGATTAAAGGCCCAGTGCGGGCGGACCAACCACACTGCAGACTCGAGGTATATGGCTAGACTCGGAGGGTGGACCAGGTGGACTGTTGGCCGGTGCGGCGGACCAGTCACACAGTAGACCCGAAGTGCATGGTTGTTCTGTGATCGGATATGTTATGGCATGTTATGCGTGTATGGTATATGTGGTTGGTATTTTGGGGATATCTCACTAAGCTTTCGGGCTTACAGTTGTGGTTTAATGTTTTTCAGGTTCTTCAGGAGACCGTGGCAAGGCGAAGGCGTGATCGTACCGCTCCTCATGTTTATATGTGATGTGATTCTGGGAATACTCTAAATAAATTGTATTTAAAACCTTTTTGTAATAATTTAATAAAATCAGGTTGTTTTTGAAAAGTTTAAATTGGTTGGAATTTTTCGGTCGTTACAGTTAACATATAATAGAAACATATATGTATCTAATTAGACACTTAAGAACTAATTAATCAAGTTAAGACACCCTAGGACATGGAAACACTTTGAATCAAGTGTTATAGGTGTTGGATTAATGTCTAAGTCCATAACTATAATTGGTAAGACTTGACCCGACCCGGCATGGTCCATTTGGGTTGCATGGCATCATGCATTTGGATAGACTATAATGAGAGAAATAACACTTAAGGTTTGTTAATATATTATAAGTTATAATATATATATCAATAAGATTATTTAATTAGTATTGATCAAGAATTAATCTAGAATTAATTAAGTGATCAAAAGAAGACTTATTAAATATATGGGTTGATTGTGTAAATCATCCATACTTGTATAGTGGGCTAATGCTCCATGGATTATCAAGTTGGGCTAAAACCCATATGATGCTCCATGATGTATTTGAACCCATGGATTCAAGGAAATGGAAATTCATGACAATTAGGGTTTACACTAATTGTGACACTATATAAAGATCATGCTCTTGGCAAAATCAGCCACTAAGTAAGAATAGAGAAAGGGCTAGCCGATTTTAGAAGTGTGGTGTTTCTCTCTAGGTCTTCCAAAAGCAATTGGTGTTGTGTGAGCCATTTGAGGTGTCAGACTTGGGGCACTAGGCACTCAAGCTTCTTGAGAACATTCTACATCAAAGAGGTATGTATTCTATCTTGTTATATTCATTGTTTTGTATGCTAGATTAGGATAATACCTTGGATGTTCATATTTGCATGTATAATAGAGAAAACATAGATCCAAGGTATTTAGGGTTGCATGTACACTTAGGAGTGTTAGAATGCTCAAAACCCAACAGTGGTATCAGAGCCTAGGCTTGTTTTCTTGTTATACTTGCAAAACTGCTCAAAAAATCGAAGCTGGTTGTTGTCTGATCATCCGACTCGGCGAGTCCATCAGGAGACTCGGCGAGTCCATGCCTAAAAGTGATCAAAAATGATCCAACTCGTCTAGTTGGTTCATGCACTCGACGAGTTGAACCCCCAGACAACATAAATTCGACTTTTTTGGCTGGAATTGGACTTGGAACATTACCCTAAGATGTTTTTGGACTTATAAACTTATTTTTGATGTGGTAATGTTCATGCTAATCCAATTTCTAAGATAATTGTCATAATTTCAAGATTTGTATTAGTTTTTATGTTCATGCTAATTTCTTGAAGATTGATGATTTGAATTATCTTGTTCTTAGATTAATAGAAAAGTTGTGTGAAATAGTTGATTTCAATCCATTTTAATCTAAGAGTTGATTCCAAAGTGTGTTTTTGTAACTTGTCCTCAAGTTATACGAAAAGTCACATTTAAGAATCATAAAACTCATAAAAGTTGGTAAAGGTTACAAAATGAAGAGTCTAGTTCTAATTAAATTCATTTGTTGATTTTACATTGTGAATAATAGTAAGTCAGATTCACATTGTGAATTCTAAAAACTAAATTATATACAGTTCAGATTCACAATGTGAATAAATCCATTTGTTGATTTTACAAAAACTAATTTATCAGTAATCAAAATGTTAAAATATTATAAAATTACATGGAAATATATTTCAATTCATATGTAAATTTCACTAAAATAATTTGTGAATGATCAAAGAGTTGAAATAATAAGTTAGAATCACATTCTGAATGTTAAAATTGAAATATTTATAGTTTAGATTCATAGTGTGAATATAAACTTATTGAGTTTTTTAGTCTATATTGATGCTTATTAACAAATGCTCAAAAATTAAGATTTTTGGTATAATTAATTTTTTGGATAAAAATAAACTTACATATCGAAAAAAAACAACAAAAAAAAGTGAGTCTTTTTTAAAAAAAAAAAAAAATTGTTTTTATAAGTCAACATACATCTTTATGAAAAAATGACGAAAAATCATGAACAACCGTATATTCATTTTTTTTCGATAAAAAATATGACCTAAAAAATTAAACGAAAAAAAATGTGAGTTTTTTGGTGTAACCGAGCATATGTGTATCTAATGTGAAAGTGTACATTCATTCCCATAGACACTTGATCATTAATTTTAATGATATTTATGACCTTATATTTGTAATTCAAGTGAAAAACGATCATAACAAATGAAGAGATATTAGGTACGAGGGTTCCAATAAGATTTACTTGAACGTTGTTTCATATGAAGTTGACTAATAAATTTGCAAGTTGTGACAAACTGTCAACTAGACAATAAGACAATCCCTTTGTACTCCATTCAAAGTCTTAGATTACTATGTTTGGGAACACAAAATCGACAATTATTATATATGCAAATTACAAAATGAGCCCAATACATTGTAACTATCTATATATTTTATAAATTATGGATATAAGATGTAAAAAAAATGTATAGGTATATTAAATTATTATTGGCCTATGAGTCCTTTGATAATCTCTAAATAGAACCTTAAGTCACATGTTATGATGTTAATCGTTAGCATTCACAACGTTTGATAAAGTCTCTTGTCTTTGAACGAATTAAAATCCTTTGAGCGCTCTCTGAACGATTAAATAATTATATAATCTTTTAACCATTAACTTTAAGAGGTTGAAATCATTCAACACTACATAATTGAGTTTTATCACACAACAGGTAACAAACCAGACAATTTTTTTTTAATATTGATAAATAAAATATCAAATATGGTTATAAAAATTACACTATTAACTTGAGATGGATAACAATTTGCTTCCACAATTTTTGAAATTTCCCCATTCTAATTCTAAATATGGGACCACGAACAAGTCACATCTTTAGAAAATATGGCCTATATCATTTGACTTTAGAGTCTTCCATGGTTAATAGAAGAGTCTATTGATTATAAAGTTTCCTAGATATGATAGGCATTTACACATAATGATACTGGGTTATAATCCGTGAAAATCATGGGTAAAAAAGAAAAATAATATTGATAATTAAAAATGATAATGAAAAATCAAAGATTTATAAAATTTCATTAAATTAGTAAGATATAAGTTTTGTTATGACTTTTGTATTGATTATATAACACAATTACCGACCTCATTCTATATAAAATCAATATAACTTCTCTTAAAAACGTATATAAAATCACAAAGATTGGTCACATTTAACATCAATACTTATAGAATGCAAAATCAATATAATTTCTCTTAAGCGCAGCTTGATAGATTCATTAAAACACGTCAATTTCAAAGAACAATATAATATTTTAATGTAACTCATCAAAGAGTTTCAAAAAACTCTAACCAACTCATATGAATTTAAGAGGGTACATATACTCTTAAAACACTTGTATGATAGGACAATATGATGAAAAGCAACAAAATAATTTAAAAGTAAAAGAAAGTGCAGAAAATATATATTTTCTAGAATAGTTAGTAGAAAAATTAAGGTGTCTGTATATCCTAATCTTTAACCGTTTTGCATTTGATTCCATATTTTTTTATGGACAGAAAACGTAAAACCAACCAACTAAAAAAATCAGGTTTGAACCAAATAAGTAATTCAGATTAATTCGATTATTTGACACTTTTATATTATTCATTTTTTTGGAGAAATATATAAAACCAAAACACTGAACAAATGAAAATATTTGTCAAATTTTTTTATAAACAATTAGGAAATAATAAATATATGGTAGTATAACAAATACATACCATAATTCAAAAAAAAATATTTTATTCCAAAAGTACCCATTATATCTCATGAGAGTATTAGACCCAAAAACATACCATATCTAATCTACTTATCTCATTTTCCGGTTAGAAAATAAATCACTAATGCATAAAATACAACTCCACTTTGAGGCATCATAATTAATCTTCTGTTCATCACAATAAAAAGACCATTACGTCCCTCTAAATCTTCATTGCTCCCATTTTTCATACCATTCAAATTCCAAAAAAGAGAGTGAAATACCATTTGATCATTTTACTGCATCAGATCTTTAAGACATCAAACCAATTCTTTTTCCCCCTCCGTATCCAAGTCTTGAAATTTTAAACATGCCTGAATAAACCTGTCACAATTGACGTTATCCACAAAAGAGCATATTGCCCTTTTTCCATATTATCACACCAAATCTTCAAAACATCAAACTGATTCCTTCTCTCCATTGCATGTCAAATTTACGAAAGTTTTAACACTTTTTTGCAACCCTATCACAGTTAACAATAAACAAAAAGTCCATATCGCCCTTTAACCTTGTTATCGCACAAACTCAATCCACCTCTGCTTTTTTTAATTCCAAAGAAACTAATACACACTAACTTGCAATCAATATCAAATTTGACACAAATATGATTAGATTTTTGTTACACCAAATCTTTAATACATCAATATCCATAAAAGGACGAAAATACCCTTTTATAATTTTATTGCACCAATCCCTGAGAAGATCAAACCAATCTTTTCTATTCTTGTGGCAACCATAGTCACGATTCTTTCAGTTAATGAGAACAACCCTGCTAAAATCGACATATCCTAAAAAAGACAATTTTGAACTTTAATCTTATTTTTACACCAAATTTTCCAATCTCTATAATTCTTCAATCCCATTTTTAATTTTCACCACAAAAAACTTTTTTTGCCCTTTGCTTATCTTATTACACCTGATCATCCTTTTACGAAAAGTTTGCAAATTTGAGCCCATTTTACGAGAAGTTTGCAAATTTGAGGGCTGGTGAACAGTTTTGGATTTTTTAACGTACATATTTTTTTTCGTGAACAAAAATTTAAGGATTCCATCAAGTCTTGGCGGTTCAAAAAGTTGTTTTTCGTGAGAACTTCAAATTTTTTCGACTATTTCGACTTTTATACTTCATCGTTTATATCATTTTGTCGCGTGGGAGCATAGTAATTTTTTATCCATTCAAGATCATTCTCATGACCATTTGAAGGCTTTATAATGACATTTTTTTTTATTATAAATCGAGGGAGAATTTGGTATGGCCATTCGAAATTGGATTTGTGACTTTTCAAATTTGAAGGTTTTTGATGAAGCTTGTGGTAGAATTATGAAGGTACGTAGCTTTTACAGTAGTAGTTCTTCATCGAGCTCTTCTAAAGCTTTTACAGAGAAGTATCCTTTACAGTAGCAGTTCTTCATTGAGCTCTTCTAAGGACTTTTTATATCTCTGACTTCTAGTATTTTCTCGATCAAGTGGTGTTACGAATCTTAAAATTTGGGTTGTTACATGATAAGTTTTAGTGGCTTATATTATTAGCTTATTTGAAGATCATTGTGACTTGGAGGGGAAGTTTTTCAAAGACAAGAAGTGATTCGGTTTCTTAATTCTGAAATGGATTTTTATGGCGGGTTTGACTTTATTGAAGATTTTTGGGATAACATTCGAAAATGAAGTTTAAAGACATTACATCAGTGCTTGGTTTATATATATATATATATATATATATATATATATATATATATATATATATATATATATATATATATATATATTCTAGAACCCGTTTTTGAAGACTATTGAAGAATCAAGATTCGTGGATTGCTTCAAATATTCCTCATTGCGAGATCTTTTCTTATTTTCTAGATGCTTGTTTTGGAAGTTGAAGCATTTTCATCCATTCCATACTTTGAGTGGGAGATTGTAGGGTTTGAAAGTACTCCATGGATTATGGCAATGGGCCCCATTGATGTAGTGTAGATTAAAAGCCCAAGACTTGTTTTTTCCTATAAATAGTCATGTATTATTCATAATTAGGGTTAAGAGTGACGCAAAATGTAGCCGCCATGTTGTGAGGTTTCTTATGTAGAGTTATATTCTTTAGTCTATTCTAAAAGTCTAATTTATTCCTCATGTTTTGAATAAATCGAGTGATCATTCGATATATCTTCTTTATTGTGTTTGTTCTTATTTTCCACAACTTGTTCATCGAATCACAATTAGGTTTTTAATCCCAACACATGTATTTATTTAAATAAATGATTATAATTTTATACAACTAAAAAATATTTCTTAATTAATAATTTTGAGTTTTTACTATGAAAGTTTAATTAATTTTGTAATTGTGTTTTTCATGGATAATAAACTAATATATATATATATATATATATATATATATATATATATATATATGTGTGTGTGTGTATGTGTGTGTGTGTGTGTGTATATATATATATAGCCTAATCAAGAGAACTTTTACCACACTTAATTAACATGGTATCAAGCTAGGGTTTCATTGTCCCTCCCTCGTGCATGCCGACTCCATCCATCAGCCTTCCAGTCGAATCCACCCTCCTCTCCCATGTTCCCTTTGTTTCTTGTGTTCTCCTGCATCAGTCGATCCTTGCCAAGGAACAACAGATTTTTGCTCAAGCAACCTCATGTCGGTTGCACTCTCCTTCTCGATTCTCTTGTTGTCGTTGCACATTTGCCCATCAATTACAGTGTCCGTCGAACTTTGTTGTTCACACACCTTCTGTTTGCTGTCATCATGCTCCACTGTGGTGCTCTTAAGCTGACCGTCCCTATTCAATCAGGTTGTATGATCTCCTCCATCGACCCCTGTGATCGCTATTTGCCATAACATTCGTCATTGTACATCATGAGCATCCCCTTATTTGTTTATCTCTCAACTGTATTGAGTGTCATCTTGGTTGTGTTGTTCTCCCGACACCATGAATACACAAAGGAAATCTAATAAAAATGTCTCTCATTGTAGGCAAATAGATTCACAACAAAATTTTACTAGGGTCTTGGGTCACACTTCGGTTACCTCTCACGCCTCCGGATCAGCAGCCTCGATGTAGCAGTTTCAGTAGCTCCAGGCACCACAACCTCCTAATCATGTGTATTAGCATTTCCTACCTCGGCAGGTTCTTCTATCCCAACATCCACAACACGCTTCTCAGCAGGTGACGCTCCCTTCGATCCACAGGTGTCGCCCCAGTAGCCTTTTAGTCAACATCCTTCATCTGTGTTAGCAGATGTAACGCCTGGTTCCTGGTACGCATTTAAATTATAATTTATTAATTTCTGTTGAGCAACTCAACGAGTTGGGAGCCCCAAACTCGTCAAGTAGAGATCAGAAGAGACGCGGGTTTTAAGTAACCTACTCGACGAGTTTAGAGCCCTCAACTCGACGAGTAGGCTGGCTTGGGTGAAACCCTAATTTTGGGGTTTTGCACCCTATTTAAGCATCTTAATCCCAACATGTTGGCCTCATTTCCAGCCTCCAAGTCCCAAACCTTAGATCCGGAAACCCTAATGCATTTGTGAGCTTTTGAGCCATTTTTGAGTGAAGTTTTGTGTGTGTTGAAGCTTGCGAAGGATGTTATTTTGGCCTTTTAAGCTCCAAAAGGCCATGCATGAAGAGAAAGGTGGAAGCTTTACGAATTGATGTAGTGTCTTGGGTTTAGATCTTAGTTTGTATGCTTTATCTTGGAGTATTGATGGCTTGTGGACCAATATCTAGGTCCTAAAGAGTTGGGGTTTGAGCTAAACCCAATAAGTAAGGGTATTAATGGGTAAAGTTAGAAAATTTACCCTTAAAAGGAAATCTTCAGTAAGTATGTGAAGCATGAAGCTTAGATATGAAGATTAGGGACTTAATCCATATAGATGAAGGAACAGACTGAAGAACTCAGCAAGTTCATAGAGGAACTTGACGAGTTGAGTCGATTTGTCCCTATTTTATAAAGGGTAGAACTCGACAATTCTGAGGAGGGACTCGACGAGTTGATGTGCTTTATCATGACTACGAGTAGCAAGGGAACTCGGCGAGTCAAGGGGATGACTTGAGTAAACTCGGAGTGTTAACTTTGACTTTGACCGAGCTCTAATGAATCCATGAACTCTAACTACCTACAATCCTTTGATAATAAATTTCTCCTGACACTTCTAACGACCTAACGACTCATGAAGTTCCGCAACACATAGATCAGACAAAACAAGTAACTAACCTGCAGGTGTTGCTTACCCATATTCAACGAGATTCCAAGGCAAGGCAAATACCGATCAAGGACAATTTGACCATAATATTATTACTAAATGGGGGTTTCCAATTACATACTACATATTTCTTGCGGCTCAACTTTGACCTCTTGAGGAACGATGATCATTGAAATCTGAATTCCTTCCGCCCCCAATGTAGGACAGTTGGACCAGAAATGACCTGGATGGCGACAATGAAAGCATATTTGATCCTTCTTGTAATCCCGTTGCACATTCCCTCTCTCTCTGCACTTGAAGCAGCTGTATTTGTGACAAGCAAATTTGTGGGTTCCCCCACACTTGCCATACACCTCCTGACCCTCCTAACTTCCAGTACCCAGGTCAGCAGCCTCCGACTCTTCATCCTTTGTTGAAAAGTCCCTCCTCCTCTTTCCTAGTTGTGACCCTATAACCGGCACTCCCCCAGTAATCAACCTATAGGTTGTGACTTCCTTGTTACATGTATGGGTCCTATGCTTTCAGTAGTATAGGTCCATATTACCTTCCACACCTTCCCATATTTGTCTCAAGTATCATTACAACGCCCTAACATTACATATATGCATGACGAGGGCTCAATCCTCACTCCTAGAGGAAGGCTAAGTATCTCGTAACTGGCCGACTGACCCCGCACAACTCACCCATGAAACTTCCACCAACCCTGCACCACTTGTGTATATTAGCAATACATAACGTTGGACGCTATATACTTTCGAATACCTGATCCTAACCTAAGCCCTTTATCAGACAAGAACAGGAAATAAGGCCAAACCAAACATTCTCATGTTATAAGATCTTAATTATGTGACGCATACACTAAGCAACTACAGTAATGATGTCAATTTCATATAAGGAAAAAAACCTAGGCTATCAGGCATCATATAATCAAACAATTCTGTCATGCAATTCCTGAAGATCCCTGGCCTAGTACTAACATACTGTCCTAAAATATCACAAAATCAAATAATCTGTAAAGTATTTTGGGGTCTACTTACTAGCTCCGACTGATCGTACACTTGCATCCTCCTTAAATATTTTGAAAACCATTTGAAAAAAAAACATTTTAAAATTTTGTCCTTAGTTTGAGACTGGAGACACACGAGTGTTTCCTCCAATTCACTCAAACCAAGGCTCTGATACCAACCTGTAAAACCCATAAAAATCAAGTCAATTTAAAACTTTTTAAATCATTCCAAAACCGATAATTATTACAAATATGTTTTCAAAATGGTTTAATGTCAGAGTAACACATAATCAAATCATAAAAACATAAGGAGGTGCACGATCACGCCTTCGCCTTCCCGCGATCATTAGACGTACCTGAAACATATTTAACAATTGTAAGTCTGAAGCTTAGTGAGTTCCCACAAAATACCAACACCATACAAACCATATCAATATCATATAAACAAAAATCATGCATAATGAGCCATCAGCCTGACTAGACCGCCTCGTAATCTAGACTGCTCTCCGAGCCATCGGCACGTCTGGACCGCCTCTCAAGGCCTTCAGCCTATCCGGACCACTTGTCGGGCCTTCGACTTGACTAATACGCCCTAACCGAATATGCAATCTATCCTGTCCGCCCTAGGTATGTTGGCCTAGAGCACAAAACATGACCGCTGCAACCCAACCCCCACTGAAACAATCATGTGCACATAAATATCATACGCTAGCATATATAATAGTTAAACTGATCGAAGAGATCACTAATCATAGCATCATCCTATATACCAGGATACCGACCTAACAAGTAACTAACATGACATCATCCTATATACCAGGATACTGACCTAACAGGTCACTAGCATAGCAACATACAATATGCCCAGATACAAATCCGAAAAGGGCCGACATTGGTGCCTTAGACCCTATCGATATAGTGAGAAGAACTCACCTCACAAGTAGCTCGGGATGATAATGTCGAACTTCCCCAAATATAGATCCAACTCACACACCTACATCCACCAATGACCCACTTCCATAAATTTCCAAACTACTAAAATACCCCCACAAGTCAAACTCATCAACCCTTGGTCAAAGTCAAAGTAAACGGTCAAGGTCAACAGTCCATGTTGACCCAACTCGTCGAGTGTAGTCCACTGACTCGTCAGTTCTTCTAGAACTCAAGAATTTGTGAAAACCCTAGTTGACTAGCCGAGGTTCCAGACAACTCGTAGGGTCCGTGCGGTGTCCAATGTCAAGAAAAACCCTAACTAACTCGTTGAGTCATCTCACTGACTCGTCGAGTCCATGCAGAAATCAAAAATGACCAATCTTCAACTGACTCGTCAAGTTGACCATGCAACTCGTCGAGGCCCTTCAGTCAATTTCTCATTAAGACGTTTTTAAGCTACCCCAAAGCTCCAAATTGTAGTTCTAGTTTCCTAAGGCATAGTTACCATGTAAAGTTGCAAACTTTACGTGCATGTAAGGTCTTTAAGGGCCAAAACCAAGCTAAAGAATATGTTCTAGGTAAGGAGAAGGCCATAACTTGCTAAAGACTAGAACTTTATGACTATAATGGGCTAGAGGAGTCCAGATCTAAAGTTACAACTTGAGATCATGCCCAAAACCAGAATTGAGTCCACAACAAAGTAGAAAGAGCCCGAAACCTTCGCATGAAGAGATCTAACTAGAGAGAAGCCAAGGTAACGACTTGTTACCTTCAAGATGATGTTAAGATGAAGTAGAAATTAGATCTACAAGCTTCTCCTTGCTCCGAGATCCTTAGACTTCAAGCTCTCTTCACAAAATCCACCTTCCATGCTTCTTAACACACAAAAATGGAGAGTAGGCGTGATTAGGGTTTTCTGAGCTCAAGGGGGCGGTAAGGGAGGCAGAGGGAAGCTAATGACCCTTTAAATAGGGTGTAAAACCCTGGAAATTAGGGTTTTCTCATTCAGCTCCTACTCGTCGAGTAGGGGTCCTCCGACTCGTTGAGTAGACCTTATAAATAACGTAGGCTGATTAATCTCTACACGACGAGTTGGGGCCTCCAACTCGTCAAGTAGGCTTCTTTAATTGCTTGAAATCCCTAAAATCTCATTCCTGGAAATTAGGATGTTATAACTGTTGGATTAATGTCTAAGTCCATAACTATAATTGGTAAGACTTGACCCGACCCGGCATGGTCCATTTGGGTTGCATGACATCATGCACTTGGATAAACTATAATGAGAGAAATAAGACACTTATGGTTATTAATATATTATAAGTTCTAGTATATTAATAATAAGAATAATGAGATTATTTAATTAGTATTGATCAAGAATTAATCTAGGATTAATTAAGTGATCAAAAGAAGACTAATTAAATATATGGGTTGATTGTGTAAATCATCCATACTTGTATAGTGGGCTAATGCTCCATGGATAATCAAGTTGGGCTAAAACCCATAGGATGGTCCATGGATGATCCATGGTGTATTTGTACCCATGGATCATGGAAATGAAAGGCCATGTCAATTAGGGTTTACATGGTGTAACCCTAACTATATAAGCATCTTATTCTTGACCAAAATCGGCCACTAGTGTATGAAGTAAAAGGGCTAGCCGATTTCATGAAGTGTAGAATTCTCTCAAGTTATTCTAAGTGTATTTGGTGTTGTGTGATACCATTTGAGGCTTCCACACTATTGGGGCTAGGCACTCAAGCTTCATGAAGACTTTCTACATCAAAGAGGTATGTATTCTATCTGTTACACTCATTGTTTTTTTGTATGCTAGATTAGGATAATACCTTGGATGTTCTTATTTGCATGTATAATAGAGAAAACATAGATCCAAGGTATTTAGGGTTGCATGTACACTTAGGAGTGTTAGAATGCTCAAAACCCAACAATAACTCTCCCTTACTTGAACTAGGCTTAGTCCTCGAAGCCTGCTGCAGTGGAAAAATCCGGACAATACTTTTGTATTCCAGCCTCCGACTCCAAAACCTACTCGGATCCCCTCTGATGCTGCCACTTATACCTTTACCAAAGGTACCTCCTTGCTACGCAGAACCTTTACCTCTTATTCCAAAATGGCCACCGGCCTCTTGACGTAGTTCAGGCGCTCATCACCCCGAAGATAACCTAATGATGCCACAAAATCCTTGCCCGACACGCACTTTCGCAACTGCAAGACATAGGAAGTGCTATGAATCTGACTGAACTCCTCCGGGAGACCCAGTCAATACGTTGCCTTGCCAACCTTGCCAAAAACCCGAATGGCCCGATATATTGGGAACCCAAATTCCCTTCTTCCTGAGGCAAATCACACCCCGAAAACCTAGAGTCCTTCCCATAACACAATCATGGATCATACGTGGCTACCGATAATTCTCTGTTGGAGAAGAGATTATATATTCTTTCAAGGGAACTCATTCAATGACCGAATTTCCAGAGATAACATGGACTACGGGAGGCAAACTAGGAGAAGAACCCTTTCTGTGCTGACATGATAATGCTTCCTCTAGCTCCCAAATCTATATACAGTAACAATCAACTACTAACGCATAAACACAAGCACCTATGACTGGGCCGATCAGCCTCGGGCTGGAAGATTAATATGTCGAATCCAATCAACCACCATATTGAAATTCTCAGCGTTTGTCGGCCTACCGCCTCAGCTCCTCCTAGCCTTCGTGCCTACGACTTACAGTCGGCCTGCACCGGGCATCTTGGCCTACTGCATAGAGCAGGACCGCCTCAACCCTCTCATCTAGATAATTAGTAGAAGATCGAACCTGGTTCTTAGAACCTGAAAGACAGGGACGCTCTAACCGTGCAACCCTCGATTTCCTATTGATGACATCATACCTTTCGCCTGTAACTCGCGATTCACCCCACAAACCAAAAGGTTCCCCCAGTTACCTCACTAACCTCCAGAGTGTATGCCTCCCACGGATACACTGGCGATCCCCAACCCAAGTTTCCACGATAAGCCATCCCGAAATGGCCGTCCATGAATCCACCCCAAGTTTCTGACTTATACTACCACCAATCATGAAGAGAAGACCCTAAAACAAGTCGATAGCGAACCTTTCACAATCCGAATCCATATGATACACCAAAACCTTAGTATAACCTTTGACTCTTTACCATGCCATTGCCAATCTTCGAAGCGACGAAAGAAGATGATCAACCAAGAACTTCCACATTACATCCGATCCCAAACAACAACTTGCGAACATGCAGGAATACGGGGCGAACATTCCCCCGGATTCATTATGATACCTGACTGATACTCCCCTCAGTCCTTACTGCTTCCTTTATCCAACCAACAGACTTACGACTCGCCAGGCCTCCATCAACGCGTCAATCCCGAGAACACGTCAAGCTGAAGGAATGAATCTTTACAAACATTAGGCCCACAACCTATGACTGGAATGCTTCCGATAACCTATCAACGCTGTCGTCTTCTCGTCAGTGGCCCATTCCTTCGGGCCTGAAGGCACCTACCTTCCTCCGCTGCCCAAAAGGCCTAATCAACGTTCCTCACATCCTTGCTCCGAGCTCCTTAGACTTCAAGCTCTCTTCACAAAATCCACCTTTCAAGCTTCTTAACACACAAAAATTGAGAGTAGGCACGATTAGGGTTTTCTGAGCTCAATGAGACGGTAAGGGAGGAAGAGGGAGGATAATGACCCTTTAAATAGGGTGTAAAGCCCAGGAAATTAGGGTTTTCTCATTCAGTTCCTACTCGTCGAGTTGGAGTCCTCTGACTCGTCGAGTAGACTTCATAAATCACGTGGCCTAACTAATCTCTACACGATGAGTTAGGGCCTCCAACTCGTCGAGTAGGATTCTTTAATTGCTTGAAATCCCTAAAATCTCATTCCTGGAAATTGGAATATTACACCGATGTCGGGCAAGGCCGATATCGGGCGGGTCTCGATGTAGCAGGGTGGGGCCCACGATAGTTTGTTATGTTATTATGTGATATGTGTATGGTATGTGGTGGTTTGGGGAGCTCACCATGCTTCATGCTTACGGTTTTCAGTTTTGGTTTTAGGTACTTCTGGTAGTAAGTGGAAGAGCTCGGGATGACTTCATGGCATACACCATTTATGTTTAGCTTGGGATGTTTTACTCTGATTTATTTGACATGTGATTGATATGGATATATTGTTTTGATATTGGAGATATTAGGATTCATGTTTTGATAAATGATTTTTAGTAATTCTGGTTTAATTAATGATTTAAAAATGAAAATTTTGGACCGTATTTTTGGGATGTTTCAATTTGGTATCAGAGCTTTGGTTTGAGGGATTCACGCAACTCTCGGGTGTGTCTGAACTCAAACTGAGGACTTGGTATAAAAGGTTTTGGTGCATGCAATCAACCAAGCTCAAGTAAGTACTCCGAAATTACCCATACAAGTTTATGATATGATACAGTTATGATAATTGCATGATAGATTAGGGCTAAGGATCTAGGAAGGATTCCTTATGTGCCTGTTATATGTATATGAGATTTATGAACTGCATGCTAGTACTGATTAGTCAGTGATATGATAGCCTAAGTAGAACATGCTTGATTATGTTT
The DNA here is from genome assembly GCF_002870075.4 of Lactuca sativa. Taxonomy (NCBI): domain Eukaryota; kingdom Viridiplantae; phylum Streptophyta; class Magnoliopsida; order Asterales; family Asteraceae; genus Lactuca; species Lactuca sativa. The sequence goes on from NC_056628.2 coordinate 187,831,509, forward strand.
ACTCAATGCTCGAATGGTCGTTGCTTTGTGCTTTTAGGAGTTCTAGTTATCTTTAAGTAACTAATAAATGAATATGTTAAGTTACATATTATGAGGACTAAATAGTTTCAGAAGGTTAGGTTCAACTCTATTTCACAGCTCTTGTCTGAGTCCAACCGTTGAAGGGTAGGACCTCTCATTCGAAGAATTATTTGGTCTTAGAGATATGTAATGGTATTCGTGAGCTAGTTAGGGGGAATAACAGGGACTTCTTATGCAACTGATGGTGGATAGTGGATTGGTGATTACCCTAGGGCAAACCTAGGATGAGATTAGCATGTGAAACAGTAGTAGTAGAAGGGACTTGGTGAAGTCAAAGCAGTTCTTGAGGAAAGTACGAATATACGTGGAAGGTAGTATTGGCCCGTACTACTAAAAGCAGAGGATCCGTACTCGAGCCAAGGAAGGCTGAGATGAATCCAGGGAACTTGTAGTGTGTGTGATCCCTCGATGTATGATGAGTATTCTGATGTTTATTATGGTGTATTTTCAGTATGGTGACGCTACGCACTAGACCAGTTGGCAGTTCAGGCATTAGTGAAGGATCAAGCTCGGGCTCTAGAGCCGGGAAGCTAGATGAGCAGATGAGAGAGTTCATTTCATCTGAGTTCATGTGCAACATTATTGACCAGAATCCTATGATCTTCGGTACGATCAAGAAGGATATCTCTGAGCTTTTGGATGAGAGACTGAGTGCATTCCGCACCGAGGTGGCGGCCATGATGGGGTCACACACGCTGACGTTTAGGGAGTTCAGAGCTTGTGGAGCTCCTGACTATCATGGGGCTCAGGACCCCATTGCTAGTGGCAGGTGGTTAGTAGATGTCGCTAACGCCATTCGCACCAGCAGATGTCCCAAGGGGGACAAGGTTCGACTTTGTAACATCCCAAAGTCAGAATCAAGAGTTCAGGGGGTAAAAGTGTAACTTTGGAAGAGAGGAACTCGGCGAGTAGGAGCTGCAACTCGTCGAGTCTAAGCGTGTGCCGGGCACATGTTAAGTGACCGGACTCGTTGAGTCAGAGGCTGGACTCGACGAGTCCGTGCTAGAATGAGAAATCCTAATTCATGGGGTTTGCACCCTATATAAGGAACCTTAAGCCCCACCCCCAGCCTCTTTAGCACCCCCTTTGATGTCCAGAAGCTTTCCCCATCGTTTCCAAAACCCTAATTTGAGAGTGAGAGGGACTTAAGTGTTTTGTGGAGCTTAGAGAAGAAGGATACTTGAAGCAAGAGTTGGTGGGATCATAGAGGAGCAAAGTGGATCAGATTTCCTTGCTTATTGGCATCAGATTAAAGGTAAAAAGCTGTTTCCTTGACTTTTTTGTGCTTAGATTGTTCATGAATGAAGTTTTAGGGCCAAATTGTCATATATGAGTCTCTTTTCGAGTTTTGGGTTCAGATCTACGGTTGCTACTACAGATCTAGACTGGTCTTGACTCATGAATCTGGAAAGTGATAACTTTGGGGCTTGATTGAGAGTGTCCTTGCTTTAAACCTTCATTTTAGCTTGATTAGAGCTTGTTGAGCCTTGCATGCACGTAAAGTTGGAAATTTTACGTGTGGATCTGGCCCTAGGAGTCCAGATCTATGTATTGGAAGCAATGGAATGGCCTGTGATCGTCCGAATGAAGATATTACGTATGGACTCGGCGAGTCAGGCTAGATATCAGACTTGAGTCGCATAGTAACTCGATGAGTCACATGAGTAGACTCGGTGAGCTGTATGATGATGGGCAGGAACTCGACGAGTTGGAAGAACAACTCGGCGAGTCTGTTGAAGATTTGCCTTGGACTCGACGAGTATGTTCTTGGACTTGGAGATTCTGGTCGTGGAACCCTAGCCGTTTCTAGTTGAGTCGTGAATCGACGAGTCGAGGGACGACTCGATGAGTTGAGCAGGATAGGACTCAAAGATTCTTGGACTCGATGAGTCTTGGGGTGACTCGGCGAGTTGAGTCGTGATATGGGATTTTTCAGAGCATAGGGACTCGACGAGTCAGCAGGGTGACTCGGCGAGTAGAGTCAGTCAGAGAGTTTGACTTTGACTGGGGACCTTGACTTTGACCAAGGGTTGACCAATTGATTTCCAGGGATATTTTGGTAATTATTGGTATTTATTAGTTTTGGTTATTTGGTAATGTTCAGTGGTGGAGTTTGTGTTGGTGGTCGGAGCAGAGTGATCTTATTCTTCAGTCAACAGTTGCAGGTGAGTTATCCTCACTATATCAATAGGGTCTAAGGCATCGAGGCCGACCCTTTATCGGATTGAAATCCGAGTATCTGTTTGATATGTTATTGCTTGTTATGTCTGTATCATGGTTATTAGGATGGTGTATGTTAGAGACCTGGTTAAGGTCGGTATCCTGGTATATAGGATGGTGCTATGTTAGTGACCAGTTAGGTCGGTATCCTGGTTAGGATGTTGTTATGATATGTGATCTGCTAGATCGGTTTAATTAGATGTGAATTGCTATATGATTATATGTTTATGTGCACATGGTTGTTGGACTGGGGTTGGATTGAGGCGGGTCCTTCTTTGTGCTGTAGGCCTACATACCCAGGGCGGACCGGTTAGACCGAAGGCTCGGCGAGCAGTCCGGATAGGCTGGAGGCCCCAAGAGGGCAGACCAGACGTACCGAGGCTCGGAGAGTGGACCAGATAGACTGAAGGCCCGGTGCGGGTGGACCAATCATACTGTAGACTCGGAGAGTGGACCAGGTGGACTGAAGGCCCGATACGGGAGGACCAGTCACACTGTAGACTCGGAGAGAGAGAGAGAGAGAGAGAGAGAGAGAGTGAGAGTGGACTGGGTGGACTGAAGGCCTGGTGCAGGCGGACCAGTCACACTGTAGACTCGATATGCATGACTGTTCTGTTTGTGCTATGATATGTTATGTGTGTGGTATTGTGGTTGGTATTTTGGGGGTAACTCACTAAGCTTTCGGGCTTACAGTTTCAGTGTATTGTTTAAGGTACTTCAGGAGACCGTGGCAAGGCGAAGGCGTGATCGTACTGCTCCTCAGTTTTATGTTAATGTTTCTGGGATACTCTGATAACAAATGAATTGAAAACCTTTTTGTAATAACTTAATGAATATGGGTTGTTTTTGAAAAAATTAAATTGGTTGTAAATTTTCACGGTGTTACAAGTTGGTATCAGAGCCTTGGTTTGAGTGAATTGGAAGAACATTCGTGTGAATCCAGTCTCAAATCAAGGAGAGTTTTCAAAGTGAAATTGAAATGGTTTTCAAAAATAAGTAGAGGAGGATGCGGAGGTACGATCAGCCAGAGCCAGTAAGTAGACCCTAAATTACCATACGAGTTATTTGATTATGTGATATGTTAGAACAACATGCTAGTACTAGGCTAGGGATCTTCAGGAATTGCATGATAGAATTGCCTGATTATATGATGCCTGCTAGCCTAGGGTTCCCTATTATGTGGGGTAGTCAGCAGTTCCTCTAGAGGTGAGGATTGAGTGTTGCCATGTATACGTTTATCGCTAGAGTGTTGTGGTGATACTTGATATCAATATGGGTAGGTGTGGAAGGTAGTATGGGCCCGTACTACTGAAAGCACAGGACCCATACGCGTATCAAGGTAGTCACAACCCCTAGGGTTGGGTTGGGGGTTGGTTCCCGGGTTAGTGGGAAGTGTCTGATGCTTTGCGACAGTTGCAGTATGGTAGTTACGAGGCATGCTGGGAGCGGATCTGGATCAGGATTGGGAACAGGAGAGGGCGGTCAGGGTGGGTCAGTACTGCCCGAGGCTATTGGTCAGATGAGCACAGGTGAGTTGGATACTAGGATTCGTGAGATCCTGCATGATGAGGTTTCTGCTATGTTCCGGGCCAAGTTGCCGGAACTGTTTGGGTCGATCAAGACCGCCATGGTCGAGTATTTTGATGAGCGCTATGCAGCTCTTACAGAGACGGCTGCCGCGGCGGCTACAGCGGCTGTAGCAGTGGCAGGTGGAGGAGTCGATCGGGGTTTTCAGTATCGGGACTTCGATAATACGAAGCCCCCTACTTTTGATGGAGTACAGGATCCGATCATTGCTATGAGGTGGTTGTCGGACATGGAGAGTTGTTTCTTCACGTGTTCATGCCCTGCAGATCAGAGGGTGAGGTGTGCTCTGAACCTTTTAAGGCTCGGGGAAAAGGATTGGTGGAGGTTGACTACGGGATCGTATTCTAATGCGCAGCGGGCTGTGGTTACATGGGATCAGCTCCGGGAGATGTTCAGTACTCGTTATGTTCTGCAAGTTGAGAGAGATAAGTTGGCTCAGGAGTTCCTAGAGCTGAAGCAGGATTCAGAGTCGGTGACGGAGATCACCAGGATGTTCACGGAAAGGGCGATGTTTTGCCCTAAGTTTGCTTTAGAGAAGGCTCAGATGTCTTGATATCTGAGTATGCTCAAGAGGGATATCAGACAGTTCGTGTCTACGTATAGGTGCGAGACCTTACTGGAGTTGCAGGAGGCCGCTCGACGACGTGAGTCGGAGATTGAGTTACAGTTGAGAGAACAGAGGCAGGCCCCGGTGCAGTCGCAGCCAGCGCTGAAATGGTCCAAGACCGTTGATTCCAGGTTGGGCAGTCAGACCTGCCACTTTGAGGACTACTAGCGGGGGCTAGGGTGGAGTGGAGCCTCTGAGGGCTCAAGGGCGCACTTTTCAGCTCACAGCAGAGAAGGTCAGAGCAGATCCGGATGCGGTTGCGGGTATGTTTTCGTTTTGTTGTTGTCTGGTTATCTTGTTATTTTGTGGTGTTGTATTTTATTCGCCGTTCTGCGTGTTTCTCGGGTTGGTTGAAAGCGATAGTAGTAAGGAGTTGTTAATGGTTAGCATCCAAGGGATCGATGGTCAGAATTTGGTTGTATGGTCTTGTTGCCGGATATAGCAATTGCGATTTGAGAAGTGTTTAGAGGAGAGTCGAACTCCCTTAGAGTTCGAGATGTTCGATGCCGAATGAGTGATTTTGTGGAGGTTGCTCGTTTTAGAGGGAATTAGTGCATGAATAAGGGGAATGTGTTGAGTAGGGTTGTTTAAGTGATGCCGGTTGGGTCACCGGTGGTTATGATTCAGGGCTCTAAGTGGGGGAAAATTGGAAAATTATCAGGAGGGTCGATAAGCTTTAGAGTTTGATTAACTGTTTGGGATCCAGCAGTGTTTCAGTCAGCCAAGAGTGTGGAATGGTATGAGTAAGTGACAGACCGATGGAGCGGAGTACAGACCAAGGATTTCGGAAAAGGAGATTGGTTGTTGAGAGGCCCAGGTTCAGGCCGAGATCTGAGTATATGGAATAGAGTTAGAGTTCGGAACCCCTAGAGGGCTAGAACAGTATGTATGGGAGATATTCCCAGGAGGAATAGTTCGGAATGATGTATGATAGTTTGAGCGGTCCGGGGAGACTAAAGGCCGGTGGGTGTACCAGTCAGGCCGAAGGCTCGGAAAACGGTCCAGACAGGCTGAAGGCCCTGGAGGGCGGTCCAGACATGCTGAAGGTTCTGTAAGTGTTGATAGATTTGTATGAGGAAAGTGATTTGAGTATGCTGCTATGCAGTAGCAAGCAGTGGGTCTGGCCCCGGGTATTGATCATGTTAGTGGAAGGCAGTGCATGGACCCGAGAGTCCTTGCGAGCATATTCAGAGCATGTGCGATGTATGGAGTAGCGGTTAATCTACAAGGGATAGTGTAGAGTGGGGTGTGAGCACCGTGACACTTGTCTAAATTGGCAAGGTTGGCAAGTAGATTTCCTTGGATAAGGAAAGGGAAAGGTATGTAACTCCGGAAGGGAGTGTTGGTTCACGGAAGTGAAAGCAGTAGTGAGAATGGATGATTGAGAGTATTTCAATTACGGTTGTTGAGCACTGTGATTGTACCAGTGGTATGGAAGCACATCCGATTTGGGTGTCTGTTGAGGTTGCAGATGAATTTCTGGTGGTATAGAACCAGAGGAGTTCGGAAGGGATGCCAGGATGGAGCCTTGGGTTTCCAGTATGATTGTGATCAGGAGGTTATGTATGTAGCAGTAATTCATCCTAGGGATGTTTGGAGGTATCGTCAGTATGTCGGGTTTTTCCAGCCCGAGGATGTTAGAGTAGGTTCAACATTAGTATGTGAGTGCAGAGGAGAGCTCATGGGAGTTGCTCAGGAGCTGAAGGAGGTGTCATCCTGTCAGCGTGGAAAGAAAAGAGTTGGATTCAAAATGGAAGTGGGATGAGTCCCAGCAGTGAAATTTGATCGAAGTATCATTGGGTGATCATTGGTTAATAAGGGTTGTTATCAGAGAAAGAAGTCGGTGGTCAGCTTGAATCAGTTGTTGTAACTCTGCGAGGGAAGAGGTGGACTTTATAGAGGTCTGATAGCAGTGTTCAGAGGAACCTAGGTCGTTTGATGCCAGGAGGTGCATTGTGAGAGTATTATCTGGAAATGTGTCGCTGCAGGCTTCAAGGATGAAGCCTAATTTAAGTGGGGGAGAATTGTAACATCCCAAAGTCAGAATCAAGAGTTTAGGGGGTAAAAGTGTGCGTTTGGAAGAGAGGAACTCGGCGAGTAGGAGCTACAACTCGTCGAGTCTAAGCGTGTGCCGGGCACATGTTAAGTGACCGGACTCGCCGAGTCAGAGGGTAGACTTGACGAGTACGTGCTGAAATGGGAAACCCTAATTCTTGAGGTTTGCACCCTATATAAGGAACCTTAAGCCCCACCCCAGCCTCTTTAGCACCCCCTTTGATGTCCAGAAGCTTTCCCCATCGTTTCCAAACCCTAATTTGAGAGTGAGAGGAATTTAAGTGTTTTATGGAGCTTGGAGAAGAAGGATACTTGAAGCAAGAGTTGTTGGGATCATAGAGGAGCGAAGTGGATCTGATTTCCTTGCTTGTTGGCATCATATTAAAGGTAAAAAGTTGTTTCCTTGACTTTGTTGTGCTTAGATTGTTCATGAATGAAGTTTTAGGGCCAAATTGTCATATATGAGTCTCTTTTTGAGTTTTGGGTTCATATCTGTGGTTGCTACTATAGATCTAGACTGGTCTTGACTCATGAATCTGGAAAGTGATAGCTTTGGGGATTGATTGAAAGTGTCCTTGCTTTAAACCTTCATTTTAGCTTGATTAGAGGTTGTTGAGCCTTGAATGCACATAAAGTTGGAAACTTTACGTGTGGATCTGGCCCTAGGAGTCCAGATCTATGTATTGGAAGCAATGGAATGGCCTGTGATCGTCTGAATGAAGATATTACGTATGGACTCGGCGAGTCTGGGAGATGACTCGGCTAGTCGGGCTAGATATCAGACTTGAGTCGCATAGTAACTCGACGAGTCACATGGGTAGACTCGGCGAGCTGTATGATGATGGGCAGGAACTCGACGAATTGGAAGAAAAACTCGGTGAGTTTGTTGAAGATTTGCCTTGGACTCGGCGAGTCTGGTCGTTGAACCCTAGCCGTTTCTGGTTGAGTCGTGAATCGACGAGTCGAGGGATGACTCGGTGAGTTGAGCAGGATGGGACTCATAGATTCTTGGACTCGACGAGTCTTTGGGTGACTCGGCGAGTTGAGTCGCGATATGGGAGTTTTCAGAGCATAGGGACTTGACGAGTCAGCAGGGTGACTCGGCGAGTAGAGTAAGTCAGAGAGTTTGACTTTGACTGAGGACCTTGACTTTGACCAAGGGTTGACTAGTTGACTTCCAGGGATATTTTGGTAATTATTGGTATTTTATTGGTTTTGGTTATTGGGTTTTTGTCATAAAAGCCCCCAAATTTACATAAAACAACTGGTTATGCCCAAAATCGATTTTTTTTGCCACACATGCCTAACATTTGCACCTCATGTTTCATTTCAATGTTTTTTACCGGTTCCCCTTAACCAACCGGTAACATCGTTAAGCCTGTCTCCTCCGTTTCTCCTCCATTAACACTCTGTCAACATTGAGACACCTACCACCCTACCTTTCCAGTACTTCTTCAGACATAGGAAATAGGAACTCAAACGTTAAACTCCATTTTGGAGAAGCATTCTCATTTTCTGAAGCTAGGGTTTTTCAACAGGTAAGAAATTACGGTCTGATCATGGTTTTTACAAGAAATCATCTCTATTAATTGCTTACTTTTCATGATAATGGTTGCAATTGTGCAGGGGTTAGAAATGGGTTCTTCAGACGATGGTTACGACGACCCATTTGCTAGAATTTACGAGCCATTTTTTGGGTTAAATGAGATGGATTTTGAGTTGCACGGGATTTACATGGATCATGAACCATGACAGGAGTTTGTATTAAGGCTTGATAAATGTAAGGATCATTTTCTTAACATTCTACTTTGTGATGCGAACATTAGAAATGCAAGTATGACTGATGAGATGAAAGATCGAGTGGACCATGGTAATGATTTGCAAAATGATGAGGAGGTAGAGGAAGAAGTGACTAACAAATACAGAATACACGATCCAAATGTTAGGTGGGATAAGATGGAACCTAAGTTAGGGGACGTGTTCGAATCACATGTACAACTGAAATTATGTGTGACAAACTATGCAATAAATGGAGGGCACCAAATATACTTTCAGAAGAGTGACAATAGAAGAATGTTGCAAGATGTGGTAAGAGACATGAAGATAATAAATGCCCTTTTAGACTTTATGCAGCATGGATGTACAATGACAGAACCTTTCAGATTAAAGCAATGAATTCTGAGCATCTTTGTTCTAGAGTGTTTAAATTTGGGTCTATTGTTACCCCGGAATGGATTGGAAGACACTATGTAAATGAGATAGCAAATAAGCCCAAAGTTAAACTTAGGGAGATGATCAGTGACATCAAACAAAGATATAGATGTGTGGTATCTATAGGACAGGTTAGAAGGGCAAAACAGTGGGCAAAAGACCTGATTGAGGGTAAATTAAATGAACACTATGCAAGAATTTGGGATTATGCCCAAGAGTTATTGAGATCAAACCCTGGGTCTACATGCAAAGTTGGTGTTACTAACAATCCAGATGATAAGAATTATTTTAAAAGGTTTTACATATGTTTCAAATCTTTAAGTGTTTGCTAGAAAATAGGGTGTAGGAAGGTAATAGGGTTGGATGGATGCTTCCTAAAGGGTTAGGTAAAAGGTGAATTAATCACATCCATAGGTAGAGATGCTAATAACCAAGTGTTCCCAATAGCTTGGGATGTTGTTGATGTGGAAAACAAGGATAATTGGACCTGGTTTCTGGAGCTTCTGAAGGATGATCTTGACCTTGGTACTGGTGTAGATTTGGTTGTTATTTCTGATCAACATAAAGTAAGTTCCCTTATAATTATAGTATATTTTAATTTGATTATTTCAATATGGTTATAAATACTAAGATAATATGTCTGTTCACAGGGTTTGCTTGAATCTGTTAAGGTTATTTTGCCACATGTGGAGCACAGGCAATGTGCTAGACACATTTATGCAAATTTTAATAAAGCTTTCTCTGGATTGGAGTTGAAGAAGCTGTTCTGGGCTTGTGCAATGACTGGTGTTGAAGGTGACTTCTTGAGAAACATGGAAAAAATAAAGACCATAAGCCCTAGTGCATATGAGTATCTAATGTCAAAAGAACCCAAAACATGGTGTAGAGCTTACATGAGTGTAGGGTTTGCTTGTGAGGCAGTGGAGAATGGTATTTCAGAGTGTTTCAACTCCATAATTGTAGAAGCTACGAAAAAACCTTTGATTACAATGCTTGAAGAGATAAGGATATACATAATGGACAGGTTTTCCTTTATGAATGATGAATGCAGTAAATGGAAAGGTAATATATGTCCAAAGGTGATTAAGAAGATGAATCTTTTTGGAAAGAACTTTAGGTAAGACACAAAATAATTGTTTCTTTTTCTAATTGTCATTATAGTTGATATATAATGACTAATACATACTATTTTGTCTTCATGCAGGCTTTGGTTAGTAGTGCATAGCTTAGGAAATGTATTTGAAGTGAGAAGAGCATGTGCTAGTTACAAGGTAGATTTGGATGGTAGGGTTTGTTCTTGTAGATTATGGGATTTGTCTGGAATCCCTTGTGTCCATGCCATAGCAGTCATTAATTATATCCATCAAACTCCAGATAGATATATTAGTGACTACTTTTCATTGAATAAATTCAAGGAATGCTACTCTACAAACATCAGTCCTGTGAATGGGAGTAATATGTGGCCTCTAACTGGATACAACAAGCCTTTGCCACCTGTTGGTAGGAAAATGCCTGGTAGGCCCAGAACAAAAAGAAGGAGGCATGCAAGTGAGAAAGAGAGTAAGTTTAGTTCCACTTCAAGGGTGAAACCCCCAAGGACAGTGATATGTGCTAATTGTCTTGAGTATGGGCATAATAAAAAAGGCTGCAAGAATGAGAAAAAGGTACCTGTTCCTATGCCACCAAAGAAGATTAGGAGGCCTAGGAAATGTGATGTAGTTGGATCCAATCCACATGTTTCTGTACCCACTCAATCTAGTCAACAAGCAAGTCAACAGGGCAGTCAACCACTTGTGACATCAACTGTAACCACTCAACCTAGTCAACAAGCAGGTCAATAGGGCAGTCTGCATGCTTCAAGTTCTAACACTGGCAAGAAAATGTGGAAATTAGGTTTAAAAGGCCCAAGTTTCAGAGTTGGTGACATTTCAAGTGAAGTAACTTTCCCAGATGTTAAAAGGAAGAAATTGGTTGTAAGAAGGCCAAATAGGAAGTTAACAACCAAATTTCAGGATGAAGTCAACAACCAGGTTCCAAATGAGGTTGCTCAAGCTACTGCTCTTAATGATCTTCCTTTGGTGAATGAGATGATAGAAGGGAAAGAAACTGAGGTGTCAGTGAAGGTGCCAGAGCCAATTTTTAAAGAAGTTCATTTGGTCAATAACCAAGTTCCAGTTGTTAATGATATTCCAAATAATGTTGCTCAACTTCCTGCTGTTAATGATGTTCCTTTGGTGAATGAGGTGATACAAGAGGAAGATGACATTATGGTGATAGAAGAAGAAGTAGTTGATGTTCCAGTAAAGGTTGCCCAAGATCTAAAACAAAGTCTTGATGAAGTTGGAGATGCAATTGATCAAATTCTTGGTTTTAGAAATGCATCAGATGCATCTGATGTTCCATTGGTGAATGAAGGTGGTGTAGAACCTGAATTCACTAAAGGACATGCATCAGATGTTCTCCCTGATAAAATTAAGATAAGTGTTGAAGACATAGCAAATTTACTTGAAGCAGGATATTCCATGGCTGAAATTGAAAGCATGGGGTGGTTGGAAATTGAACTTGATGACACTCCACCAGTTGAGATGGTAATTTATTAACCTTTTAACTTTAAATATATGTTATTTATTAACCTTGTTATTTCTTGCATCAAACTTAAATGAGGATGAGCCTGATATTGATGAAGGTGAAGCTGACTTTGTAAATGATGTTCTAAATGATGGTGGTGTGAGTGAAGGTGAAGGTGAAGGTGTTGAAAATCAAGATGATGGTGATGTGATTGAAGGTGAAGGTGTTGAAAATCAAGATGATGGTGATGTGATTGAAGATGAAGGTGTTTAAAATCAAGATGATGGTGATGTGTTTGAAGGTGAAGGTGTTAATCATGGGAATGAGGCTGCTGGTGATGTTCTAAATAATGAGGTTGTTGATGATGGGAATGTGGCTGATGATGAAGGTCATCTAATAGTGCCCAAGACAAGGAAAAGAAAGCCATTAGAGAGGATCACTAAACTGAAGCTTAAAAAGGCAGTTTTTGATAAAGATGGGGGTGGTTCCACATGTTCAAATCCAGTGAATCTGGAGTAGTTAGTTATGTATATAGGGGATTTAGGTGGGAATGGTATACTTGGGCATTTGCACAGGAAGCCCTTTTTGGTACATTTTGTACATGTTAGTTTATAAACCCACTAAGTGCACCTTTCATCCAGTTGTTTTCATGTACCTTTTGGGTTGCCTTTTTGGGATATATTTTTGGCAATTTGGTACAAATGGATGGATGGTACATGTTAGTTGATCTTTTGTAATTTTTGTATTGGTACATGAATATGATGTAATGAATCCCCTCATTATGGTTATAATATGTTTGTTATGTTTGTTATTTTATATTATATTTTTTTGATCCATACCATTGGCATATAACAATTTAATGCATATTATGAACCATTCACAGATAATTTAATCCATACCATCCCCTCATACCATTGTACTTTACCATTTAGCAATTTAATGCATATTATGAACCATATGTTTGTTATGTTTACCATTTAGATTTCACAGATAATTTGTATTTTACCATTTCACAGCATTGTACGATTTCACAGCATTGTACCATTTCATTGTACTTTACCATTTCACAACATTATACCATTTCATAATTGTAGTTTACCATTTGCATTTCACAAATAGTTTGTATGATCCATACCATTGGCATATATATTATGTATCATTTGTAACTACAGTTAGCCAATTTTAGCATTGTACTTTACCATTTAGCAATTTAATGTATATTATGAACAATAATTTGTAAGACCATTTACCATTTAGCAATTTAATCTTCATCCAAAACAACAGTTACTAGCCAACTTCAGCATTGTACTTCCATTTGCAACTAAAATAAATCCAAATATTCTACCAAAAGCCAAGTCAACCCAAACATTCTACCAAAAGCCAATCCAAAATGATTTACATCTTCAAAACAACTATTGTCACCATTACAAAAATAAGAACGAAAAGACCTACAATTATTTCTACCAAAGTCTTCAACTGTTCATGCCCCTGCCCCTGCCCCTGCTTCTGCTTTGTGTGAGTTGGGTCGATAATGTAGCCATCTTCTTCATTGTACCATTTGAAAAAACCACAGTCCTCTTCTTCCACCTAGAAAAAACAATAATTTGTATGAATTACATACAAATTAGGTCAAATTTACAAATTAGGGCAAATTTACAAATTAGGGAAAATTGTTTCAAGGTTTCTTCATTGTACCATTTCAAGGTTTCTCAAGAAATTTACAAATTAGGGCAAATTGTTTACCTTGTAATTAGGGCACCCATAAAACTTTTTTCCATAGTTCTTAGGTGTTCGAGCAACAGATACCTTGCACACATCTCCACATCCACATCTAACTATTCTTTTCTTTCTCAATGTTGGACCACCTTAGAAGCTTGATTTGGCAGACGAAGTCGACATTTTACAGATACTTAGGGTAGAAGACGGGGGAGAGAATAGAAGACAAGGGAGGGACAGACTTTGGATCGATGTTAACGGAAGACGATTATGTTTCGGGGTTAAAAAGGTGGATGTAACCGGTTGGTTAAGGGGAACCGGTAAAAAACATTGAAATGAAACATGAGGGGCAAATGTTAGGCATCTGTGGCAAAAAAAAATCGATTTTGGGCATAACTGGTTTTTTTATGTAAATTTGGGGGCTTTTATGACAAAAACCCTTGGTTATTTGGTAATGTTCAGTGGTGGAGTTCGTGTTGGTGGTCGGAGCAGAGTGATCTTATTCTTCAGTCGGCAGTTGCATGTGAGTTATCCTCACTATATCAACAGGGTCTAAGGCATCAAGGCCGGCCCTTTATCGGATTGAAATCCGGGTATCTGTTTGATATGTTATTGCTTGCCATGTCTGTATCCTGGTTATTAGGATGGTGTATGTTAGAGACCTGGTTAAGGTTGGTATCCTGGTATATAGGATGGTGCTATGTTACTGATCGGTTAGGTCGGCATACTGGTTAAGATGTTGTTATGATATGTGATCTGCTAGATCAGTTTAATTAGATGTGAATTGTTATATGATTATATGTTTATGTGCACATGGTTGTTGGACTGGGGTTGGGTTGAGGCGGGTCCTGCTTTGTGCTGTAGGCCAACATACCCAGGGCAGACCGATTAGACCGAAGGCCCGGCGAGCAGTTCGGATAGGCTGGAGGCCCCAAGAGGGCGGAACAGACGTACCGAGGCTCAGAGAGTGGACCAGATAGACTGAAGGCCCGGTACGGGTGGACCAGTCATATTATAGACTCAGAGAGTGGACCAGGTAGACTGAAGGCCCGGTGCGGGCGGACCAGTCACACTGTATACTCGGAGGGAGAGTGGACCAGGTGGACTGAAGGCCCGGTGCGAGCGGACCAGTCACATTGTAGACTCGGAGAGAGAGTGGACCGGGTGGACTGAAGGCCTGGTACAGGCGGAACAGTCACACTGTAGACTCGATATGCATGGTTGTTCTGTTTATGATATGATATGTTATGTGTGTGGTATTGTGGTTGGTATTTTGGGGGTAACTCACTAAGATTTTGGGCTTACAGTTTTAATGTATTGTTTAAGGTACTTCAAGAGACCGTGGCAAGGCGAAGGCGTGATCGTACCGCTCCTCAGTTTTATGTTGATGTTTCTGGGATACTTTGATAACAAATGAATTGAAAACCTTTTTGTAATAACTTAATGAATATGGGTTGTTTTTGAAAAGTTTAAATTGGTTGTAAATTTTCACGGTGTTACAGACTTGCTTCCTGCCTCCTGAAGGACATGACACGAGATTAGTGGGAGGAGGTTGGGAGAGCTCTTGGAGATGATGTCGCTATTGAGGAGGTTGGGAGAGCTCTTGGAGATGATGTCGCTATTGATGCAATGACTTTGAGTTATTTATCGGCCAGGTTCACGACCGAGTTTGCACATGTGATTGAGGTGAAACAACTTGCGAGGGAGTTCAAGGACCTCCAACAGATTATGGAGACGGTGGTCGAGATCACTACTTTGTTCAGGGAGAGGGCCCTTCTTGTTCTGCAGTATGTGGTAGACGAGGAGATGAAAAAGGACCGATACCATGAGATGCTGAGGAGAGACATACGACAGTTTGTGAGCCGATCCAGTTGCAAGACGTTGGAGGATATGATTGCGAGAGCTCGGGAAAAGTGAGCTGGATTTGGAGATGGAGAGGAAGAGGAAACCAGATGGGGCTCAAACAGGTAGTTCGGTAAAAAAGCCCAAGGTATCAGATCATAGATCGAGGAGCTAACAGGGTCGTAGCCGGAGTGACAAGTGCGGCAAGATGCACGAGGGGACATGCAAGATGGGGAGTTCGGGATGCTTCAAGTGTGGCTAGACTGGTCATATGAGCAAGAATTGTACTGCTACCACCCCCACCATAGCAGTTACATATCTGATTTGCTTTCAGTGCAATCAGAGGGGCCACAAGAGGGCTCAGTGTCCGAGTTTAGCAACAGTAGGACAGGTGGCGGCGCCCACTCCTGCTGTGTTGAGGATTATAGATGGCCTTCAAGGTCGGGCAGAGGCACCTACGACGAGGAGTAGGTCTTTCCAGCTTACTGCGAGGCACGTGCAGCTCCCGATGTTGTGACGGGTATGTATTCTCTCCTTATCTCTTTATTTGTATTGATTGTCGCTTATGTTTACGTGTTTTATTATAAGATCGTTCTTAGTGAATGGTATATTAGCTCTGGTATTGTTCGATTCGGGGGCTACCCGATCTTTTGTGCCGCTCACACTTATCAAGAGATTTGTTGGAGCTTCGGGGGAACTAGACTGTCCACTGGATGTAGAGATAGCGGATGATAGGATCGTTCGGGTTGCGAGGGTTCATCGGGGATGTACATTGTAGTTGTTCGACGAACAGTTTTCCGTGGATTTGGTCCCCGCTCCCCTGGGAGGAAATAAGGTTATTGTAGGTATGGACTAGCTGAGCCCCAATGGGACAGTGATCGACTACGAGTAGCATCTAGTGAGAGTTCGTACTCCTAGTGGGGGAGCGCTAGTGATTCACGGCGAGAGGTCGTAGTGTGGACCGAATTTGTGTTCGGCGGTGAGGGCGAGGCGCTACCTTCAGCAGGGTTGCGTTGGTTATGTTGCCTATGTTGTGGATACCGAGGATAAGGGTAAGGCGACGGTGCATGATGTACCGGTTGTACGAGAGTACTCAGACGTGTTCCCAAAGGATGTGTCTGGGTGCCTCCAGAGAGGCAGGTCAAGTTCAGGATTGACCTAGTTCCTGGTGTGGCTCTGATAGTCAAGGCATTGTATTGGTTGGCTCCTTCCGAGATGTAGGAGTTGTCTACACTGCTGCAAGAGCTGTTGGACAAGAGATTTATCAGGCCGAGTAGTTCGCCATGGGGAGCCCCGGTCCTGTTTGTGAAGAAGAAGGACAGGTCACATCGGATGTGTATAGATTACCGGGAGCTGAACAAGGTAACAGTGAAGAACCGTTATCCTCTCCCAAGGATTAATGATTTGTTTGAGCAGCTTCAGGGGGCATCTTGTTTCTCCACGATCGATCTGCGATCAGGTTATCACCAGATGCGAGTCAGGGACGACGATGTATAAGAGACAACTTTTCAGACTTGTTATGTTCACTATGAGTTCGTGGTAATGCCTTTTGGGCTCACCAATGCTCCAGCTGCGTTCATGGATCTCATGAACCGCGTGTGTAGATCGATGTTGGACCGGTCTGTTATAGTCTTCATAGATGATATCTTGGTTTATTCCAAGACTCAGGAGCATCATGAGGAGCACCTGAGGGAGGTGCTGGAGACACTGCAGAGGGATAGACTTTTTGCAAAGTTCTCCAAGTGTGAGTTTTGGTTGCGCGAGGTGCAGTTTCTGGGGCACCTTGTCAACTAGAAGGGTATTATGGTCGATCCGACAAAGATAGAGGTCGTGATGCAGTGGGAGGTTCCGAGGTCTCCATCTAAGATTTCGATTTTTCTTGGTCTGGCGGGTTATTATTGGAGATTCATCCAGGATTTCTCTAAGATTGTTATCCTACTGACCCGAATGACCAAGAAGTCGGTGACATTCCGTTGGGGGCCTAAGCAACAAGAAACCTTTGAAACTCTCAGACAACGGCTGTATGAGGCACCGATTTTGACCTTGACAGAGGGCGTCGATGAATTCGTGGTTTACTGTGACGCTTTGATCATGGGTATGGGTGCAGTGCTGATGTAGCGAGGTCACGAGAAAACATATGCTTCGAGGTAGTTGAAGCCTCACGAGGCAAATTACCCGACGCACGATTTGGAGCTGGGGTCGGTGGTTTTTTCCCTCAAGATTTGGCATCACTATCTCTATGGGATCTGTTATACCATTTACATAGACCACAAGAGTTTGAGGTACCTCATGGATTAGCCGAATCTGAACATGAGGCAACGCCGTTGGTTAGATGTGGTGAAGGACTACGACTATGAGATCCTCTACCACCCAGGGAAGGCCAACGTGGTGGCCGATGTGCTCAGCCGTAAGGCGGTTGCAGCACCGATACGAGACATATGTATAAGGATGACAGTGGTTACTCCGTTGCTGGAGCGGATCCGAGAGGCGCAGGTCAAGGGCATGAAGGAAGAGCTCCAGAAGTGTGAGCGGATCATGGGCCAGGTGGCCTCATTTGATTATGACAATCGGGTGTTGTTGACCCTGAATCGGAGGGTATGGGTTCCTTATTGGGGTGGAGTGCGCCAGGTTCTTATGGAGGAGGCGCATAAGTCGAGATTCTTCATTCACCCCGGGGTGACGAAGAAGTATCGGGATCTTCGCCCTGATTATTGGTGGCCCTGCATGAAGCGGGACATTTCATGGTATATAGAGCAGTGCTTGACCGGTAGGAAGGTCAAGGCCGAACACCAGAGGCCTTACGACAAGATGCAGCCGTTGGATATTCCCATGTGGAAATGGGAAGATATCACTATCTGTTTCATCACGAAGCTTCCCAGGACCGCATGTGGAGTAGATTAGATTTGGGTCATCGTGGATCGGTTGACCAAGAGTGCTCATTTCATCCTGATCCAGGAGAGTATATCGGATGAGAAGCTAGCTGAGATTTCTGTACGCGAGGTGGTGGCACGTCATGGAGTGTCAATATCAGTTGTGTCAGACCGAGACGTCCTATTTACTTCCAGATTTTGGAAGCGGCTCCACGATGAGATGGGTACTCGTCTTCACTTCAGTACCGCTTTCCATCCTCAGACTGATGGGCGGAGCGAGAGGACGATTCATACTCTCAAGGACATGCTACGCGCATGTGTATTGGATTTCGGTGGCAGTTGGGATATGTATCTTCCGTTAGTGAAATTGTCGTATAACAACAGTTACCACGCCAACAGAGACCGACCTTCCTTCGAGATGCTCTATGGGGGGAAGTGTAGGACCCCTATCTATTGGGGTGAGGTCAGTCAGAGGGTCATGGGGAGTACCGAAGTGGTACTCAAGACGACGGAGAAGATCTAGCTAGTTTAGAGCAGACTCTAGGCTGCTCAGAGTCAGTAGAAGAGCTACGCCGACAAGCGTCGTTCAGACCTAGAGTTTTAGGAGGGAGATATGGTCCTCCTAAAGGCGTCCCCTTGGAAGGGTGTCATCCAGTTCAGGAAGCGGGGCAAGCTGGGCCCCAGGTACATCAGTCATTTCAGGTTTATATCCCAGGTGGGCAAGGTGGCATATCGATTGGATCTTCCAGCAGAGCTCATCCAGATCCACAACACTTTTCATGTTTCCCAACTGCTGAAGTGCTTAGTGGATGACTCCACAATTGTGCCTTTAGAGGATATTCATGTTGATGACAGCCTGAACTACATTGAGAGACCAGTAGCAATTCTCTACAGGAAGACGAATGAGCTGATGAATAAGAGGGTAGAGTTAGTGAAGGTGCGGTGGCAGCACCGCAAGGGCTCAGAATGGACTTGGGAGCTAGAGGAGGAGATGAGGGAGCATTACCCAGAGTTATTCGAGACAACAGACTTCGAGGATGAAGTCTGAAACAAGTGGGGGAGAATTGTAATGCATGGTTCCTGGTACACATTTAAATTATAATTTATTCATTTTTGTAGAGCAACTTGACGAGTTGGGAGCCCCAAACTCGTCGAGTAGAGATCAGAAGAGACACGAGTTTTAAGTAACCTACTTGATGAGTTAGGAGCCCTCAACTCGACGAGTAGGCTGGCAGGGGGTGAAACCCTAATTTCGGGGTTTTGCACCCTATTTAAGCATCTTAATCCCCACATGTTGGCCTTATTTCCAGCCTCTAAATACTAAACCCTAGATCCAGAAACCCTAATGCATTTGTGAGCTTCTGATCCATTTTTGAGTGAAGTTTTGTGTGTGTTGAAGCTTGTGAAGGAAGGAGAAGCTTGGGGATTCAAGAAGAAGCTAGTAGATCCAAAGACTCCATTTCATTCTCATCATTTCCTGGTAAGCAAATCTCAAACTTGCTTAGTAACTTCTTAGATCTTCTTATTATCATTTTGTTGGGTTTATGGTCCAAAAAGCACAACCTTTGGGAAATGGACGTCCCAAGTGAGTATACCATCAGATCTGGAACCATGGAGGGCTTTCATGGCATAAAGGTGCAAACTTTATGGCCATTGAAGCCCCATTCAAGCTATAGGATGTCATTTTGTCCTTTTAAGCTCCAAAAGGTCATGCATGGAGAGAAAGGTGGAAGCTTTACGTGTTGATGTAGTGTCTAGGGTCCAAATCTCAGTTTGTATGCTTTAGCTTGGAGTATTGATGGCTTGTGGACCAAGATTTAGGTCCTAAAGAATTAGGGTTTCAGCTAAACCCATTAAGTAAGGGTATTAACAGGTAAATTTGGAAAATCTACCCTTAAAAGGACATTTTCAGTATGTATGTGAAGTATGAAGCTTAGATCTGAAGATCAGGGGCTTAATCCATTGAGACGAAGAAGCAAACTGAAGAACTCGACGAGTTTATAGAGGAACTCGACGAATTGAGACGATTTGTCTTGATTCTGTAAAGGGTAGAACTCGACGAGTCTGAGGAGGGACTCGATGAGTTGACGCGCGTTATCACAACTACGAGTAGCAAGGGAACTCGGCGAGTCAGGGGGATGACTTGACGAGTTGAGTCAACTCGGAGTGTTGTCTTTGACTTTGACCAAGCGTTGACTTTGAGTTTGACCAAGGTTGACCCGTGAAGGGGTCTTGAGAAAGGAATGGTATCTAAGGGGTTGTTTCTATATAGGACGCGAGTAGAGCCGGTTGCAGGTGCATAGACGTACAACTATTTCACTCGACATTTGAGGTGAGTTTTCTCCTGTAGGAACGGGTTGAAGACACCAATGTCGGCCTGTTTATGTATGTTAGTATGTTCCGGAGTAAGGTCCGATGTCGGGCGAGGCCCGATGTAGGTTTATATGTTTTCCGGGTTTCGATCCTATGTCGGGGCGGTACCCGATGAATGTTTGTATGTTTGATGTCTTTATGATTCTTGCATGTGTTTGTATCTGTATGTTTATGGACTACGGTCCGATACCGGTGCGGTTCCTGAGGAATGTTTGTATGATTTCTGAATCTCGGTCCGATGTCCGCCCGAGGAATGTTTATATGTCCATGATTAGGTGATTATGCTTATGTTTATGTGTATTAGTAGTTATGCTCATACGTATGCTGAGCTTTTCTCGATGTCGGGCGGGGCCTGATGTCGGATGCGGTCTGATGCTAGGCGGGGCCCGATGTAGTAGGGCGAGGCCCACGATATGTTTTTATGTGATTATATGATATGTGTATGGTATGTGATATTTTGGGGAGCTCACTAAGTTTTGTGCTTACGATTTTCAGTTTTGGTTTCAGGTACTTCTGGTAGCAAGGGGAAGAGCTCGGGATGACTACATGACACATACCATTTATGTTTAGCTTGTGATGTTTTACTCTTATTTATTTGACATGTGATTGATATGGATATACTATTTTGATACTAGGGATGTTATGGTTCATGTTTTGATAAATGATTTTTATTAATTCTAGTTTAATTAATGATTTAAAAATGAAATTTTTGGACCGTATTCTTGGGATGTTTCAGCAGGCTTTGGCCTTCCTGCTAGCCAACAACCTCACGCCTCGCAACTTCCATCCTCAATGTATACACATCAACCTCCAACCTTGGTCCCCTTCCTCGACAGTCACACATAATCCACTCCTCAACAGTTCATGGATTTGACTTATGTCTTTCAAGCTATGTCGGTTCAACCACCATCTGACAACAACTATCACATGGATTGCGGGGCTAGCTCGCACATTTCATTTAATTTAGGTAACATGCTTTCCCTAACTCCATGCAATTCTAAATCTATTATGGTTGGTAATGGTGTTATATTACCTGTCACTCATATTGGTCATACTTTTTTCTCCGCACTCACACAACCATCTTGCTTTAAATAATGTACCTGTCTAAAAAAAATTGTTAGAAACCTTGTTTCTGTGCGAAACTTCATTATTGATAACTCGGTCTCCATTACGTTTGACCATTTAGTTTTCACTGCGAAAGATTTTAAAACATGTGCGTTTATTTAGCGATGTGATAGTATTGGAGATCTTTACCCTATACTTCCCTTCACCAGTCAATCTCCATCTACTATTGTTTGTGTCGTAGTTACTCTTCCTACCTGGCATCGTCGTCTTGGTCATCCTGGCTCTTATGTTTTACATTTTTTACACTCTCTTCATTTTATAACTAGTTCCACTAATAAGTTTCCCATCTGTCATGCCTTTCAACTTGAGAAGCACGTCCAAACTTCAGATCCATGAATAAAATACTCTTAGGAGTCATGAAGTCTCCAACTTTATAACCTAGCATATCCAATAAGTTCTTAACACAATGTCTTATTCCTTTAAGACCTTCTGGAACCCGTTTTTATGACTTAAGACCCCTCCTAGGATCTAAAGGACAAATCAAGGTCAAGAACATACCATATTCAAGATCTAGCATTTTGGGACCAAAAAGCTCCATAAAGACATCCAAATCTAGATCTATATGCTAGAGGGATAAAATTTCAAGATTTATACCTTAGAATGGTTGCAAATGATGTAGAAATCCCAAATCTAAGTGTTCCACTCCTTCAAGATGAGCTTGACTTCCTTCCTTCTTCTTCTAAGGCACCAAAAGCATACTTCAAAGATTGAAAAGGCTCCTCAAGGTGAAACTATGGTTACACAAACATTTAAGAGAGATGGAGGCAGTTAAGGTGAATGAAATGAGGCCATACGAGTGTTTAAATATGAGACACACCCTAAAAATTAGGATTTCCTTAACTTGCAAGTACGCCCAGCATACTAGGGCGTGCTTTAGTACACTCCGCATACACCACGTACGCATGGCGTACTCCGAAGGCCAAATTACGCGAAAATGCCACTAGGGCTCCCTTAACACATTTTATTGAACTTAGGGACCAAAATGCAATACATCTTCAATATAAGGATCAATAATGGAAGTACTTCAAAACCAGATGTTACATAACCAATTATATGAAATATACTATGTTACATAAAAATATATTTTAAATAACAATTAAAATAAAAAGTCAAAAACTAAATGAAAAGGCATAACTAAAGCTAGTAAACCACATCGAAGTCCCCTAACTCTCCCGATCTATTATATTTTGACATAAAATATATTTAAAAAAATATAATTAAAAAGTATTCTTTTCAGATATCATATATCCGAAATATTAAAAAATTTAGAAATGTGGTATCTGTATTCGAATATGAAAAACCGGATATTCGATTTTACAATATCTGATATTTCAGAGGATTTCACATCGAATTTTCGGATACATATATTTTTGAACACCCCTAGTTTCAAGTAGTAATAAGATAAGAAAAATATTTATTTATCAAATCTATAGAGTTTGTGTGATTTAAGTAAAGGATAAAATCAAGATACTTGGATGCTAAAGGGGTCTGTAGGACATATGTCCTTCGGAGGTCGATGATTAAAGCGACCCACCTCCTTAAACATCTTATGGAGAAATATATATAGAAAAATATGGATCTACATATGGTGTTTATTGACCTGGAGAAGACTTATGTGATAGTTGAATTTGAGGAGATATAGAGGGCCTTGAAGGTTAGAACAATCCTTAGGACATATGCCAGGCCTATTCACGATTTGCACTGTCAATCTACGAATGGTGTTCGGATCCCATCATAGACATATATCCACTTCAGGATTGAAATCGGGTTTCATCAAGGTTTGCATCTTAGCCTATACATATTCTCCTTGATCTTGGACGAGATGTCTTATAAGATCCAGGGGAAGTGCTTTGGTGTATTATTTTTTCCACTAACATTGTGTTGGTAGTCGAGTCTAGGGTTGAGAATTATCGACTCAATACATGGAAGGCGAGTTTAAAAGATAAAAGGTTGTAAATCAATACTAGTAAAACACAATATATTTCGGGTAATTTTAGGGAGGGGGGGGGGGGGGGTACCAAAGGAGTATATGTTAGTTTAAGGGACCAAAATCTTAACTATAATGATAGTTTCAAGTATTTAGGGTCCATGATACATAAGGAATGCGGAGTGGAGGTAGATAGCCACCCAATACATAAAGACAACATAAAATGAAGAACGACACCGAGAATCTTATGTGATAAGAGGGAACCGTTGAAACTTAAAGGGAAATTTTATAGGGTAGTAGTTAGGTTTTCCATGTTGTATGCATTCAATTGTTGGTCGGCATAGAAGTACCACGATAGAAAGATGAAAATTGTAGAAACTAGGATGATGGGATGGACTTGCGATGAAACTTTACTCGTTAAGATTCTAAATATGGCTATAATAAACTCGTTAGGAGTAAGTACGACTATAAGAAACTCAATAAGAGTAGTGCAAAATCACAAAAAAATAAGGGAATAACTATTGAGGTGATATAGACATGTACCACAACGACTTCCATCGACGATGGTAACGAGGGTAGAATCAATGGTGATTAAGGGTAAGAGGTAGATATGACACTCTAGAAGAAAATGGAGGATAGTATGAGGCTAGACTTGGAGGAGCAGGGAGCTTGGTCTTTTTGATGACATGCCATCATATAGGAAGACGCAGAAACTACTCATCAGGATAGATGGATAACATTGCCTCTTCTATGTTTTGTTTGTTGTTATGTACCGTTAATACATACTTCTTGAACATATGTTTGTGACTTATCCATGTACTATTTCACAATTCACATAAACTTAATCTCCTTTGTTGTGCCTCATTTTGATAGGTTCTCGGATCTATATGCTCCAATTTGATTCGTTCATGTTTTTTTCTTTATTTTTACTTTCACTTGTTCTATTATTCCATAGTTACCGGTTGCACATGCTAGATATTTCTACTCCTTATGAAAACATAATGGTTGATATCTATCTCTCCTTCCCTCATTTCAATCTATCCACAATTGTCTGGTTGTTGCTGTTGTATAAAATTAAGATACTATTTAAAAAAAAAGTGCGAGTAAAAATTTATTTTAATTTGGATATATATGATCATTTTGATACTTATTAATGACGAATATGATAAAGGAGACGACAATCGCTTTCTTATTTTAGGTGAGGTTACCTCGTCATCCACCAACCCACTCACGAACTCACTATCTTCACCAAGTCCTCCAAAAGAAACCAATTGAGGGTAGATCCAATCCATTTATCCAATACCCATAATCACATCCAAGTGAAAATGGTCATGGCAATCGCACTTCGAAGGCTCTGTTCTTCACACATCAAGCGTCACTATCTCCGTCGTCCCTCCAATGGATCTTCCCTCGCTTGCATGGTCTGTTTCTCCACCCATTCTTGTAATTCATGGGGTTTTGGTTCTCTTTTCAATCTAATGTATTCATGTGTTTTGTCCAGTCTTCTTTGCCGAATCCAGCAGCTCATGATATCGAAGTATCACGTGTTAATGTCAGTACTCATCATTTACTCAATTGGATTCATTTTTGCGGTGTTACTAGATCTCGATTTTGTCATCTAGGGTTTGATATTCTTTTTGTGATGTTGTGAATTTCTATCGACAGTGGACGAAGCAATTGAATGCTCCACTTGAAGAAATTGATCCTGAAATTGCCGACATTATTGAGCTCGAAAAAGCTAGGCAATGGAAGGTAACTTTAAACTTCCATTAATCTTTTCTGTTTATTTGAGTTACAGTTGAAACGATTTCTTATTAATTCGCCTCCTTTTGACTTTGAGCGTCAAACTTTATATTTAAGAAAGAAAGCTTACCTTTTGTTTTTCAGTAATTCATCACCGATCTCTTATTGGATCTTCTGCTCAATCGATTGACAGTTAGTAATCATTAATCAAGTTGAATGTTAAGATCGAAAGTAATCTGTTTCACATCCAAAATGACATAAATTATATAGCTATTATGAGCAATAGTTTGATATGAAAACCACAATAAGCAGCATGGATAGCATAAAATCCGTGTTAAATTTCTTATATGGTTGAACTTGATTACTCTGTGTCTATATAGGGATTCGAACTCATACCTTCAGAGAATTTCACCTCATTGTCAGTAATGCAAGCTGTTGGATCAGTGATGACCAACAAATACAGTGAAGGTTATCCTGGTGCTAGATACTATGGAGGAAACGAGTATGAAAAGTCCACTTAAAATTCTTGATTTTTCCCTATAATTAAGTGGCATTTATATTCATTCTTGTGTTACACTTTATTTTTTAAAGGTACATTGATATGGCTGAAAGATTGTGTCAGAAGCGTGCATTAGAAGCTTTCAATTTGGATCCTTCAAAATGGGGAGGTAATACATTGAATCCCAAGCGATTGACTTTTTTGACCATTTAAATTTCTATAAAATTTGTCCAAAATTACTCAATCTTGCAAACTAAAAATGTTTCTGGCATCTTTACAAAGCCTGTAGTTAGGTTTTAGGGGTTTAGGGATGAATCAGAATAAGATCATTAGATAATTTTACATTTTGTGCTTAAAACGCTTCCATCTTTTTTGCAGTTAATGTGCAATCATTATCTGGATCACCTGCTAACTTTCAAGTTTATACTGCACTTTTGAAACCTCATGAGAGAATCATGGCCCTAGATCTCCCTCATGGTGGACATCTTTCACATGGTTATCAGGTGAAATGTAAAGTTCATAAATAAAATGAGCTAAATTTGGTCACATATTGTATGAGATATATTTAAAAAGCATCTCATTTTGATTTTTTTTTATGTAGACTGACACAAAGAAGATTTCAGCTGTCTCAATATTTTTTGAGACAATGCCATACAGATTGGATGAAAGCACAGGTTATATTGATTATGATCAAGTAAGTTAATAAGAGTTAGTATGATATTTTGTATTCCTGTGAAGATTATTTTTTTTTTTCCTTATGAAAAAAGTTTATTGTATGTTGTAGATGGAGAAAAGTGCTGTGCTTTTTAGGCCAAAATTAATCGTAGCTGGTGCAAGTGCCTATGCTCGAGTTTATGACTATGCCCGTATGCGAAAGGTAAATCTTTTCATGTAAAATGACCAATTTACCCTTAAAGATATCATATTTCCGTTTAGGCCCTCACAAGAACATAACAAAATAAAATAATATTTCAAATCCCTCTTTTTTATTTTGACAGGTTTGTGACAAACAAAAAGCTATTTTATTAGCTGACATGGCACATATCAGTGGATTGGTTGCTGCTGGTGTCTTGCCATCACCTTTTGAATATGCAGATATTGTGACAACCACAACACACAAGTCACTACGTGGGCCCCGTGGAGCAATGATCTTTTTCAGGAAGGGACTAAAAGAGATAAATAAAAAAGGCCAAGAAGTAAGTTTATTATAGCAATGTTAATCCAAATACAAAACAATTTTCATTGCTATAATTGGATAGATTTTTCAGAGTATAATGTTTTATAAGAAAAAAAATTAAAAAATACAATGCCTTAATAAGAAAAGTAATGAAAGTAGGTTGTTATTTAGCTTTTACATATGTGTCGATGTGTAGGTGATGTATGAGTTTGAAGATAAAATCAATCAAGCAGTGTTTCCAGGACTTCAAGGGGGTCCACACAATCATACAATTACTGGTTTAGCTGTTGCATTAAAACAGGTTTATTTTTATTCATTAATAATTGAACATTACTTGTCTCTTCTATTAACCCAATTGAATTTACTCTCATTTACTATATTTGTTGTTTAATTTATAGGCTACAACTCCAGAGTACAAAGCATATCAAGAACAAGTTCTTGCCAATTGCAAGAAATTTTCACAGGTTTTACTAAATACATTAACTTTTTCTTTCATTCCAATTTCCATCTAATTTATATTTTATAATAAGAAATTAAAATGTGATTGCAGAGTTTGATAGAGAAGGGATATGATCTTGTATCCGGTGGAACCGATAATCATTTGGTCTTGGTAAATTTAAGAAACAAGGTAATTTCACCTTAAAATTAAATTAAAAATTGCATTATTTCTACAAAAAAAGGTTATCATTCCAACAACACCTGACATGGCCCACACTGTCCTTGCCCCATAAAAAATCAGGTACACAGTGTGGCCCACTGTGATATTATCTATTTGCCCATATTTGTCATTCTTCATGGGCAATTTAGTAATTTCTTTGTGGATACAGGGTATTGACGGGTCAAGAGTTGAAAAGGTTATGGAGTTGGTGCATATTGCCGCCAACAAAAACACTGTTCCCGGTGACGTGTCAGCCATGG
Organism: Lactuca sativa; assembly: GCF_002870075.4. Classification (NCBI taxonomy): domain Eukaryota; kingdom Viridiplantae; phylum Streptophyta; class Magnoliopsida; order Asterales; family Asteraceae; genus Lactuca; species Lactuca sativa. Next base: position 187,859,028 of record NC_056628.2, read on the forward strand.
TACCTGGCGGCATTCGTATGGGTAAATAAATTTCACCATCTTCAAATCATGCTTTTATATCGTTAGATATTTACAAATTTTGAATCTTTTATTGAATTAGAAGAAATATTTTGTTCAGGAACTCCTGCTCTAACATCTAGAGGATTTCTTGAGGATGATTTTGTTAAAGTTGCAGAGTTATTTGATGCTTCTGTCAAATTGGCCTTGAAAATTAAGGCTGCTTCCACAGGTTTGACTTTTAGCCTAGGCCCCATTTGTTACACTAGACATCAGTGACAGTGACAGTGACAATGATAGAACATGACAGTTTTATACTGCATTTGACATTAAGACAGAGATCCCTCGTCTGTGCAAAAGACTTTATTTTTTTTTAATTTATATTAAGTGAACAAAAAGATTCTGAAAATATGAAATTGATACCAGGAACAAAGTTGAAGGACTTTGTTGCAACTATGAACGGGGATGAGAAATTTCAAACAGAAATTATAAAGATTCGGGGGGAGGTCGAGGAGTATGCTAAACAATTCCCAACAATTGGTTTTGAGAAGGAAACAATGAAGTACAAAAATTAACAAATCCAAACATAGTAAAAACCATCGGTTGGATTCTGGTTTTGGAGTATTTAAGGTTGTTTGTCAAACCTGTTTGTGGTTTAAAGTTGTGCACATGGAACCTCGGGAGATGCTAAGATTCGTTTTGGAGGTTTGGCCGTAATCGAAGTTCATGTTTTTGTTGTCGTCAGTTTGTGTAAAATGGATGGTGGTTCGGTTCTTTATTTTTATAAGAAATAGATTTTGTTTGTTATGAGTTTATTACAAGTTGTTATTGTTATTATCGATAATCACACGTATAGTAATAAGTGCACACTACAGAAAAATTGAAATTTATTAAACTATTGTAGTTCTTGCTAGGATTATTATTATATTTTGTTATTTGTTAACTTTGTGTTGTTTATAATCTAGGAAATGTACTAGGTTTTTTAGGTGACATACATTTTTATAGGAAAAATACATGGTTTTTGAATATACATTTTTATCCGATTCAAATATTGTTGAGGGGAATTCTGAATTCACCTAGGTATAGTGATAATGAAACTTGGATTTAGGTCGTTATCTTTCACCCTGCAGTTCTTCATGTCATGATCAAACTAAGCTTATACAAGTATACAATTTGCATCTTGTTATTTGTATTTAAGCATAGGTGGTGTCATTTTCGTAAATATTTTTGTGAACATCTGTATATTTTGACCAAATGTTTTTTATATAAAAATATTGAGTTTAAGGATATATAGGAAGAAAAGGTAGGAGGATATTTAATTTATATATATATATATATATATATATATATATATATATATATATATATATATATATATATATATATATATATATATATATATATATATATATATATATATATATATATAGCATTTTTATTGTCCATTTTTATCTCTTATAGAGCTTTATTTCCTAAAACCAAAATGGTTTTCATGAAATTAAGCAAGAACATTGGTTCACATTTACTCAATTTGTTTCTTGTTTGTTGAGCATTTTCTTGTGTACCTTTTTGTGTATTATCATTTTCACCAACATCAATATCATCATGGAACAATTTCTTGTTGCATGATGACGCTCCTCCCCTAGACATTGTCCCTCAAAGCCTCATTAATTCATGGCTGGCAATTGGCCGTATATCATCCCTCAACACTATGGTATATTGTCCTACTTGGTCCCTCTCCTCAACCACCATCTCATTGTCATCCTCTACTTCATGTGTCCCTTGAAGAGGCACTCACTCTCATCTAAGTCTCTAATGATCACATGATGAGAGTTATTAGGAGACATGAAATAGGTTAGTATGAAGATCCTCTGATGCTCTGTATACACTTTTATAAGCTTATTTGGAGCAACATAATTAGATAGGATACACACATCATCATCACTACCTAGTTCTCGCAAGTGGGATACTTGATAACCTAGTTCTTCCATTATATTGTCCATTTCATGGACAAAAAATTCATCGACGTCCAATATGTCAATGATGCGAATTCATCCTTCTTGTACCTTCTTTAAGGGAATCAAGTGAGCTTACCTTCGTGATGATGTTCCATGGAGAACATTGTGGATGATCCTCTATAAAAAAAATAAAAAGAAAATGGTTTCAAAAGCTTGTCATATATGTTACTTTCTAACCCTAGAAATCATGAATATAAACAAAAAACAACAGAGGCATTACCATATATGTTCTCAACCTCAATGTATGGATTTAGAGGTCTTAAATTCCACACTGTCACGACCATTATCCTTCCAAAAAGTTTGTTGGAAAGCTTCAATTCCAACTAGTTCGAAAAGTAGAAAACAGAAACTAGGGTTAAAAAATGAAAAAGATGAGGATGAAATTTTGAGTCCCAACTTGGGTGATAAATCCTAAGAGGTATGAGAGTGATGGTTTCCTAATAATGCTAATAGAGTAGAAGAGATATAAGATGTCATAAATATCCTCACATAAGTGACACATGTTTTAACTAACAACTGAAATTAAAAAGAAATTAATACAAAGACTCGTACAAATATTATATATAAATTTTAGATGACAGACCCTAAATTTTGACAAACAAATGGAACAAATTTAAAGTTTTCTCTGATTTTTTTTTTTAATTATCTAGTTGGTCGGTGGACCCCATGCAAAATAATGAGGATTGGGCATTTGGACTCGCTCATTCCCCTCTCCTTCTATCCCTCCCCTGTTTCCCGAAATCCATTTTCATCCAAACACACATAGATGAAGATAACGTGAAATTCGCACATCCAATTCAACATAACTCTGAATGTAAAAAAGATCGCACAAATAAAACCATGAAAATTCCTTCATAGATAAGTAGAATCTTTAGCTTTCATGGCATCTCTACCTTCAGTAGTAATCGGCAACACGATCAAACTCGAATCAGAGTTCAAGAGACGCACCGCCAACTTCCCTTCGATTGAAAAGGTAAAGCTTTCTTATAATTCATTTATCACAATTGTGGTTAATTTACATTTATAACAGTAGGTTAGTTCGTTAGCAGGACGATGAAAGTACAGTGGTTTGATTTTCGAATTGCATCAAACCATGTTTGCTAAGTTCATTATCTTTCTTGTTAGCAGAGGAATTTTAGCTCAAGCTATCCGGATAAAGCTTTTGACGCATTAACTTTGGACTTCAGAGAAGTCGAATCTTCAACTTACGTTCCACTTCTACAACAATGCGTCGAAAAGAACTCACTTCAAGAAACCCAGATGATTCATGCTCACATTATCAAATCCGGTACACAAGAAGATTTATTCGTGATGACATCGCTAGTGAACGTTTATGGAAAATGCGGTGCCATGGAAGCCGCACACAAGGTGTTCGATAAATTGTCTAAAAGAAACGTTGTAACTTGGACTTCTTTAATGTCAGGCTACGTTCACAACTCCCAACCCGAAACAGCCATCCGAGTGTTTTCACAGATGTTGGAAACCGGATCTTATCCCACAAATTATACACTCGGAGTTATCTTAAACGCTTGTTCTGCGTTATTAGATCTTAAATTGGGAAAACAAGTTCATGGGTATGTCATTAAATACGGCCTGGAAGATGAAACAAGCATCGGGAATACACTCTGTAACTTTTACTCCAAATGCATCGGAAACCTGGATTCCGCCATGACAGCATTTTGGAGGATCCGGGAACGGAATGTGATCTCATGGACAACAATCGTTTCCGCTTGTGGCGACAATCGGAATCCTGATTCCGGTTTGTATCTATTCGCTCGAATGCTTGAAGATGGAATTGAACCAAATGAGTTCATTTTAACAAGCGTCTTAAGCTTGTGTTCTACAATCCAAGCTAAAGATTTCGGTTTGCAAATCCATTCATTATCCATCAAGATCGGATATGAATCCAACACTCCTGTTACCAATTCCATCATGTATTTATACTTAAAAGCCGGATCATTTACCGAAGCCAAGAAGCTATTTGAAGGATTGGAAACCGTAAGCTTAGTAACATGGAACGCGATGATTGCGGGCCACGCCCAGATGATGGAAGTTTCCGAAAATACCCTTCTGGCAACCCGAAACGGGTTTGAAGCACTTGACACCTTCTTGAAACTACAAAAATCTGGATTAAAACCCGATCTTTTCACCTTTTCTAGCATCTTAACAGTTTGCAGCAATCTTTTAGCTCTAGAACAAGGTCAACAAGTCCATTGTCAAGCCATAAAAACTGGGTTTTTATCCGATGTGGTTGTGGGGACAGCTTTAGTCAACATGTATAACAAATGTGGGACAATTGAAGGTGCATGTAAAGCGTTTGTTGAAATGCCTACAAGAACTTTGATTTCATGGACTTCAATGATCACTGCATTTGCTCAACATGGTCTTTCACGACACGCGTTGGATCTTTTTAACGACATGCGAATCTCAGGTGACAGACCGAATAAAGTTACATTTGTTGGTGTTCTTGCAGCATGTAGTCATGCGGGAATGGTTGACCAGGGTTTGACTTTTTTTGAAATGATGAAACACGAATACAAAATTGACCCGATTATGGATCATTACGGGTGCATAATCGATATGTATGTGAGATTAGGGAAGTTAGATGAAGCTTTTGAGTTTGTTAACAAGATGGAATTTGAACCAAATGAGTTCATTTGGTCATTACTTGTTGCTGGTTGTAGAAGTCATGGGAATCTTGAAATGGGTTTTTATGCTGCTGAAAAGTTGCTTGATTTAAACCCTAAAGATCCCGAGTTGTATGTTATGCTTTTGAACATGTACGTTTCAGCGGGAAGATGGAAAGATGTATCGAGGTTAAGGAAGTTGATGAAAGATGAAAAAGTTATGAAATTGAAAGATTGGAGTTGGGTTAGCATTAAAGATAAGGTTTTTTCGTTTAGATGTGACGATAAATGTGAAGAGGTTCAAGATTTGTTGAAGGATTTGGTTGAGAAATCGAGAAATCTTGGATATGAATGGAAGGAAAATGAAGAGCATCATAGTGAAAAGTTTGCTGTGGTGTTTGGTTTGTTGAAGATGGAAAAAAGAGCAGTGATACGTGTGGTTAAGAGTACGAGTATGTGTAGAGAGTGTCATAATTTTGTTAAGATTGTTTCCATGTTGACTGAGAGGGAAATTGTAGTGAGAGATAGTAAAAGACTTCATAGATTTGTTAAGGGGAAGTGTTCATGTGGGGATTTTGGTAGTCTTTTGTGATTTGGGATTGTGGTGTATGGAATATAGAATGTTCACGATTTGTATGTTTGTTTAGTTCAATTTTAAGACACAAAATTAAGACATACCCACTAAAATCACCATATTTGTATGGCCATTATTTCATCTGGCTATCATACAACAACCAAAAACTTCGCTTTACCAATCCAATCAAGTGACTTCACTAAATTTTGTCATATTTTGTGATGAAGTTGCTATATGTCTAATCTGCTGATAAACTATCTATAAAACTGTATAAATTAGCTAAATGACATCATTCATGAATTTTTTGTAACAGTTGATTCTTTACTAGGTGGTGGATAAGTCTGTGTTTTCATTGTCTATTACGTGTTTCCACTGCATGTTTGTGTTTCAGACGCTTGTTTAGTTAGTTAATGTAACATTTTATTTTCTTATATATTTATGATATAACTTTAACAAAGGTACAAACTATCATAATAAAGAAATTTCAAAGTAATCATAATAGTAACCATTTTCTATCTTAATTTATACAACAAAACGCTATAAAATTTAATGTCTCAATCTTGCAGAAAAAGATGGAATAACGTTGGAACTACTCATACACATGTCTGTACAAAAGACAGCCTTAAAGCTCAAAAAAGGGGTCCAGGAAGAACTAGAAAAGCTCAAAAGGAAAATTACTGGACATGTCTTGCTTCTAAAAAGAACATCAATTTTCATATTAGAGTTGAATCTACAAACAAAGGACAACATTTATACAGTGGTTGTGCCTTTCTAAAAAGATGCATGCAATTAATTCATCGGGCAAAGAGTAAACTCTCAAAGTTAAATAGATAAAAAAAAAAGTATATACAACAAAGAAAGTGCAAAACAAAGAACATATAGGCACACCCAACAGGCACATACACCTATTATATATTAGTTATTAACCGTGAATCCATGATCATGATAAGATCAAGTAAATTAAAAACAAGGAATGAATCAGGTACTTCGGGTTCTAGGGAGCCTTATTAGGGTTCACAACCATCTTACCCTCTTGATTAACGGCCAAACCAGGGCCGGCAACCACCGGTTGGTAAGAGGTGGGCATTCCTCCCTGCGATGTTGTATAATAAACCTGCCGGCCGGTGGCGTCAATACCTACCTGACCATACCCCATCTCAGCCTGTGGTCTCACCATTCCGATTGCTTCTTGATATGTTCCGATCTTTTGTTGTTGAACTGGAGTTTGTGTCATTGTGCTGTACATCGGCTGTTCCCGGTAGAATTCAGGTTGATTAACCATCCTCTGCATCCCATAGTACGCCTGACCTTGATTCACCTGAACTGTTGCCGGTCGGAGTGTCTGACCCGCAGGCGCCGCCGGTGCCGGGGATGGAGCTTGAGACGAATAAACACCATTCGACGATGGAATTAGGTAAACTGGAGAGTCGGTTCCCGCCACCGACATAGTGTAACCACCTGTTGTCATATGTCGTTGTTCTTGCCAGTACCGCGGTTGACCTGTCGCCGGTGCCGGTTGAATTTTCTGAGTGTAATAGTCTCCGTAATAAGCCCTGGGGTCGATATTCATAGCTTGTTCGTGACTAGCGGCAATCTGCATCCTTTGAGATTCCTGAATCTGTCTCTGGATTTCTACCGTCGGTGACACAACCGGATCGGAGATCACGAGACGGTTGCTATTACTATCCTCGGAACCGCACTCCGATTCCGGACGAGCGCCTTCTGAAACGTTCGCCTGTGGCACGACAACGGCCGCGACATCCTGCACCTTTGACGGAGCCTGTACCGGCGCATTCCCTTTATCGAATCCAAACAGAAAATCAGGATTTTCCGACGCCGGAGATGAAGCCTGCGCAGACGAGATCTGCACGGCGTTCAACGCATCGACAAACCACTGCTGCTCCGTCTTACTTTCGCCGCCGCTACCGTAACTCGACGGAGATAAAGGAAATAAAAACAACCGAAGCCTCACCGGCTTAACAGAAGATCGGAATATCCTATCGTATTCGGTCATCATATGTTCCAAATCCTCATCGTTCGTAACCGAGATCAACGCATCAAGATCTTCCCCGGGCAATTGGTACTTAAAACAGATATCGGTTGAATCGGAAAGCGAACCAAGTTTTTGTAAAATCAAAGCGTACCTAATGTTACGATCCACGGTGAGGATTTTGGTATCTCCGCCGATATAAGTGAGTTGATTATCATGTGGCCGTGGCAGTATCTTACCTCCATAACTGCACATAAGCTTGACCTTGTAATTGGAAGCATTATTGTTAGGGTTAGGGTTAGGGTTGTTGTTGGCGAGCTGTTCGTCGTATGAGGCGGTTTCGCAATCGACTTCCCGGGAGCGAGGAGTGGAGGTGTTGGAGTCTGGATATGAAGAATATGAGTAATTATTCTCCATTTTTTGTATGATCTTGACGGAATCTTAATGGCGGAGGGTGGTGGTGGTCGCCTCCTAACGGTTATACGGAGAGAAATTAACGTAATTGGCTGCCATTGGAGGTGGAGGTGGTGGAGATCAGGAGGAGGATAGGATCAAGCCAAGGCGATAGGTGTATCTTTTTTCATAGTGCATAATTATAATTTATAATTATAGCTTTTATTGTGGAACCCACCTGCGGAAGTTCAGGGACTGAAAGTGTAACTTTTTCAATCTGTGGGCTTTTGCTATTTGATTACTTTAGCTGTTTAGGATAGGGATCTTTATAAGGATCGGCGTGTTGCATGTTCGGTGAGTAGCTTTTGAAAGATTTTGTTGGCTCTCACTTTTAGTTTTTAGAATTAGGCTCTTTGTCAGGATTTGAACTTTTAGGCTTTGAATTTTTAAAAGGTCTGAATTTTTAAGATGGTCTGAATTTTAAAGATCTGAATTTTTAATATGCTGTTTGGTTGGAACCTCTGAATTGCTATGCTAAATTACAAAAATGATCATTTTACATTTTCTATTATTTTTTGTTGAATTCAATGTTTATGTTTACAAAAATGACTATTTTTTCTTATATTTAACACCATACAAAATTCAAATTAAACACAAATCCAAAATACAACATAAATTCTTTCAAATCCATGAAAACATACAAATATCTTGGTGTGATCAACAAATCTATTAGAAAAAAAATGATCAGCAAAAACAACAACAACAAATGTTCAAGCTAAACAAATACATCCATACTTTTTCTCCAGCATTACAACAAATGTCCCAGCAGAATGTTGGACAAAAATACCCCTCTATTGTTTTTTCTTGATCTCTCTTTCCCCTATTCTTCTTTCAATTGATCAATAATTTCCAACCCCTAAATCGACCTATAATAGCAAATCAAGACTAGAGGGGCAACATGGGGGACAACTTTGTTGTTAAAATCACTACAAAAAACAAACATGATCCAACACATCAAATGCACAACTGATAGCATAACAATTTCAGTTTTTTATGTTCAAGTTTGAGGGCAAAGAAGGAAGAAATAAAAGAAGAAACAGTGTGCTATCAATTTCAGTTTTTTATGTTCAAGTATGAGGGCAAAGAAGGAAGAAATAGAAGAAGAAACAGTGAATTCGAGGGAAATAATGAAGAAACAAAAGAAGAAACTGAAGAAGACCTTTTTGTTGGCTGCTGCGGTTGGCAGAAGAACGACACGTAGATGGAGGCGGCGGAGGAAGGCGACGTTGCTGTAGCGTCGTCGGGGATTAGGGTGGGCGGCGTCTAGCATCGTCCGATGATGAGGAGAAATACGCGAAGCAAGCAGATGCAAGGGAAGAAAAGAAGAGGGGTCAATTGTTTAGGGCAAAAAAGGAATCCTTAAACGCGCGTCTCTTTTTTTTTTTTTTTTTTCAGACTTGGTTTACTCTCTGAAAAAATAAGAGGTATTATTAATTTTAAGAAGCGAAAAATAATACACAAACAAACGGTCTGAATCTGAAAGTTTAAGACATTACCTCTTAAATCTTAATTATGAAATTAAAAGATAAACAAACAGCCCTTAGTTCTATAAAACAGAAAAGTTTGGTTCCAAAAAATAAATTACTTTAGTTTATTTTAGATTTTAGCTTTTTTGATTTTTATCTAAATTTATATATTTAATAACAAACAATTATTTCTATCAAATGTTTTCTTACAAAAAAAAATTATAGCTTCTAACTATAGATTAATTTTACAAAACATATTCAAAAGGGAAATCTACATAAAAATCTTTATATTTTAGCTTTGTTAACAAAATATCACATTTGTTTTATTATTATTATTATTTTTTAATTTAACCATTGAAACCGATGAGCATTTGTAAAAGAATCCCTATACACGGCTAATGTTTGTTTTTAGGGTTAAAATGCAAAAGAAAAAAAATTATGGACGACTTTTTCATTAATAAAGTTAAAGTTTACGTATTTTTCAGGAGATTTTGTCTCTCTCTCTCTCTCTCTATATATATATATATATATATATATATGCTTAGGTTATTTTGTTTTTACTAACTATTATGTGCCAGAATGCACAGATCTAGACCAATGGATGAAGTTAATCAATGAACATAATTGTGGGTGTTGTTGGATTAGTGTCTAAGGCTGTAACTATATTTGGTAATTACTTGACCCGGTTGTGGATGGTCCTTTTGGGTTGCCTTCACCATAGCAACTTGACATGATGATTTGTTAAGAAAGAAGAGATATTATGTTTTATATATTATTAGAATAATATATTAAAGGAATAATATTGTTATTTGATTAATATAAGTCATATATTAATTAAGAATTAATTTGGTGACATAAAGAGGTTAATTGAATAAAGGGGCATAAACAGTCAAATGTGTGATAGTTGTGTTTTGGGCTATGTGTCCTTATGGATAAGAGGGTGGACGAAATTTAGGGTTTAGGAACCTTGAATTCGTCCAAGCCTAGTATCTAGGAGGATCTTGGATTGCTTAGGGCCTAAGTTATTCAATTAGGGTTAAAGGTGAAACCCTAGTAGCTCATAGTATAAATAGGACCCTAGGGTGAGGGAAATCGGCACTCATGCAAGGCAAGAAACTCTAGGGCCGATTTCTCACCCTCCTCCCTCTCTCTCAAATCATCTTCTTGCTAGTTGGTTTTTGTAAGCCATTAGAGGAGTGACAATTGTGACTCTAAGCTCCAAGAAGAAGAAGTATCAAGCAAGTAATCCAAGGTATTGTTCTAGATCCGATTTCATATGATTAGAATCACTTGTTTACATTAGATCTAGTATTGTAAGTCTTGGATTCAATGCATGTTCAATTAGAGAAACCTAGATCCAAGCAATTAGGGTTTGCATGTGCACATAGGAAAGTTCTTGTTGCTCAAACCCAACAGTGGTATCAGAGCTTTGATTGATTTCTATTGAATTGATGCATTGATTGATTGCTTGTTACTTGAAAAATTCGATTTTTGGTCCTCTGCCTAATGAACTCGACGAGTTCCACTGTGGACTTGGCGAGTAGCTCCAACTCGGCGAGTCCATAGTGGGAACTCGGCGAGTTCAAGCGTCAGAAAGAGGGAGTTTCGGGATTTCTTGCTGTTTTACTTGAGGAAACTTGCCTTAACTGTTTTGGGTCATTAAAATCCGATTTTAACCATATATATGAGTATATTCTTGACCAAACAAAAGATAATTACCAATTAGTTGAATAATAATTTCCTTATGTGATAATAATTGATTATTTGAATTGAATTGGTGAATTGTTTTGCAAGTAATATTGAATAAGATCAAATTGAGATAATCTAATTGTTGATTTACATTATTTGCTATTTGATCCTTATGTTTTGAAAAGTTTAAAACTTGTCCTCAAGTTTTGAAATTTAGATTTGTGATTAAAAGTTTAAATAATTTAAATTTCAAACCCTAGAATTTTACAAGTTTAAAATTCAACCTATACTAATATATTATTACAAGATTAATATATATATATATATATATATATATATATATATATATATATATATATATGATTAAAGATGCTAGTCTTACCGTTAGTAGGCCTCATTCACGAAGTCAGTCTATAAGGTGGGTATAAGGTTGCTGCCTATAAAATGACGCTTAAAGGGTGTACACTCACACCCACCGCTTGCTTGACTGGTGGAGGGTCGTTAGCCGAACGGGTAGGATAGGGCAAAACTCTTCTCATTAATAAGTATAATGAAACTATAAAGTAACTAAACTATTTTATAAAATTCCCAATCTTAGTTACTTTAGGAAAAGTGAATTGATGCAATCCCATGAAATTACACTTTGCACCCTTGTTTAGATATTAGTGGAACGTGTGTGGTTAACTGGCACACTAATTGGTTATAAGAAAAGGTGGCAAAGGGTGATTCATTGTTTGTCATAGTTTGATGGAGCGTGTGTGGTTTACCAGCACATCGAATAGGTGATTGTAACAATGAAGGCACCATGTAGATTTGCATGGTTATTCACACCCGCTCTATGATCCTCGGTATCCCAGTCACAAACTAGAGGGGCATATCGAGATTTAAACATGCCATTGAAAAGTTCAATAAATCTTAAAATCTAGGAATTCTCAATACATTTAAAACTTAAAGATTATGTTTTTCGTGGTGAAGAATTAGTGAATCGTCATTCACTTACCTCCAAAATTATTTGCATGTTGGATTACGATATCCCTTTTCTAATATGTAAATAATGTTGTTGGGTCCTAGCCCTAAATTTCCATTTTGGGTGTTAATTAGGGACTTAACTCTAATCAACTTTGTTCCTTTCTATTTGTATATGTCTAACGCAAACAACGCTGCTGCGAGCTCATTCACGCTAATGAGCCTTTGTCAAAAAGTGACTTTCGATGGATCGAACTTTAGCGAATGGATAATATACATTCGCATGATCGCTCGTTACGAGGACAAGGAGTATGTTCTTGATGAGAAGCTCGAAAAGATCAATCCTGAAACTGCTACTCCCGAAGAAATGGCTGTGTTTGAGACACATGAGCGTGATGCAACGAAATTCCATTGCATCATGACAGCCACTATGAACTCCGAATTCCAAAAGTCCTATGAGGACATGTATCCTTATGAGATGCATATAGACTTGATGGAGCGATACCACCAAAGCATGAGGCAAGAACGCTATGAGATCATAACGCATATGATAACTGCTAAAATGGGAAGTGGAGAATCTCTTACCGTGCACTTGCAAAAGATGCATAGGTATGTCAATCGTCTTCGCAAGTTGAATGTCAACTTTGGGGAAGATTTGGCTATCAACATTGTTCTTCACTCCTTGCCCTCATGCTACAATCAATTTAGGATGACCTACCACATGAACAAGGAAGAGGTCACCCTAAGCAAACTCCAAGGTCTCTTAAGGACAGCTGAGAGCAACCTTAAGGACAAGTCTGTTGCACCATCTCTCAATCTGTCTGCTGCTCCTGTTTTGGCTATTGGGCGGGGAAGGGGCAAGAAGAGGAAGGCTTCTTCAAAGAACCACCGCAAGGGAAAGTCCCAAGATGGTTCCTCTTCTAGTGGGACCTAGGTTGATCCTGCTAAGCCCAAACCTAACCCAAAAGAGGCAGAGTGTCATCATTGCCACAAAATAGGGCATTGGAAGAGAAGCTGTCTGGAATATCTGCAAGCCATCAAGGATGGAAAGATCAAGCCATCTTTTGCAGGTATATACACAATTAAATCTAATGATTCATCCCATGCTATTTCTTGGGTTCTTGATACAGGGTGTGGTTACCACATTTGTTATGATTTGTAGGGAATAGGAAGAAATAGGGATGTGGAGCTTAGAAGAATAAATCTAATCATGGGGAACAGAAGATCGTCGCCTGTTACCAAGATTGGAGTGTATTCTTTAGTGCTTAGTAATGGATTGAATTTAGATTTAAATAATTGTTGCTACTCGCCAGATATGGCAAGAAACATCATTTCTTTTCATGGTTTGTTTAAACAAGGATTTAGATATTCGTTTAATAATGAGAATGGTTTGATTTATGCTTATCTAAATAGTGTTTTATATTTTGAAGCAATGCCTTGTAATGGAATTTATGAAACTATTATGGTTGTAGATAACCTAGGAAATGATGTGTTGTGTATGGATTCTTCCAATAGTATGGATAAGGAATCCTTGTGGCATTGTCATCTTGGACATGTCAACAAGAAGCGCATATCCAAACTCCAAAAGGATGGAGTGTTGGAGTCATTCGACCTTAGGGAAGATGACATGTGCGAATCTTGTTTACTTGGAAAGATGACCAAGTCACCCTTCACTGGCACTTGTGAGAGGGGTGAGGGTTTATTGGATCTCATACATACCGATGTATGTGGGCCCTTTAGATCCACCACAAAGGATGGGAACCACTTCTATGTGACTTTCACCGATGATTATAGTAGATATGGGTATATATACTTAATCAAACACAAGTCAGAAACATTTGAAAAGTTCAAAGAATTCAAACATGAAGTGGAGAATCAATTGGGCAGGAAAATCAAGATGCTTCGATCCGATCGAGGAGGAGAGTACCTAAGTCTTGAATTCCACAACTATCTCAAGGAATGCAGAATAGTTTTGCAATTGACGCCACCTAGGACACCGCAGTTGAATGGTGTGGCAGAAAGGCGTAATCGAACCCTGTTAGACATGGTTCGTTCTATGATGAGTCGTGCTTCACTACCTATCTCATTCTGGGGGTATGCCTTAGAGACTGCCGCCCATATCCTTAATCGAGTCCCTACAAAGAAGGTTGCCAAAACACCTCACGAGATGTGGACAGGGAAAGCTCCCTCGTTATCACATATAAAGGTTTGGGGCTGTGAGGTTTTCGTAAGATGAGAAACTCACGACAAGCTCGAACCTCGTAATGAGCGATGTATTTTCATCGGCTACCCGCAGAAATCCTTTGGATATCTCTTCTATAGACCGAGTGACAATGTTGTCTTCGTTGCGAGGAGAGGGGTTTTCCGAGAGCGAGAACTCATAAGCCAAGGAGACAGTGGGAGGAAAATCGATCTTGAAGAGATTCAAGAATCAAGCGATAAAGGAACCTCTAACGCTGGCGCTCAACCCGAGGAGGAAACTCCGGTTGAACCAATTGACGAATCCTTACCTCTTAGACGTTCCGAAAGAATTAGAGTTCAACCCCAGTTTTATGGTTTTCATATTACTACCGAAGGGGATACGTATATTAGTGATGGTACACTAATAAATATGGATGAACCTAATAGCTATAAGGAAGCCATGGCAGGCCCAAAGTCTGTAAAATGGAAAGAGGCGACGGACAACGAGATTCAGTCCATGTATGACAACCAAGTTTGGAATTTGGTTTACAATGTACCCAGACGTAAGACGGTTGGGTGCAAATGGATCTTCAAGAAGAAGACCGACGTGGATGGGAATGTGCACACGTATAAAGCACGACTAGTGGCGAAGGGCTTTACTCAAACTCCCGGAGTTGACTATGATGAGACCTTCTCACTAGTTGCTAAGATAAAATCTATTAGAGTGATGCCAGCCATTGCTGCATTTCATGATTATGAGATATGGCAGATGGATGTCAAGACCGCTTTCCTTAATGGGAAGTTGGCTGAGGATGTTTACATGGCTCAACCAGAGGGTTTCGTCGATCCGAAGCATCCTAATAGAGTGTGCAAGCTTGAGAAGTCCATTTATGGACTTAAGCAAGCGTCTCGCAGATGGAATCTTTGCTTCGATGAGAAAGTCAAAGACTTTGGATTTGTACGAAGTGAAGATGAATCATGTGTATATGTCAAGGCTAGTGGGAGTATAGTTAGCTTCCTCGTTTTGTATGTCGATGACATACTGCTCATAGGAAACGACGTCCCGAATTTGCAGGAGGTTAAGTCCTGGCTTGGGAAGTGCTTCGCTATGAAGGATCTCGGAGAGGCTTCCTATATTTTGGGAATAAGGATAGTGAGAGAAAGAAGTAAGAGACTAATAGGACTTAGTCAGAATACTTATTTGGATAAGGTACTAAAACATTTTAGTATGGAAAACTCGAAGAAGGGAGAACTACCGATACAAAGTAATGCTAAGTTGAGTAAGACTCAAAGTCTGAGTACCGAAGCCGAGATAGCTGAGATGAGCCGAGTACCCTACGCTTCCGCAGTTGGCTCAATCATGTACGCTATGACTTGTACTCGCCCTGATGTAGCTTTTGCTTTGAGCATGGTCAGTAGATATCAAGGGAACCCGGGCAAAGCTCATTGGATTGCGGTCAAGAATATACTTAAGTACGTTCGGAGGACCAAAGAATGGTTCTTGGTCCTTGGAGGGAGTGATGACTTAAAGGTGTGAGGGTATAGTGACGCCAGCTTCCAGACCGACAGGGACAACTATCGTTCGCAGTCGGGCTGGGTCTTTACCCTGAATGGAGGAGCAGTGACATGGAAAAGTTCCAAACAAGAAACGGTAGCTGATTCAACATGTGAATCAGAGTACATTGTAGCGAGCTAAGCGTCAAAGGAGGCGATGTGGTTGAAGAACTTCATTGGTGACCTCGGAGTTGTGCCTGCTATAAAAGAGCCTTTGGAAATTTTATGTGACAATGAGGGAGCAGTTTCCTTGACCAACGAACCGAGGGATCATGGTAGATCTCGGCATATCGACAGAAAATATCACTTTATTAGACATCGAGTAGAAGAAGGACACCTCGTAGTGAAGAGGGTATCGTCAGAGGATAACCCAGCAGATCCAGTTACGGAGGGACTGAGTAGGGTTAAGCATTTGCAGCACACTAGGAGCATTGGGCTGAAAGACTATATTAGTTTAGATTAGATAGTTTTGAAACATGTAATAGATAAATGGAATTGACATTTGATGATTAAATAAAAGAGTATTATTTATGAGTAAAGATACTGTCTTATGTTAATTGTTTAACTATTGTTTCATTTTGCATGTTTTGACTTCCTGAATAATTAAGTTATTAAGAATAATTGAATTATTCGAATGGTCCACAATCGTTCATATGTTAGAAGTAGGTATGAATGAAGATTGTCATGAATTGGTGTGTAGATTGTCTAAAAGGGTATTAGATATAGCAAAGGTTTGCTACAACGTTCATGAGTGCTTATGAACAAGTTTTGAGCATTGGAATAAACCCGCGCTTGCTGGAATCACTTTTTGGAATGTGACACAAGTGATCGCAAGACGATAATATCATATTGTGCATTGATGATGCGTAACCGCATCAGTAAATTGATGTCATAAAACACATTGTTGTGTATAGGTTATTAGTAAATAATGAATGCATATAAGTCGAAGTTAATCTGTTACTTTTATTCTAAGAGAATAAAAGTGATATCACGGCCGCTCGATGATTTGATTTGACTTATGTGCCGGGCCCGGTCAGGACTGAATTGATGTGTTCAATAAAGTTCTATGTCAAATGAATCTGAGATCGAGAAACCAAAATGCTGGATAATAATTCCATAAGATTGTCCGCATAATATCTAAACAGAGGACTGTACGATCCCTTATCTAAAGGACAGAAGATTGATAAGATCAGAGTTGACAACGTCTTTGAGAGCTACGATTGCTAATCGGTTTGTATTTGCATATATAGTTACTAGACTTATCCAAGTGGGAGACTATTGGATTAGTGTCTAAGGCTGTAACTATATTTGGTAATTACTTGACCCGGTTGTGCATGGTCCTTTTGGGTTGCCTTCACCATAGCAACTTGACAGGATGATTTGTTAAGAAAGAAGAGATATTATGTTTTATATATTATTAGAATAATATATTAAAGGAATAATATTGTTATTTGATTAATATAAGTCATATATTAATTAAGAATTAATTTGGTGACATAAAGAGGTTAATTGAATAAAGGGGCATAAACAGTCAAATGTGTGATAGTTGTGTTTTGGGCTATGTGTCCTTATGGATAAGAGGGTGGACGAAATTTAGGGTTTAGGAACCTTGAATTCGTCCAAGCCTAGTATCTAGGAGGATATTGGATTGCTTAGGGCCTAAGTTATTCAATTAGGGTTAAAGGTGAAACCCTAGTAGCTCATAGTATAAATAGGACCCTAGGGTGAGGGAAATCGGCACTCATGCAAGGCAAGAAACCCTAGGGCCGATTTCTCACCCTCCTCCCTCTCTCTCAAATCATCTTCTTGCTAGTTGGTGTTTGTAAGCCATTAGAGGAGTGACAATTGTGACTCTAAGCTCCAAGAAGAAGAAGTATCAAGCAAGTAATCCAAGGGATCCGATTTCATATGATTAGAATCACTTGTTTACATTAGATCTAGTATTGTAAGTCTTGGATTCAATGCATGTTCAATTAGAGAAACCTAGATCCAAGCAATTAGGGTTTGCATGTGCACATAGGAAAGTTCTTGTTGCTCAAACCCAACAGGTGTATGATATTACAATGGCATAACATGTACCATATAATGACACAAATTTTAGCAAAAGAGTATTTTGGACAATTAATTACATTTATAAAATGAAATTTTCGGATTTTTTGGGATAATTAATTCTCCTAATTTTAAAAATCTACATTTTTTAATTAATTCAATTTTAATTCTAACGTAATTTGTATACATAACCGATTTTATTCTGTTAGAATATTTTTTGTTAGAATGATGTTCTTTCAGAATTTTATTTTATTAGAATATTATTGAAGAATAACAACATTATTGAATCCAAAGTTGAAAAATAACAACATTCTAATATATTCCTATACATCTGAACTTAAACACAAATTCATACATATTCTTACAGATTAAAAGTCTTATACATTTTAATATAATTATACATATTCTAAAAGAATATCAACAAAAATGAATAAAATTCTTAAAAAAATAACAACATTCTAAAATTGGGAGTATGATCAAACTTTAGTTATTCTTCAAGTTATTCCTATTAGGTCTTCAACGCATTCTTTAACCATTTCCTATCACAAATACAACAAAAACTAATAATGGTTAAAAATATGTTACTTGCAATTAACTATCATTTTATATATTCTAGCAGAATACATAGAATATGACATAATACATAGAATACATTATGACAAAATACATATATTTTATTCTTGCGGAATAATAGGCAATCCAAGAGAAATATCTATTACAAAAAAAAATATTAATAGGTAAACAAAGATTCTAAAAGAATCATTAAATATAAATCGTGAAGGTCCAGAAGCAATTCGAGTAATTCACACAAGTTGGGATGAAATATCAATGTTTTAATCATCCTCTTCTCTATTGTAGTTATATAAACATTATCACTAATATGGAAGGTGTTAGAAACACATCAAAATATTCTAAGCATGAAAAGATCTTCAAGCATAAGGTATTCATGGTGTCATTTAAAAACCTTTTGAATTTGCTATTTTATATTGCATTTATGTATTACCACTAAAGATGCATCACATAATAAAAAAGGAATAAGGAATGTATTTCCTAAGAAAAAATATTAATCAACCATTTGTATCACTATTTCTATGTCATTACATCTTTTTTAAACCAAAAATATTGTGATAAAAAATGAAATCCACCCACATCTTTTCTACTAGACATTTCGTCAAACACCTTTAGGACACACATAAATCATCACGCTTTGTAGAATATTACTAATGAAATGAACAGCTAAATGCACCAACATCAAATAAATTTAAAAATAAAGATGCCTTGAACACCATTACCTAATTAGATATGAAAATTTTGCTAAAAAGAAGATAAGAATATGATTACCTCTGATTAGAAGTAGAGAGGATGAGTGTATGATGTTTTAAGAATATGTTTATGAAACATCCCAAAAATACGGTCCAAAAATTTCGATTTAAATCATTGTAAAAAACCATAAATCATCCATCATCATAAAGAAAGTCAAGAATCATGTATCTCAAAACATCATGTCAAATACTATATCGAAATCATATGAGAAAATATCAGAGTCTAAAACAATCCCAAGCTGAAACTGTGGTGTGTGCCATGCAATCATCCCGAGCCCTTCCCTTTGCTAGTGGAAGTACCTGAAACCAAAACTGAAAACTATAAGCACGAAGCTTAGTGAGTCTCCCCAAACTATCACATACCATACACATATAACATGCAACTAAGAGATATGGCCCTGCCCACACTCATGGAGATACGGTCCCCGCCCACACTCCGCTAACTGGGAGATACGGGCCCCACCCATACTCTGCTGACTCTGGGATACGGGCCCTGCTCACACTCATCTACTTTGAGATACGAGCCCCGCCTACACTCAACGACTAAAAAAACATACAAGTATCACACAGACAACAAGTATAACTAAATCTATCAATCAGGAAGATATCCATAATTAAACTAAGCTATGAGATACGTGCCCCGCCCACACTCGATTACTATGAGATATGGGCCTCGCTCACACTCAGCTACTAACATATCATACTATGGGCCGACCTTGGTGCCTTAGACTCGTTCCTACTGAAGGAAACTCACCTTGAAAGACTGATTTCTGAAAAATCGAGTGAGAAATCCTTGTCAGCTGCTCCGACGACTCTCCGACTATCAATTCCATAATCATAATTAATCAAAATCTGATAATCCTTCTTAGGGTAAAATGACCATTTTACCCCTAGTCATAGTCAACGTCCTGGTCAAAGTCAAAGTCAAGTTCAACTCCTATTCAACCCAACTCGTCGAGTTATCTCCTAACTCAGCAAGTCCTGTAATGCTCAGACTCGTGGTCAACTGAGTCAACTCGTCGAGTCCCTTCACAGACTTGTCGAGTTCTTCCTGTTCTAATGATCGGGACAACCCGCTTCAACTCGTCGAGTCCTTCTCTGGACTCGCCAAGTTCCCATGTCTGATTGAGCCATCCCAATGGATTAAGCTCCTACCTTTCAGATCTATACTCCAAACTTCATCTACATACTGTAAATACACTCTTAAGGGTAAAGTTTCCAACTTTACCCATCCTTAGTCCATCTTAATGGGTTTAACCCAAACCCTAACTTCTCTAAAGCATAAATCTTGGTCCACAAGCCATAACACCCTAAACCAAGGCACAATATACTAGATCTAGGCTTTTAACATCTTTTGGACACATAAAGTCCGGAGCTTTCCTTCCATGCATGGTCTTTTAGGGATAAAAAGGCCATGAACTTGCTTATAAGCTTGCATGGTCATAAAGTTTGCACATTTATGCCATGGAACCCTTCCTAGATCCTAGATCTGAGATATATGTTACTTGGGACGTCCCAATCCCAAGGACCAAGGTTCTTGAACCAAAACCTTCATAACATGGAAACAAATAGATCTAAGAGAAGAATGATCAAGTTAGAGACTTGATTACTAGAAAATGTAGCAAATGGAGTGTAGTTTCTGGATCTACTTCTTCCCTCTTGATCCTTCTATCTTCTTCTTCTTCCACAAGCTTCAAAAGGCACAAATAACACTCAAAATGGCAAGAAATAACTCAAGATCACTCAAGGTGGATTAGGGTTTCAAGATTAGGGCCTGGAGGTGATAGAGGCTGGGGTGGAGGCCAGATATGATGCTTAAATAGGGTGAAAGCCCTAAAGATTAGGGTTTCATCCAGCCTGTCCTACTCGCTGAGTCAAGACCCTGACTCGTCGAGTAGCTTAATTAAAACCCGCGGATATATCTCCTTCTACTCGATGATTTAGGGCCACCAACTCATCGAGTAGCCCTTCTAAGATGCATAAATGATTAAGTTAAATACGTACCAGGAAACCGGGCGTTAAAATTCTCCCCCACTTGTCTTAGACTTCGTGCTC
Source organism: Lactuca sativa (assembly GCF_002870075.4). Taxonomy (NCBI): domain Eukaryota; kingdom Viridiplantae; phylum Streptophyta; class Magnoliopsida; order Asterales; family Asteraceae; genus Lactuca; species Lactuca sativa. The sequence goes on from NC_056628.2 coordinate 187,879,969, forward strand.
GAAGTCTGTTGTATCTGAAAACAACTCTAGGTAGTGCTCCCTTATCTCCTACTCGAGCTCCCAAGTCCACTCTGAACCCGTACGGTGTTGCCATTTCACCTTCACTAACTCAACCCTCTTCTTCCTCAGCTCCTTCGTATTGCAATCTAGAATCGCCACTAGTCTCTCAATGTAGCTCAGGCTGTCATCAACCTGAATATCCTCAAGGGGTACTACTGCTGAATCATCCACTAAGAACTTCCGCAACTGAGAAACATGGAAAGTGTTGTGAATCGAGCTGAGCTTAGCGGGAAGATCCAATCGATACGCTACCCTGCCCACCCGGTTAATGACTCTAAAAGGGCCAATATGTTGGATATAGTGTCTAAGTCCATAACTATATTTGGTATGTACTTGACCCGACCTGGCATGGTCCATTTGGGTTGCACTTCACCCGAACAATTTATGGATAATCTTTTGAGAATAGTATAAGTTATGATTTATTAATATATTATAAGTTCTAATATATTAATATAAAATCATATTATTTAACTAGTATTAATCTATAATTAATCTAGAATTAATTTAGAGATCAAAAGTATTACTAATTAAATATTGGCTCTTGTATTTATATAGTGTGGGCTAATGCTTATTTGGAATGGGCTAGGTTTGCATGGAAAGTCCATGGATACTCCATGGAGCTTTAACGCATGGATCTCATGGAAATGAAAAGACATGGGTATTAGGGTTTACATGGATGTAACCCTAATCCACCACACTATATAAAGGAGGCTTTGGTTCTTGAAATCACACTAGTTGTAGTGAGTATACTAAGAGGGCCGATTTCAATAAGGTTGTTACTATTCTCTCAAAGTTCCAAAGTTTGTGGTGATTTGTGATTTCCATTTGAGGTATCCATACTATAGGTGCTAGTCTCTCAAAGTCCAAGCAATCAACTACAACTACAAGGTAAGTAATTCTACTAGCTTTATTTGATTCAAGTTCCCCATGCCGTGCTAGATAGAATAAGAACCTTAGAAAATTAATTATTTGCATGTATCTTAGTTAAACATAGATCCAAGGTTTCTAGGGTTGCATGTACACCATAGGAGTGTTAGGAATGCTCCAAACCCGTCAGTGGTATCAGAGCCTAGGCTTGTTTACTTGATACTTGATGCAAATAGCTTAAAAAATCGAATTTTTTGTTCACTGCCGTATGAAATTGCCGAGTGCATGGGAGGACTTGACAAGTCCATGAAGAAATTCATGCTACTTGTCGAGTTTGTTCATGCACTCGACGAGTAGAGGCAGTGTCCAATTTTTCGAGTTTTGCTGCTGGAAATGGACTAGAAACATTACCCTAAACTGTTTTGGTGTTATAAAACTTGTTTTAGATGGTGTAGTGTTTATGTTAATCCATTTACAACGGCTATTATAAAAAATTACAAGTTTTATGAGTAATTTATGATTCTTGAAATGTTCATATTCATGTTCTTGAACTTATGAAGATTAGATGATCATAGGAATTGTTTGTAACCTACTTGGTAGTTTCAATTCATGATCATTATGTGTTTTAATGGAGTCCATAACTTGTCCTCAAGTTATAGAAATCCAAAGGTCACACTTTAATAAAAACCATTAAAAGAACACAAGAGTTAGAAAAATGAAGAGTCTTCATTTTTAGTACTCAATTAAATTCATAAGTTATAAGAAATGAAAAGTTTTGAAAGTTTACTATTGAGAGAAAAACTTCGAGACACACTTGAACAAACGTTAGAACAAGTATATTGAGAAATAGTTAATCTCGAAGGATCTAAAAGCTCAACAATAATATTTAGAGTTAGATGTTAGAGAGTTAGTTGCGGAAAAGTAAAGAAATGTAAATGACAACAATTGTTATATCAAGTATACACTTAATCTGATTCATAACAAGGAATGAATTCAAGCCAAGTTAATAAGTGAGATCAAACTTAGTGATTAAGTCACAAAAGACTTGCTCCGAAGAGAGGCTGTGATCAATTATGAGAGCAAGAAGAGTGAATAAGTAAGATAGGAAAGATAACTCCAGAGATGTATATTAGAATTAGATGTGATACTCTTTTTACTTACAAGAGAATGAACTCTATTTATAGAGACTCATAAAGATAACTAGATTACAACTCTAAGAGTAGCCATGCAAGGCATACTGGACAATAGAGTGTATTACAAAAAAGACAAAGTAACGTAATCTAGATAGAGACTGCGGTAGATAGAGACTGCGGTTGGTGACTGCTGATGAAGCCGCTTGACTGCGGTGGAGTGTAGACTACGGTAGCTGAAGTTCAAGAGGGTCACTTTTTATGATTCACCAATTTCCCCCTAAGTGACCTCTTTAACTTTTGATCAGCTATCATGTTTAAGAAACTTGATCAGGATCTACCAAAACTTCCTGATATTCTCCAACCAGTTGATTCTTCTTAATATTTCGAACTTGACTTCTGCAGTTGTGTGCATGGATTTTTCAACTGTGTTTCGGCAGATGTCAAGTTGCTTCCTGGTGAGACGATGCATGAAAGTCATAGGAATGAAGTATTTGACATTATCAGTCTTCCTTTTGAAAATGACTCCAAGTTCAGGATAGTTGCTTGCACCTAAGGATCTTTCTTCATAGCCTTCGGTAGGCATTGGTGCGGGGTCAAGAGGTGGCAGATTGACTTTCTTGGCAATGGTAGGGTGGATGTCTGCGTCGATCTTGGCAAAGTCATAGACTGTTTCCTTCAAAAAGGTATTAGCCCTTTCAAGTGCAATCTTCATCTTCAGATGCTTCTCAGACTTGTGTTGAAACTCCTTAGCGATGAGAAAGATTTCTTCCAGATTCATGCAAGGAAAATCAGCCTGGGTGCGGACATAATCGTGTTCCCTTCTGGTCTGAGTGTACTGGATGAAGTCAGCCTTCATAAACTTCTGGATCTTGTAGTTCTTGACTGCGGATGGTCTATCGTTATACCATATGTTATCAATGGGAGAGGCATGCTTAGCATAAAATTGGCTAAGTCTCTCAAACTCCATTGGCAGTCTTTTGGCGTTTGGAAGGCTGCGGTCGAACTGCTTAAATACATTGAAGTATCTGGCATTGGGAGAGATTGGGACATCCCAGTAGCCATCTGAAGGGGGTTCCGCATAGGTGAGGTGGGGAATTTAGTCATCATGAAGCAGTCTGTGGTGGGGATTGATCCAAGAATTTATCAAGGACCCATCCATGATAGTATCAAAACCGCATAGTCTCCAAACTTCTTCAGCTAGTTTGGCTGCCTTCCAATCTCTTTTTCTTTGAGTGGTGGCAGGGGAGTCATTTGAACTCGGAGAGGACATGTACTCCACAAGGTTTTTGAAATGAGGAGGAGTCTCTGGTTTGTCAGGAGTGTTTTCCTGTTGCACTGGAGAGTTATGAGGTGAAGTGTGATGAGATGGTTGCGGTGAAGGTTGTGGTGTAGGATTTTTTCCTGTAGAGATATGGGAGTTTGATGTTGTGGAGAGATGGAGTGATTGGAGTGATGTACTTCTTCTTCTTCTTCTTCTTCTTCTTCTTCTTCACTTCCCCCTCTTGAGGAGTTCAGACTTGGAGCCTCCTCAATCCATTGACGAAGGCCATCAACCTTGGCATACACCTCTTGGAATTGAGCTTTGAGGGCTTCGGCCAATTGTTGATTGTTTGGGATGGAGGGGTTGAAGAGTAGCTTGTGGATTTCCTTGGTAAGGTGAAGGATTTCGGGACCATGGAAATTTGCAGACAATGATCTCTGCAGACGGTTGATAGTAGTTTGAAGGACTGAAATTGCGGACTCATAGGCAGTGTGAGTTTCTGCAATCAGTTTTTCAGAGTGGGAGGCTTTATCCACAACGGCTGCTTAATGATCCCATTTGATTGCGGTTACCTCAGAGATGAGGCGTTCCGTAGCAGCCATAAATTCTTTGTGGTCAGGTTGACGATTGTTGTCAAGAGTCCGGATCCCCATTTCGACCTTAAGAGAGATACGCTCTGTAGCCATTCTCTTTCGTGTTTCCAGGCCTTCAATCCTTTCCATCAGGGACTGCGGTCCTAGTATATTTTCTGGTTGCGGTTGAGTTGGCTTAACCATAGCAAGGATTTGATCGACCTTGGCTTGAAGACTTAGAAACTCTTTTCTTGTAACAATATTTTTCTTTTTCTTCTTCTTCTTCTTCTTCTTCTTCTTCTTCTTCTTCTCATTGAGTTTAGAGGTTGAATGATGTGAGTCACTGGATTCTTTATCTTCATCGAACATCATGAGGTCGTCATCAGAAGGAGAATGTTTGTTTACCTCTTGTAATTCAGCATCATCAAAACCGAAGATGGGATCAGAACTCACTTTGATTTCGGGTCCTTCATCTTGTGATCCTTCAGCAGTGGGAGTGGGAGGAACTTTGGAGACATGTTGGTTAGCAGTGGCTTCCTGAGTCTTGTGGAAGTTTTCAACCATTTCTGTCATCGAGTCTTGAACTTTAAGGATGGTGGCTACGGTATTGGCATTATTAATGACATCTGCCCAATACTTATCCACTGCTTGTATTTCTTGCTCCTTCAATTGTTGTTTGATTTGTTGATCCTTGCGTGCTTGAAATCCCCTACGAAAAGCGACATACTTCTTTGCTTCAGCCTCGTTGGAGGGTTGGTACTTGCTCCATGAATCACTAGAGTTGTCCCCGTCAATTCCTTGAAATCGCATCGAGGTGTCCCTCGGGTTCACGAATCCTTGCACATTTGTGCTCACCGTGCCTAAACCACCTGTTACTACTATTAGAAGAGTAGGATTTCCTGAGCTTCCTTGGTCTCCTTGACCCGTGGTCAAGTTTGGCCTCGGCTCAGTTCTGGCATGGGCGGAAGAAGTGCCTTGCGGTTGGGAAGGTGTTTGTAGTGTTTGCATGACATTCAAGAGGATGAAGTTCAACTCCTCAGAAGAAAAGATATGCAGTCGGGAAGCCCTGGAGACTTTAGGGTGAGAACTAGTAATATCCCCTTGAGAATGAACTGAGGGGAGTCTCTTCTTTGATTTGAATCAGAATCACATTCTGAGTCTGAAAGGAAGAAGATGGTAGTTTCAAATGGATGTGCAGGCATCCCAAGGACTACCGGAGCCTGTAGAGAGGTTGAGGTGTTGGTCCGGTCATGCATTTGGCTAGAAGGATCAGTTTTGCGTTTCTTGAGGATTGATATAGGTTGATTATCCTCATCTGAGTCACTGCTGGATTCATGATGACTTGGTTCCACAGTTGTGATTACGGGTGGTGTTTTCCTTTTCTTGGAAGGTTTGGAGGGTTTAGAAGCATCCTTTTTTGGAGTTCCAGATTTCTTTGTGTTGTATGGGCCATGAAGGGTAGAAACTTTATGCTTACGTCTTTGGGAATGAGAAACATTAGAGAGAGTTATAGAGGAAGGGACATCGGTGCCTTCAGGGTTAATGACTGCGGATGGAAGAGGCGGGGTAGGAAGGTATGGGTCAATACCTTGCGTAGCCTCAATGTGGTCTGAGACATCACCAGTCTTAAGACCGAGGGTAGAAAGAATATGGATAGGAAGTCTGCGGATCGGGCCAAAGATTGTTTGATCAGAAGAAGGATTGTACCTTTTGAGATCCTTGGGGACGAGAAAGTTGATGTCACTACCCATGTCTATCCCTGCATCCACATGTAGGTCTGAAATGCAGAGAGACCAGAACTTAGAAAAGGTAAGTTCGGTTGGGTTCTGCCTTGGTCTCTCTTTGGGAATGTATTGTAGAAAATCATCCCAAAGAATCTGTTCGTAGTTCACATCATGGCCTGTGAAGATACTCCATACCAGTTCCAATAGCTTGAGTCCCATGTTATCCGTACCTCCGGTTCTGCCGGATAGACTGCGGATGAAAAAGTGGCACACGAACTGCCAGACCGTAGGAAATTGGTTCTTCTTGAATTCGCCAATTCCTTTGATCTTTTTCTGATAACCCATCTGATAGAGTGCCAAAGTGATGTCCGCCATTGATGGGGTGAAAATCTTAATGGAAGGATGAACATGGAGGTTAATGGTGGTGAGGAATTTTTCTTTGGACAGAATAACCAAAGAATCATTGATTAGGTTTAGATGAATTTCCTGGGGGTTATCAATTGGGCGATAGGCGGAGAAGGCACATTTAAAAAGGGTGGAAATTGGGACAACATCTGTGAAAGCATCGAATGGACCAAACAAAGGGTGATTTTTCAAGAACTTGATCATAAGTTTTGTGGGAGCATTGTAAGAAGGTTGTTCTTCGAAGATGGCTTTGAAATTGCTTGAAGCAATTGTGGGAGAGTCTGAACCAGTTGGGTTTACTAATCCAGAGGCCTTGGATTGTTTCTTTGAGACACCGGATTTCACCATTGTTATTAGTTTAAGAAAGCTTGAAGAATGCAGAAGAGAATTGAAGGTTTAAAGAGCGTAAACTTTTCTTTATGGAGAAGAAAGGGGTTTTATAGTGACTTAATGAAGCGGGAAACGTTTTTGACCTAAGTGAAATTGGGTAAAAATGTTTCGGTTTATCTTTTGAATTAGTGACTTTAATCTCAACCACATATTGACAAAAGGGGGATAAAATCTGAATTTGGGATTAACCAGAAAAAGGATCTGCATTTAATGAAATGTCAGGTTTTGTATCACGTCTGGTGAACGTGTGATGGGGGAGAGATTAATCCGTTAGATAAAGGGGAAGTTGTAACGGATGTGATGGTTTGGGGTAATAGGCAAAGACATATTAAAAATGATTTGATTTGGAAAAATCTTTATTTTGTCATCATACCTAAAATAAGTCTGACACAAGGTTTAGAAGAAAAGAATGTGACAGTTTCTCAAATGAATGTTTTTATTTAATGTTTTATTTAATGAGGGATCATTAAATAGCACATTATGTTTTTTTTTGTTTTTCAAAAGAATGAACAGTCTGAAAATCAATTAATGTGACTACGGATGGACACATCATTGCTGATGACTGCAGTGGGAGAAACTGAGAAGAGCACTTGTACAAAAAGTTAGTAATAACAAATAAGAAAGTCCTATGAAATATAAATATAATATATGGTTGCGGTACATAGACTGCGGTACACAGGATATGCCAAAACCATCTATTATAAATGACTTTCAGTTAGGACCGCAATGGAGACCAAGAATGGTCTGCGGTACCTATCAATTCAAGAAGAATTGAGGGTCCAGATTCATCATCCCTAACATCTGTAAGAACGCATTGAGTTTGGAAGAGTCAAGTGCTTTTGTAAATACATTAGCAATCTCTTCATGAGTAGGGACAAAGATGAGTTCAATGTTACCTTTCAGAATGTGATCTTTGATGAAGTGATACCGTAGTTCAATACGTTTTGTCTTGGAGTGCTGAATAGGATTATGAGAAATCACTATGGCACTTTCAGAGTCACAGTAGATTGGTATCCGCAACATTATGTATCCGTAGTCTAACAGTTTTGTCTTCATCCTTAGAAGTTGAGAACAACAGCTAGCTGCGGCCACATGTTCGGCTTCTGCGGTAGACAATGAAACACAACTTTGTTTTCTTGAGGACCAGCTGACGAGTCTACCTCCTAAAAATTGACATCCACCAGATGTACTTTTTCGATCAAGTTTGCATCCAACATGATCCGCATCAATAAATGCTTGCAGACTGAAATCATTGCCTGCGGGGTACCATAGACCAAGAGATTTGCTTCCTTTCAGGTATCGGAATTTTTTTTTGGCTGTGGTTATATGTGACACTTTTGGGTTAGCCTGATACCTGCACATACACTAGTTGCAAAGACAATGTCTGGTTGGCTTGCGGTGAGGTACATTAGAGAGCCAATTATACCTCTATAAGTCTTGTGATCCACAGATTCGCCAGAGGGATCAGCAGAGATCTTATAATCGAAGGCCATAAGGACCTTAGCCGAGGAGCAGTTGTCCATAGAGTATTTCTTCAACAGTTCAGTGGTGTATTTCTCTTGTTGAATGAATATCCCTTGCTGAATTTGTTTGACTTGAAGACCTAGAAAGAAATTAATCTCTCTATTCATGCTCATTTGGAATTTGTTTGTCATGAGCTTAGCAAATTCATCCACCGTTCCTTGATCAGTCGATCCGGAGATGATATCATCTACGTATATTTGTACAAGCATAAGGTGGTCACCATTTTCTTTTCTAAATAACGTGGGATCAATCATTCCTCTTTTGTAACCTGAAGAGACTAGAAATTCAGAAAGAGTCTCATACCAAGCTCTAGGGGCTTGCTTCAGACCGTAGACTGCCTTTTGAAGCTTGTAGCAGTGGTCAGGGAATTTGATACTTTCAAAGCCGGGAGGCTGCTGAAGATAAACCTCTTCTTTCAATTCCCCATTGAGAAAAGCAATCTTAACGTCCATTTGGTGTACCTTGATGTTTTTGTGGGCAGCATATGGTAAAAAGATTCGGATGGCTTCCATTCTTGCCACCGGAGCATATGTTTCATCGTAGTCAACACCTTCCAGTAGACCGTACCCCTTTGCAACCAATCTTGCCTTATTTCTGATAACCGCACCAGATTCATCTAACTTGTTCTTGAACATCCATCTTGTTCCAACAATAGTATGGCCTTGCGGTATGGGAACGAGTTTCCATACCTTGTTCCTTTTGAATTCTTTCAGTTCTTCTTGCAATGCAGAAATCCAATCAGGTTCTAATAAAGCTTCTTTGATTGATCGTGGCTCGACTGCGGACATAAATGCTACGTAGTGACAATGATCAGATAAGTCCTTGGCAGATCGAGTTTGGATACCTGCGGATGGGTTGCCAATAATTTGACCTGGTGGGTGATCCTTTGTCCATACTGTTGGAATAGTGTCTAAGGCTACAACTATATTAGACAAGTGTTTGACCCGGTTGTGCATGGTCCTTTTGGGTTGCCTTCACCATAGCAACTTGATAGGATGATTTATTAAGAGAGAGTAAATATTATTAATATATTATGAGAATAATATAATGAATAATATATTTGTTATTTGATTAATATAAGTCATATAATTAATTAGAATTAATTTGGTGACTTAAAGAGATTAATTAAATAAAGAGGTATAAACTGTCACTTGTTTGATAGTTAAGCTTTAGACTGTAAATCCATTGGGATATGCTTTGGACGAATTCTAAGAGTGTTAGGATAGCCAAAATCGTCCAAAGGCTTATCTATGGAATGGATTTGGATAGCCTTAAGAGAAGATTATCCAATTAGGGTTTAGGTTGTAACCCTTAAGGAGTCTACAAGTATAAATAGACCCCATGGCATAGGGAATTCGATACATCTCATAAAGTAAGAGAACCCTGGCCGAATTACTCCCCTCTCCTCTCTCCTAAATCATTCTTCTTGCTATTGGTGTTTGTAAGCCATTAGAGGAGTGACATTTGTGACTCTAGAAGCTCCAAGACCTCAAGATCAACAAGGAACTCAAAGGTATGATTCTAGATCTGTTTCAATGTTGTTATTTAACCTAATTAGTAATTAGAAGTCTTGGATTCAAAGCATGTTTATTAGAAAGCCTAGATCCGAGCATTAGGGTTTTGCATGCGCACATAGGAAAGTTCTTATGGTTAAAACCCATCAGTGGTATCAGAGCCTAGCTTGGTTTTCTTTAAATTGTTGCTTGATTAACTGAAACAAACCTGCAAAATTCAATTTTTAGGTTTCTGAGTCACTGACTCGGCGAGTCCCAAGGTGGACTTGGCGAGTAGGCCTGACTCGGCGAGTCCCCTTGTGCACTCGGCAAGTCCAGGCGTCAGGAATGACCAGATTCGGGATTTCTTTGTGATTATCTTATGGAAACTTACCTTAATCATAATAGATCAATCTAAATCCGATTTTTTGATATATATATATATATATATATATATATATATATATATATATATATATATATATATATATATATATATATATATATATATATATATATATATATATGACTATTATCTTGATCTAGTTAAAGGTATTTATCAACTAATAAAATATTTAATTTCCTTATATGATAATTAATTAATTATTTTAATTATTTTGGTAATTATCTTTCAAAGAAGTCTTGAATATAATCAAATATAGATAATTAGGATATTAATTGTTAATTGGAATTATTTGTTATTTGATCCTCCATGTTTTAAATGTTTAAAACCTACCCTCAAGTTTTGAAATTTATATTTGTGATTAAAAGCTTTAATTTAGACAACTTAAATTTCAAACCCTAGATTTTAAAAGTTTTAAAATACAACCCTATACTAATATGATATTACTAGAATAATATATATATGTATAACTAAATGCTAGTCTTACCGTTAGTAGGCCTCATTCACGAAGCCGATCTATAAGGTGGGTATAAGGTTGCGGCCTATAAAATGGCGCTTAATGGGTGTACACTCACACCCACCGCTTGCTTGATTGGTGGAGGGTCGTTAGCCGAACGGGTAGGATAGGGCAACCTCATCCTCTCATTAAAAGTATAATAAGAAATACAAAGTAACTACACATATTTTTAAAATTTCCCAATCCTAGTTACTTTAGGAAAAGTGAATTGATGCAATCCCATGAAATTACACTTTGCACCTTGCTAAGATGTTAGTGGAGCGTGTGTGGTTTACCGGCACACTAATTGGTTCTAAGCGAAGGTGGCAAAGGGTGATTCATTGTTTATCATAGTTCGATGGAGCGTGTGTGGTTTACCGGCACATCGAATAGGTGATCGTTACAATGAAGGCACCATGTGAATTTGCATGGTAATTCACACCCGCTTTGTGATCCTCGGCATCCCAGTCACAAACGAGAGGGGCATATCGAGATTTAAACATGCCATTGAATAGTTTCAATGAATCTCATCCGAACATAGGAATTCTCAAAAACACTTAGGGCTAATAATTTAAGTTTTATGATGGAGAATTAGTGAATCGTCATTCACTTACCTTCAATTTATTTGCATGTTAGATTACGACATCCCTTTTCTAATATGTAAATGTTATTGTTGGATCCTAGCCCTAATTTTCTTATTGGGTGATAATTAGGGATTCTTATTCTAATCTATCTTTGTCCTTTTCTAATTGTAGATGTCAAACGCTAACAACGCTGCTGCTAGTTCTTTCACGTTGATGAGCCTTTGCCAAAAGGTCACCTTCGATGGAACGAACTTTAGCGAATGGATAAGATACATTCGCACCATTGCTCGCTATGAGGACAAGGAGTATGTCCTTGATGAGAAGCTCGAGAAAATCAACCCCGAAATCGCTACTCCAGCCGAAATCACCGCCTTTGAAACTCATGAGCGAGATGCAACGAAGGTACATTGCATCATGATCGCCACCATGAAATCCGAATTCCAAAAGTCCTACGAGGACATGTACCCGTATGAGATGCCCTAAGACCTATTGGAGAGATACCATCAAAACGCGAGACAAGAGCGTTATGAGATTTTCACCAACATGATTTCCGCGAAGATGGGTCATGGAGAATCTCTTACCGTGTACCTGCAAAAGATGCAAAGGTATGTCGACCGCCTTCGCAAGTTAAATGTTGACTTCGGTGAGGACTTGGCGATCGACATGGTGCTTCACTCTTTGCCTCCGATGTACAACCAATTTAGGATGACCTACCACATGAACAAAGAAGAGGTCACCCTAAGCAAACTCCATGGTCTCTTGAGGGTCGCTGAGAGCAACTTCAAGGACAAGTCTGTTGCACCTACTCCCAATCCGTCCGCTGCTCCTGTCTTGGCTATTGGTCAAGGAAAGGGAAAGAAGAGGAAAGCTTCATCGAAGAACTATCGCAAGGTGAAAGCCCGAGATGGTGCCTCTTCTAGTGGGACCAAAGTTGATCCCGCTAAGCCCTGCTCTAACCCGAAGGAGGCAGAGTGTCACCACTGCCACAAGATAGGACATTGGAAGAGAAGCTGCCCGGATTACCTGCAAGCAATCAAAGAGGGAAAGATCAAGCCATCTTTCGCAGGTATATACACAATCAAATCTAACGATTCTAATCATGCTATTTCTTGGGTTCTTGATACCGGTTGTGGTTATCACATTTGTTCTAATGTGCAGGGACTAAGAAGAAGTAGGGATGTGGAGCAAGGAAGGATCAATCTAATCATGGGGAACAGAAGATCGTCGCCTGTGACCAAGATTGGAGTGTATTCTTTAGTGCTTAGGAATAGTTTGGTTTTAGATTTGAACAATTGTTGCTATTCGCCATAAATGGCTAGAAACATCATCTCATTTCATGGTTTATATAGACAAGGATTTAGATTTTCTTTTAATAATGAGAATGGTTCTATTTTGGCTTATCTAAATGGTGTCTTTTACTTTGAAGCTATACCATGTAATGGAATATATGAAACCGTTATGATTGTTGATAACTTAGGAAATGATGTTTTGAATATTGATTCTTCCACTAGTATGGATAAAGCATCCTTGTGGCATTGTCGTCTTGGACATGTTGACAAGAAGCGCATAGCCCAACTCCAAAAGGATGGAGTGTTGGAGTCATTCGACCTTAGGGAAGATGACACATGCGAGTCTTGTTTGCTTGGAAAGATGACTAAGTCACCCTTCACGAGTACATGTGAAAGGGGCGAGGGTCTATTGGACCTAATACATACCGATGTATGTGGACCATTTAGATCAACCACAAAGGATGGGAACCGCTTCTATGTGACTTTTACAGATGACTATAGTAGATATGGGTATATCTACTTAATCAAGCAAAAGTCAGACACCTTTTAAAAGTTCAAAGAATTCAAGAGTGAAGTGGAGAATCAATTGGGCAGGAAAATCAAGATGCTTCGATCCGATCGAGGAGGAGAGTACCTAAGTCTTGAATTCCACGATTATCTCAAGAAGTGTGGAATAGTTTCACAATTGACGCCTCCTAGGACACCGCATTTAAATGGTGTGGCAGAAAGGCGTAATCGAACCTTATTGGATATGGTTCGCTCTATGATGAGTCGTGCTTCACTACTAATCTCTTTTTGGGGGTATGCCTTAGAGACTGCCGCCCATATCCTTAACCGAGTCCCTACTAAGAAGGTTGCCAAAACACCTCACGAGATGTGGACAGGGAAAGCTCCCTCGTTGGCACATATCAAGGTTTGGGGTTGCGAGGCTTTTGTAAGACAAGATACTCACGACAAGCTTGAACCTTGAAGTGAGCGATGTATTTTCATCGGCTACCCGCAGACATCCTTTGGATATCTCTTCTATAGACCGAAGGACAATGTTGTCTTCGTTGCAAGGAGAGGAGTTTTCCGAGAGCGAGAACTCATAAGCCAAGGAGACAGTGGGAGGCAAATCGAACTTGAAGAGATTCAAGAGTCGATAGATGAAGGAACCTCTACCGCTGGCATTCAACCCGAGGAGGAAACTCCGGTTGAACCGATTGATGAATCCTTACCTCTTAGACGTTCCGATAGAGTTAGAGTTCATCCCCTGTTTTATGGATTTCATATTACTACCGAAGGGGACACGTATATTAGTGATGGTACACTAGTAAATCTTGATGAACCTAATAGCTATAAGGAAGCCATGGCAGGCCCGGAGTCTGTAAAGTGGAAAGAGGCAATGGATAGCGAGATCCAATCCATGTATGATAACCAAGTTTGGAATTTGGTTGATTACGTGCCCGGACGTAAGACCGTTGGGTGCAAATGGATCTTCAAGAAGAAGACCGACGTGGATGGAAACGTACACACATATAAAGCGCGATTGGTCGCGAAGGGCTTTACTCAAACTCCTGGAGTTGACTATGATGAGACCTTCTCACCAGTTGCGAAGATTAAATCTATTAGAGTGATGCTAGCAATTGCCGCATTTCATGATTATGAGATTTGGCAAATGGATGTCAAGACCGCTTTCCTTAACGGAAGGTTGGCTGAGGATGTTTACATGGCTCAGCCAGAGGGGTTTGTGGATCCGAAGCATCCGGATAGAGTGTGTAAGCTTGAGAAGTCCATTTATGGACTTAAGCAAGCGTCTCACAGATGGAATCTTTGCTTCGATGAGAAAGTCAAAGAGTTTGGATTTGTACGAAGCGAAGACGAATCTTGTGTATATGTCAAAGCCAGTGGGAGTATAGTAAGCTTCCTCGTTCTATATGTCGATGACATATTACTCATAGGAAACGACATCCCGACTCTGCAGGAGGTAAAGTCCTGGCTCGGGAAGTGCTTCGCTATGAAGGACCTCAGAGAGGCTTCTTACATTTTGGGAATAAGGATAGTAAGAGAAAGAAGTAAGAGACTAATTGGACTTAGTCAGAATACTTACTTAGAGAAGGTACTAAAACGTTTTAGTATGGAAAACTCAAAGAAGGGAGAACTACCGATACAAAGTAATGCCAAATTGAGTAAGACTCAAAGTCCGAGTACCGAAGCTGAGATAGCGGAGATGAGCCGAGTACCATACGCTTCCGCAATTGGCTCAATCATGTACGCTATGACTTGTACTCGCCCTGATGTAGCCTTCGCTTTGAGCATGGTTAGCAGATATCAAGGGAATCCTGGCAAAGCACATTGGATTGCGGTGAAAAACATCCTTAAGTACCTTTGGAGGACGAAGGAATGGTTCTTAGTCCTCGGAGGGAGTGATGACTTGAAGGTGCGAGGGTATAGTGACGCCAGTTTTCAGACCGACAGGGACAACTACCGTTCGCAGTCGGGCTGGGTCTTTACCCTAAATGGAGGAGCAGTGACATGGAAGAGTTCCAAACAGGAAACCATAGCTGATTCAACGTGCGAATCAGAGTACATTGCAGCGAGCGAAGCGTCGAAGGAGGCAATATGGATAAAGAACTTCATCGGTGATCTTGGAGTTGTACCTGCCATAAAGGAGCCAATGGACACTTTCTGTGATAACGAAGGCGCGGTTGCCTTGACTAAGGAACCGAGGGATCATGGTAGATCAAGACATATCAACAGAAAGTATCACTTCATTAGACATCGTGTAGAAGAAGGACAACTCGTAGTGAAGAGGATATCATCAGAAGATAACCCAGCAGATCCGCTTACGAAGGGACTGAGTAGGGTTAAGCACTTGCAGCATGCTAGGAGTATTGGGCTGAAGGATGATATTAGCATAGATTAGATAGTATTAGAAACGTGTAATAGATAAATGTAATTGACATTTGATGATTAAATAAAGGAGTTTTATTTATGAGTAATGTTACTATCTTATGTTAATTGTTTAGCTATTGTTTCACTTTGCATGTTTTGACTTCCAGAATAATTGAGTTTATTAGGAATAATCGAATTGTTCAAATGGTCCACAATCGTTCATATGTTGGGAGTAGATATGAATGAAGATTGTCATGAATTGGTGTGTAGAATGTCTAAATGGTGTTAGACATAGCAAAAGATTGCTGCAACGTTCATGAGTGCTTATGAACTAGTTTTGAGCATTGGAATAAACCCGCGCTTGCTGGAATCACCTTATGGAATACGATATAAAAGGTGATCGCAAGATGATAATATCATATAGTCTTAAAACCTAGATATATGGTTTATTATTTGTTAATTGATTGTACATTGATAATACGAAAACGCATCAGTAACTTGGTGTTATAAAACGTATTGTTGTGTATAGTTGGTTAATGAATAAGTAAATGCATATAAGTCGAAGTTTATCTGTAACTTTTATCTAAGAAGGTAAAAGCGATATCTCGACCACTCGATGATTTGATTTGACTTATGTGCCGGGCCCGGTCAGAACTAAATTGATGTGTTCGATTAAGTTCTATGTCAAATAAATCAGAGATCGAGAAACCTAAAATGCTTGACTAACCATTCCATAGGATTGTCAACATGATATCTAACAGAGGACTATAAGATCCCTTATCTAAAGGACAAGATTGATTAGATCAGAGTTGACAGCGTCTTTGAGAGCTACGATTGCAAACCAAATTGTACTTGTGAATATAGTTACTAGACTTATCCAAGTGGGAGACTGTTGGAATAGTGTCTAAGGCTACAACTATATTAGACAAGTGTTTGACCCGGTTGTCCATGGTCCTTTTGGGTTGCCTTCACCATAGCAACTTGATAGGATGATTTATTAAGAGAGAGTAAATATTATTAATATATTATGAGAATAATATAATGAATAATATATTTGTTATTTGATTAATATAAGTCATAGAATTAATTAGAATTAATTTGGTGACTTAAAGAGATTAATTAAATAAAGGGGTATAAACTGTCAATTGTTTGATAGTTAAGCTTTAGACTGTAAATCCATTGGGATATGCTTTGTACGAATTCTAAGAGTGTTAGGATAGCCAAAATCGTCCAATGGCTTATCTATGGAATGGATTTGGATAGCCTTAAGAGAAGATTATCCAATTAGGGTTTAGGTTGTAACCCTTAAGGAGTCTACAAGTATAAATAGACCCCATGGCATAGGGAATTCGATACATCTCATAAAGTAAGAGAACCCTGGCCGAATTCCTCCCCTCTCCTCTCTCCTAAATCATTCTTCTTGCTATTGGTGTTTGTAAGCCATTAGAGGAGTGACATTTGTGACTCTAGAAGCTCCAATACCTCAAGATCAACAAGGAACTCAAAGGTATGATTCTAGATCTGTTTCAATGTTGTTATTTAACCTAATTAGTAATTAGAAGTCTTGGATTCAAATCATGTTTATTAGAAAGCCTAGATCCGAGCATTAGGGTTTTGCATGCGCACATAGGAAAGTTCTTATGGTTAAAACCCATCACATACGTGTAGGCAAGGCATCAGATGATCAGCGGCTGCGGTAGAAGGAATGTCTTCAATATCATAAGTTTCTTCGGTTGGAGATGGCAGTTCCCCCTGGATTTGAGAACAGCCTATGGAATCATCTTGGCTTGTTGGAGCGAGAATGAAATTTTCTTGAGCAGTTTGGCGAGGTTCCCCCTGGATTGCTGATGGGAGTTCCTCTGGAACCTGAGAAGGTTCCCCTTGGACTGCTGATGGGAGAGTAATGATCCTTGAATCGGTTCTAGTGTCAATGTTCTCTATGAGTTCATCATGCGAATCCGAAGATACGTTTGATGGTAATGATTTTCTGAGGATAGGAACTTGAGCATCATTAAGTACTGGAACCTCGATGGTTGTTGCTTGATCCGGAGTAGAGCTTTCCCCTTCAACCGGAGAGGTGAAAGTATTGAGAGATGCTACTTCGGATAGAGATGGACCAGAAACATCAGCGTGTTGTTGTTGAGCAGCCGGTGACACAAGAAATTTTTTCGCCGTTTCAACAGGGTCGAAAAGATCATCATAATTGACTTCAACCAGATTTAAAGGACCTGAAGAAGCAAAAATGTCACTTTCCATGATTGCGGTGGTTTCAGTGGATAGAGGGGTGTTGCAGGTGTAAGAGTCATCGAATTTCACATCGAAACTTTCAATGATTAGCCTTGTACATATGATGAGAACCCGGTAAGCAACCTTGTTCGTAGAGTAGCCAAGAAAGATGCCTTCATCAGACTTTGGTGCAAGTTTGTTAAGCTGATCTCTGTTGTTGATCACAAAACATTTACACCCAAAGATGTGAAAGAAGTGAAAATTTGGTTTGAGATTTTTGAGGCCCTCATATGGTGTTTTATTGAGGCGTTTGCACACAATACTTCAGTTTTGAACAAATCATGTGGTTGCTACAGCTTCAGCCCAGAAGTAAAGAGGAAGGTGTGCGAAGTTGAGCATGGATCTGGCTGCTTCGACTAGAGTACGGTTCCTTCTCTCTAATACTTCATTTTGTTGTGGTGTATAAGGAGCTAAAAAGTTGTGAGTGATACCTTTAGACACCAAGAAGCTGTTGAGAGGATGAGTAGTGAATTCGGTTCCATTATCACGGCGGATGCATCTTACTGGCAGCTTGATCCGAAGTTCTATTTCTTTGATGAAGTTGATGAGAATTTGTGGTGTTTCGGATTTGTGTCTGAGGAAGAAAACCCATGTGGAGCGAGTGAAGTCATCTACTATAACCAGTATATACTTTTTGTGATGGAGACTGACTATGGTTGATGGACCGCAGAGATCAATGTGCAGAAGCTCAAATGGTTCAGATATAGAAGATTCAATCACCATGGGATGACTTGCTTTGGACTGCTTACCACATTCACAAGCAAGACATAGAGTGTCATTTCTAAAACTGAGAATAGGTAGTCCTTTGACCAGCTCTCCAATGACCAAAGTGTTGATGTATCTGAAGCTGAGATGAGCGAGCTTGCGGTGCCATAACCAGCTGACTTCGGATACGACTTTGGAAAGGAAACACAACTGCGGTTTTCCAATGATGAGAGAGACATCTAGAGGATACATTGTACCCTCGGATCTTGACTTGATCAAGCAGGTGCTCCTATCACTTGTCATTACGTAACAAAATTGATCATCAAACTCAACTCGATGGCCTGTCTTACATAGTTGGCCAACACTGATGAGATTGTGTTTAAAACTTTCTACATGAGCAACCTTTTAAATCGAGAAGTTCCCCGTAGTGAATACACTATAACCTCAGATGATTCCATTTGCATTGTTGCCAAATGTAACATTTCCACCATTGCAGATTGGCCTGAAATCCCGAAGGTATTCTAACCTTCTGGTCATGTGCAAGGAGCAGGCACTGTCAATTAACCATTCATCTTCTTGTTCCTCCTTGCACAAAGCCCGAGAATTACACGGTTAGTTTAGGCATCCAAACTAGTTTGGATCCTGGAACAACAAGTGAGTTTCTGAGTGATGCATGGACCGAGGTTGTAGGGACTGGTTTCATATCAACTTTTAAACCTAGTCCAGGGTGTTTGTGAAATTTTGGAGTGCTGTGTGTTTTTGTAAAGTTAAGAGGTTTCTGATTTTTGCAACTACACTGACACTCATAGGTTGAGATTTTGTCTTTTGTTCTGACACCACGTTTGGTCAGCGGTCTAAAGGAAGAGTTGTTTGGCTTTTGACTAGACCGAGGTTGAAAAGATTTGAAACGAGTGTTGTTAGTTTTCTGAAAAGTTTGTTTTGAAAAAGGTTTACCACGTGTATATCTTTGTGTCTTTTTTGTTGGATTTGGTAAGATACCCTTCCATCTGTTAAAATTTTGACGTGACTTTAAATGTGTTGGAGTGGGTAAAATACCTTTCCATTTCGGATCATCTGAGGAATAGATTTGAAAAACACTGTTTTGAAAAGACATTGCCCTCTTTTGAATTGTGTCAGATGAATTACTGTTGAAACTATACATTCCTTTTTGATGTTTTCTTGGTGGTAGGGTTCTTTGAAAAATAGTGAGAGAAAACAAATTTTTCTGGACTTTTGGATTTTTGAGATCTGACATGGCTTTTGTTTTTGGAAAACATTTGTCTATTTTGTGCCTCGGTAGAGAGTTTCTTCTTTGAAAGCCTTTTTAGCTAAGGATTTTGGTGAACCGCAGTCTCTGTTATTCAACTGCAGTTTCCTAGAATCCTTTGAAATTTTGTCAAAATGTGGGCTTAAGTCATCAGAACTTGAGGATTCTGGGATTTGGGAACATTGACCCACTTCAAAATTTTCTATGGGTAATTCATGATAAATCGTTTGAAGAGTGGCAGAAATTTTGTTCGAAGACTGCGGTAAGGATGACTTGACTACCGCAGAGTAAGTCTTAGTTGGGACTTTAGTGGGACTTATGTGGGACTTTTGACTGCAGTGAGGGACACTGCGGTCTGAGGAAAGAGATGGAAAGTATTTAGTGTCCTCAATGACAATTTCTTCATCAACTACGGATGAGTTTTGAGAATTTGGGAAAGTAGTTCCACTTATAGGAATTTGATCACATGTGTGAACTGAAACCTCAGGCACAATTTCCTCAATGACACAATTGTTGCTTAAATTGTACAGTCTACCGAAGTGAGTTTTGATATCTTCGGGAAAAGTCTTGTCATTGACTGGGAAATGAAATTCTGGGTCTGGAGGGACATATAGTCTGTCTTTGTTGAACCGGGGTGAGGAATCCATTGTGGTAGGATATCCATTTGACTAACCCCAATTGCATGTATTGTCCACGGTTCCATTATTTACCAAATTTTCAATAGCTTCACTTTCATTGAACAATTTTTCGATTAAAAGATTTAGACGTACAATTTCACTCTGAGCTAAATCTCTCTGGTTCAAAGCTATTTCTAATTGGGTTTCACTCAACATTCTTGCATCTTTTTCTAACTCTAAATCTCTTTCTAACATATCCATTTTGAGTCTTTTGTTATCCAGTCGTCCTCTCACATGGAACATTTCCTGGGACATAATGTTCTTTTCATCTATGGCTTTGTTATAGTCTATAAGGACGGCAACACATGTGCCATTAAAATTATCTATGTAAGGTTGACAATCATGCATGCTATAATTTAGAGTTTGGATCATGATTTTTACCTGTTCGACGATGCTTAGAGTTCCATCCTTTTCCATGTAGCAGTAGTTTTTGTTCATCATTATAGACCCATTATCATTCGCAGTTGCCAACATGCAGATTTTCCCTTTGCCATTGACACTGCTGATGGCTTCATCTTCATCTCCGAATGACCACACTTGATGGTCTCTTTTGACATGGGCTATGTATGCCCTTGCTTTCTCCTTTTCTGCCATCTCTTGAGCCATTCTAAGGTAGAATGCTCTGTTTTTAACTACATTGGCCTTACAATCTCTTGCAAAGTGATTCTCCTTGTTGCATTTGTGAAAAACTACAACATCAGTCTTGTTTTCTGAGGGAGTACCGAAGTCAGAGGTTTGAGTAGGTTGCGGTGCTTCCTTTGGTTGGGTATTGTGAGATTGTGGTGGTGGAAGAGAACTTTTAGGATAATGTGAGTGATTTGTTTGTGGGTTGAAGTTACGTTTGAATGGTTATTTGTTGAATTGTTGATTTTTGTGAAACGAGTGAGGTGGTAGTCGGTTCAATTGTTTGCTAACTAAAGCAATTGCTTTTTGAAATTCTTCTTCATCATCATACTATGAATCAGCTTCGTATGACTACAGTGGAGTGTCATACGAGGGAGCGTAAGGTTGATTAGGTGGAGTTTGTGCGATGAGAGCAAGAGGTCCTTCGAAGTCGGCACAGTCTTTGAGTACGGTGGATTCCTGTGCTTGTAGTTCCCCACACTACTAGAAAAACAGCATTTTACGACGCGCAAAATATGACACGCACGGATTTACGATACGCAAAAGTGTGCATCCTAAAAATAATGTCAGCTTTCACAAAATTTAAAGGATTTTAGACGCGCATTTTTGCGTGCCTAAAATAAGTGTTAAAAAAAGAAAAAAAGAAAACACGGAAGGCACCTAAAAAATATGTGTGTCGTACTGAGGTGTCGCTTTATAATTTTTTTTAGAAAAGGCGCGTCCATTATTTTTTTTCTAGCAAGCTAGGGCTTTTTTCATAGATAATATTTTTTTTTAGAAAAGGCGCGTCCATTATTTTCTTTCTAGCAAACTAGGGCTTTTTTCACAGATAACTTAATACCACCCCTTCCACAGTGCTTTGCAATAGAAGACCTGATTATCCTTTCCTCACCTCGTCGGCAAGCTCCGTCTCGCCTCATCTCATTGGGGACGTCGGGCTCACATCTCATCACCGGCCACTGCGACTCCTCAGAACCGACGATTGCATCCCAACTCCACTTCCACTCTACCTTACTCCACCTACTACGACCGCTCATGGGCTTGTCCTCTACCTTCGTTGCCATCAGTTCCATCAATTCTCTCATATCTCCCCTTATTCATCTCAACCTCCTCTTCTTGCCTCACAACCCTCACCGAACAACTTTAATTTGAAAAAATTGAAGGAGTTGGTAGCGGTTCAAGAACAAATTCTAGATGAAAGTTTTTTCCAGCTATCAGGTGTTGGCGTCAAGCTTGTTGGCAATATAGTGTGGAGTACCCTCTTTCATCAATTCTTGATAGTGATCTCACGTGAGAAATCATTTTCTTTTTTATTGTTGCTCTTCCTAGGGTTTTCTCTATTTATCGATCTCGTCGAGACCTAACACCAACACAGAGGTTCTCCGGGAAGGGGTAGAAGATGCGGTAGATATTCATAAAAATTAGAGAGAAGAAATATTGCAGAAGAGATATTCATAACACCAACATAGAGGTTCGCCACCCAAAAGAAGGTATTTAGGGTTTTCAATACATCTCATTTTTAGAATCATAACTCATCGTTGTAATATACAATTTTGAGTAGCGGGATTCAAATTACAGGGCCATGAGTTCTAAGAAAGATTGGCAAAAAATGTCACCCCCAATTCTATCTTTAGTTTTATCATTGGAAATGGGGTAGGTTCTCAGTATTTAGTCTCACACTGTTCTGGTTCGTTATACTCTTCTTCACCTCCCTCTGCTTTGATTGCACATTTGTTTGAATTTTTGGGAATTTGCATTAGATTATAGTTTTTCAGTTTCCGATCAAATTCAGGAAATTAGTTGATTTTGATGACAACTGGTTTACAAAATTTACACCAGCTTTGTGTGCAACACTTTACATCAGTCAAGGCTCTGTTTCAGGTTCTCACTCAAAGAAGGTACATCCAGTTACATATATACTCTCATTTTTAGAAATATATGTTATTTCTTACTGATTATATGTTCTTTTTGTGTCATATGGAGTGAGGTTGCATTTGTTGCTAATAGGAAAAATACATATCAACACATTATGCTATTTGCTTGGTCTTCAAATAAGAATAATAAAGCTAAAATGATAGAAACATTTTGTAGTTTATATGTTAAAGAATCCTAACTTATGTTTATGTTTGTGACTCAATCATAATTAAATAATGTATATAATATATTTAAATTAAATTTTCTGCAGGCTGGAACTCTTTCTGACTTCACAGCCTCCACAATCCAAAGTTCGTGTAGGGTTATGTTGGTAATTTACAGCAGGCTGTGACTCTTTATGCTAGAAATTTTCAGTTCCCTGTTCTTAGAGAGGTAACATTTTGGCAATTTACCATTTTGTTACTTTCACAGCCTCCACAATCCTTTCTCACCACCACAACTACTACCACTGATGCTTCAAAATTTAGATTTTTGATCCCTTGTTATAAAACTCCCAGAATTTACCGAAATTTTCCTTTTCATCACAGACGACAAAGAATATTTTCACTTTGTACTGCTAAAGATGATGCATACAACAGAGGTAGAAGAAGCTTTGATGCTGAAAACTATGGCAGAAGAAGTTGAAGTTCTGATAGAGAAAGGGATCAACATGCTTATGATGATGAAGGACATTATTCTTCAAGGTGTATGTGTATGTGTTTGTACAGAGGGTAATATGGTCTTTTTGATTAAAAAAGGATGTTTTTTGATGTTTTTAAACTTCAACAGGTAAAGTTACATCTACATCAGTAGCTCCAAGCCCTCGGAGTCCTAGAAGTCAAACACAAATCTTATAATTGGGAATTTGGGATTTTTAAAGACTTTTAGCTTCAATATATTTAAATTGGTAAAGTTGGCATGTTTGTTGTTAGACTCTATGGAAAGCTCAACATTGAAGAAGGAACGTGAGTTCACTTCACTTCATACACATCTTTTATCTTTTCTTTATAGTTTATATCTATTTATATTTATTTCCAATTGATAATGAATGATGTTTGAATTGACTAACACCTGACATATATGTTTTACTTAGAGCTGCCTCGTTTCTAGGAGGTTCAATGAGAATGACATTCTCACTTTGTGTTATTATGGTTGAAATTACAAATAATTTAAAGCTATTACCTCTTATCACGCTTGTTCTCCTCATATCAAAAGTACGTTTTTTCTTTTATTTTGCTTACAATTAGAATTAGATTGATGACTATAACAAGTTTCTGTTTTTATTTTTGAACCTTTACCTTCCTTAGGTTGTTGGTGATGCTTTCAATGAAGTTTTATATGAAGAACAGGCCAGATTAAGGGGTATACCTTTACTTGAATCTAGACCCAAAAATTTAATGAGAAAAATGAGAGCTAAAGAAGCTTGCGGGAATTAAAAGGTTTGTAACTCTGCTCTTTTTCTTTCATTTGAAAGGATCTCACTTGCAAAATTGTTTTTTGAAGGAATGATTGTCCTTCCATTTTCTTAACTTTTATTCTTTGGCTAAGGGGTGGAACAGAAACTTTCATTTATGTAACCTTTGCTGATACAAATCTCTTTTATTAAGAAAACAAAATCATAATTTTATTTCTAAAAGTAACTAGAAAGTTATCTTTTATATTAAAATCTTATTTGGGTTCTAATGAGTTGTAATATGTTTAATTTTGTGTATCTGTAAATAAAAGTTCTTTATTAAAAAAATTTCATTCTATCACTGTGAGATTCAGGTTCTTTGAGTAGTTGTACCTCTTTGTGTAGGTCGCATAGAGCTTTTATTTTGGTTTTCCTGGTCCTGTTCTCTCTCTCGCTTCCTATTTATGTTTGGTTTAGTCTTGTGATAATATTTTTCGTATTTTTTGGAGCCATTGACATATCAAAAAATTGATTGGGGTTTTTATGGTAATTTGCAGGAAACCTCACAAGTAGCATGTATTGTGCTTTGTCTCAATGGGTGGAATCTTGGCTGCATCGTTTGTGGAAACATCTCCTCTAGGACGTTTACGAGATTTAGGAAAATAGGGTGAAATGGCTATGGCCATGGCAAGCTTGCCGTACTTGAAAACTTCCTTCACCAGGTTAACACCAACATGCTTATATCGTTACATGTTATGATATAATATAGTAGCATGCATTGTGCATATTTTTAATGATTTAATAATTAGAAAGTGTTGGCATGTAATTTCTTCGACTTCTCTGTGAAATACTTGAATTTGAAATTCGTTTATTATAGTGTTTTTATTGAGACATCATAGTTCTTGACAATAAGATAGATTGGTTGAGATAAATCATGGGTTTTAGATAGGGATGGAAACAACTAGGAACCAGAAACCCATCTTGGAAACTTAATTCTCCTTGTATTATGTTAATTTTGGCTTAAATATTTTTATTTTTACAATGATTATTGTTTTAAATTTTAATTCCTTTTGTTTAAGAAGTTAGAGTCTGGTTACTGTTTTAGTCATTTTGTCAACATAATTATAATTATTTTTTTTAAATTGGTCCTTCTTTACATTCAGGTTTCATATTGAATTTGATATTTGAAATCTTTAAAATAAGGAGCAAGTTTGATATGTACAAGACTAATAACTGATGACGAAAACCAGAAAGTCCAGTCCTAATTTTTTTTCCTGGTAAATGTAAAAGCGGGGTTTCAAATTTGGTGAATATATGGTTTTTAGTGAAAGTATGCTCTTAAACATTTAATAAAATGGGTTTGAGTAATAATCTATTTATTTAAGTGAAAATGTGTTCATATTTAGTTGTACATTACATGTACAACTTAGTGATGCATCATTTTAAGGAAAAGGAAGCAAGAATATGATGCTGACTTAATTTTTTGTAATAAAAATTTGTGTCCCGCTGCATTGCACGGGTACACCACTAGTCCATTACAAAGTGTAGCTGTTATATATATCTTTCACAGTCAAAGGAAAGGAGTCATTCATTACATGAGGTAGGTATTTTCAAATATAGTAAATCTTTTTCTATAATATTTATTATTAAATGATACCTTATAATGGTTGGTGTTTAATAGGGAGACCAAGAAATTGAGTGACCCACCTCTATACACAAGTGGGACCACTGGGAATCCAAAAGGAGTAATGCTTACATATAGTAATCTTTTGCATCAGGTACTACAAATGTCTCTTTTGCCCCTTTCAGTTGATCAGATTTTCATGTTTTTTAAGATATTATTATGTTTTTATACTTTCTTAGGTTAATAATTTTTGGGACATTGTCCCTGCGGGGACCGGGGAAAGATTTTTAAGCATGCTTCCACCTTGGCATGCATATGAACGTGCTTGTGAGTATTTTATACGTTGTTTGGAAATTGTGAATATTCCTTTTATGTTACAAGGGGAAATTTGGTCAAAAAATTTGTCATTACCGACAATATTAATAGCAATATGTAACAAGGGGCAATTTGGTAAAACAAATTGTCCAATAAGTTGTTAAGACCAGGTACATCACCATCCACCAATCATAAACGATGAACATGACAACCACATTGAACTGTCAAGGCCTCACGGGCAAAATAGTAAAAAAAACTTTGTATAATTTGTTGTGTTGTACTGTACTACTCGTAGAAATAATGCATAAATCATTTTTTTTGGGTTAATAAATTATTCTATAAAATTCATGTAAAATATATTTTGTATATGATTTAAGAAACTTATTTAAGTTTGTTATGCTATGCACTTTCTTGATCTTACATATGGAACAAGGCATACATAAATGTTTTTAATTTTCTTTGAATTATTGATGTTATTGGTTTTTGTGTAATCTGAATGCTGAAGTTTCATGTTCGCGTCTTGAATTTCGTATTTTAGGTGTACGATACTGACAATGCCAATCAGAAGGAGAAGTTTGAAGCTGACTTGAAGGAGATTAAGAAACTTCAGAGGTACAGAGACCAGATTAAGACATGGATACAATCCAACAAGACCAGATTAAAACAAGTTGCTTACTTTCTTGTTGTGTTCTCTAGTTCACATACATATGCTATCTTCCATTTGTCATTATCTGTTGGCACTTACACTTTCTGTTATTGTTGCCACACTATCTCAAATTTAATCTGGTTTTAGCTTCTATGCTAAGAATTAGATGCCTATATCTTGTTTCATCTACTTCCTTGTTGACATTTGGCACTTACACTTTCATATTTTATTTCTATTATGAGAGATTAAATGCAAATTTTATTTATAAATTAATAAATATATAAATATATTTTTTTTAAAAAAAAATTTAAAATTACGATACGCAAAAATGTGTGTCGTCTTCATTTATGACATGGCCTTTCTTGACTGGGGCTTCCTTGATACGCATTGCGTGTCATAAACACGCGCGTCGTAAGGTTACGACACACAAATGCGTGTCGTCTTCCTTTATGACAGGGCCTTCCTTGATACGCATTGCGTGTCATAGCCGCGCGTCGTAAATGCGCGTCGTCTATAGACGACGCGCAAAAGCGCGTCATCTCTCTTTATGACAGGGCCTTCCTTGACACGCATTTGCGCGTCGTCTGAGCGTTTTACGACACGCAATGAGTGTCGTAAAAGGCCTTTTTTCTAGTAGTGCCATAGAGTTTGTAGAGTGACAAGGAATGAATCTTTCTATCGCCTTGGACTATCATTTTAGTCGTAGTCCAATGTCTTCCCAATCCATTGAGGAATTGAAGGTTTGTTTCATGATTACTTCGGATGGTTCCTGCATTGGATAACTTGGTGACAATCAGGTTGAACCTTTTGAAGGAGTCTTCCAAACTTTCGCCAGTGTGAGCTTTGAAGTTGTTGAACTCATTGAGTGCAATTGTAGGCTTCATGTCTTGAGCTTGCTCTGAGCCTTCATACAGATTCTTGAGAACATCCTAGATCTCTTTTGTTGATTTGCAATTTATGATAATATCGAAGTTGTCAGGAGCAACTCCACAGGAGATTTCATAAAAAGCAACAACATCATTTTCCATTTTATTGGGATCATCCTGGGTGGGATGGCTCATAGCTGGTTGACCTCCTCCTAGTCTTGTTTAGCTCCGTCAGTTTGGACTGGTGTTAGGACTGGAACATTTGGTCCTTCTTTTACGGATCTCCATACATCTCTACCAAGTCTTCTTAAGTATCTTTCCATTCTTTGTGACCAGTGATGATATTTAGTTGCAACTAGTATTGGGGCTCGATTAGAACCACCAACACTGTTGGAAACATTCAGAGATAACGATTGTGCCAGGTTTTGAAGTGTTTTTTTTGTTTTTAGAAATGAGCTTCAGTGGTATAGAAGGCTCTTCGAAAAATCAGAGTTCCGATTTTCAAAAGCAACCACTTTGGCTCTGATACCAATTTTTGAGAGAAAAACTTTGAGACACACTTGAACAAACGTTAGAACAAGTATATTGCGGAATAGTTAATCTCGAAGGATCTAAAAGTTCAACAATCATATTTAGAATTAGATGTTAGAGAGTTAGTTGCGGAAAAGTAAAGAAATATAAATGACAACAATTGTTATATCAAGTATACACTTAAGTTGATTCATAACGAGGAATGCATTCAAACCAAGTTAATAAGTGAGATCAAACTTAGTGATTGAGTCACAAAATACTTGCTCCGAAGAGAGGTTGTGATCGGTTATGAGATTAAGAAGAGTGAATAAGTAAGATAGGAAAGATAACTCCACAGATGTGTATTATAATTAGATGCAATACTCTTTTTACTTACAAGAGAATGACCTCTATTTATAAAGACTCATAAAGATCACTAGATTACAACTCAAAGAGTAGCCATGCAAGGCATACTGGAAAATAGAGTGTATTACAGAATAGACAAAGTAACTTAATCTAGATAGAGACTGCGGTTGGTGACTGCTGATGAAGCGGCTTGACTGCGGTGGAATGTAGACTGCGGTAGCTGAAGTTCAAGAGGGTCACTTTTTATGATTCAACAATTTCCCCCTAAGTGACCCCTTTAACTTTTGATCAGCTATCAAGTTTAAGAAACTTGATCAGGATCCACCAAAACTTCCTGCTATTCTCCTACAAGTTGATTCTTCTTAATATTTCGAACTTGACTTCTGCAGTTGTGTGCTTGGATTTTTCCACTACGTTTCGGCAAATGTAAAGTTGCTTCCTAGTGAGACGATGCATGACAGTCATAGGAATGAAGTATTTGACATTATCAGTCTTCCTTTTGAAAATGACTCCAAGTTCAGGATAGTTGCTTGCACCTAAGGATCTTTCTTCATAGCCTTCGGTAGGCATTGGTGCGTGGTCAAGAGGTGGCAGATTGACTTTCTTGGTAATGGTAGGGTGGATGTCTGAGTCGATCTTGGCAAAGTCACAGACTGTTTCCTTCAAAAAGGTATTAGCCCTTTCAAGTGCAATCTTCATCTTCAGATGCTTCTCAGACTTGTGTTGAAACTCCTTAGCAATGAGAAAGATTTCTTCCAGATTCATGGAAGGAAAATCAGCCTGGGTGTGGATATAATCGTGTTCCCTTCTGGTCAGAGTGTACTGGATGAAGTCAGCCTTCATAAACTTCTGGATCTTGTAGTGCTTGACTACGGATGGTTTATCGTTATACCATATGTTATCAATGGGAGGGGCATGCTTAGCATAAAATTGGCTAAGTATCTCAAACTCCATTGGCAGTCTTTTGGCATCTGGAAGGCTGCAGTCGAACTGCTCAAATACACTGAAGTATCTGGCATTGGGAGAGATTGGGACATCCCAGTAGCCATCTGAAGGGGGTTCCGCATAGGTGAGGTGGGGAATGTAGTCATCATCAAGCAGTCTGCGGTGGGGATTGATCCAAGAATTTATCAAGGACTCATCCATGATAGTATCAAAACCGCATAGTCTCCAAACTTCTTCAGCTAGTTTGGCTCCCTTCCAATCTCTTTTTCTTTGAGTGGTGGCAGGGGAGTCATTTGAACTCGGAGAGGACATGTACTCCACAAGGTTTTTGAAATGAGGAGGAGTCTCTGGTTTCTGATGAATGTTTTCCTGTTGCACTGGAGAGTTATGAGGTGAAGTGTGATGAGATGGTTGCGGTGAAGGTTGTGGTGTAGGAATTTTTCCTGTAGAGATAAGGGGAGTTTGATGTTGTGGAGAGATGGAGTGATTGGAGTGATCGACTTCTTCTTCTTCACTTCCCCCTCTTGAGGAGTTCAGACCCGGAGCCTCCTCAAGCCATTGACGAAGGCCATCAACCTTGGCATAGACCTCTTGGAATTGAGCTTTGAGGGCTTCGGCCAATTGTTGATTGTTTGGGATGGAGGGGTTGAAGAGTAGCCTATGGATTTCCTTGGTAAAGTGAAGGATTTCGGGACCATGGAAATTTGCAGACGGTTGATAGTAGTTTGATGGACTAAAATTGCAGACTCATAGGCAGTGTGAGTTGCCGCAATCAGTTTTTCAGAGTGGGAGGCTTGATCTGCAACAACTGCTTAAAGATCCCATTTGATTGCGGTTACCTCAGAGATGACGCGTTCCGCAGCAGCCATAAATTCTTTGTGGTCAGCTTGACGATTGTTGTCAAGAGACCAGATCCCCATTTCGACCTTAAGAGAGATACGCTCTATAGCCACTCTCTCTCGTGTTTCCAGGCCTTCAATCCTTTCCGTCAGGGACTGCGGTCCAGGTATATCTTCTGGTTGCGGTTGAGTTGGCTTAACCGCAGCAAGGATTTGATCGACCTTGGCTTGAAGACTTAGAAACTCTTTTCTTGTAACAATATTCTTCTTCTTCTTCTTCTTCTTTTTCTCTTTGGGTTTAGAGGTTGAATGATGTGAGTCACTGGATTCTTTATCTTCATCGAACATCATGAGGTGGTCATCAGAAGGAGAAGGTTTGTTTACCTCTTGTAATTCAGCATCATCAAAACCGAAGATGGGATCAGAACTCACTTCGATTTCGGGTCCTTCATCTTATGATCCTTCAGCAGTGGGAGTGGGAGGAACTTTGGAGACATGTTGGTTAGCAGTGGCTTCCTGAGTCTTGTGGAAGCTTTCAACCATTTCTGTCATCGAGTCTTGAACTTTAAGGATGGTGGCTACGGTATTGGCATTATTAATGGCATCTGCCCAATACTTATCCACTGCTTGTATTTCTTGCTCCTTCAATTGTTGTTTGATTTGTTGATCCTTGCGTGCTTGAAATCCCCTACAAAAAGCGACATACTTCTTTGCTTCAACCTCGTTGGAGGGTTGGTACTTGCTCCATGAATCACTAGAGTTGTCACCGTCAATTCCTTGAAATCGCACCGAGGTGTCCATCGGGTTCACGGATCCTTGCACATTTGTGCTCACCGTGCCTAAACCACCTGTTACTAATGTTAGCAGAGTAGGATTTCCTGAGCTTCCTTGGTCTCCTTGACTCGTGGTCAAGTTTGGCCTCGGCTCAATTCTAGCATGGGCAGAAGAAGTGCCCTGCAGTTGGGAAGGTGTTTGTAGTGTTTGCGTGACATTCAAGAGGATGAAGTTCAACTCCTCAGAAGAAAAGATATGCAGTCGGGAAACCATGGAGGCTTTAGGGCGAGAACCAGTAATATCCCCTTGGTAATGAACTGAGGGGAGTCTCCTCTTTGATTTGAATCAGAATCACATTCTGAGTCTGAAAGGAAGAAGGTGGTAGTTTCAAATGGATGTGCAGGCATCCCAAGGACTACCAGAGCCTGTAGAGAGGCTGAGGTATCGGTCCGGTCATGCATTTGGCTAGAAGGATCAGTTTTACGTTTCTTGAGGATTGATATAGGTTGATTATTTCTCATCTGAGTCACTCCTGGAGTCATGATGACTTGGTTCCACAGTTGTGATTACGGGTGGTGTTTTCCTTTTCTTGGAAGGTTTGGAGGGTTTAGAAGCATCCTTTTTTGGAGTTCCATATTTCTTTGTGTTGCGGGGGCCATGAAGGGTAGAAACTTTGTGCTTACGTCTTTGGGAATGAGAAACATTAGAGAGAGTTGTAGAGGAAGGGACTGCGGTGCCTTCATGGTTAACTTAACACTTTGTTTAAGTCATTAGTGGAGCGTGTGTGGTTAACCGACACACTAACTTGAACTTAACAAGGTAGGTAAAGGGTGACTTAATGTTTATCATAGTATCGATGGAGTGTGTGTCTTTAACCGGAACATTGATTGAGGGTTAATACATTAAGGGTACCAAGTAATTTGCATGGTTACTTCACACTTTGTTTTGTGATCCTCGGCATCCCAGTCACAAAACTTGAAGGGCACACTCGAGATTGAAACATGCCATTGAAGAAAGTTCAATGAATCTCAAAGAATCTAGGAGTTTCTAAACCAATTAAAACCTAATTAAATATTTTGTTTTTCATGGTGGAAATTGGTAAATCTTCATTCAACTACCTTCAAATATCTTATAGCTTAGATTACGACATCCCTCTTCTAAGTTATAAAATATTGTGTTGGATCCTAGCCTTAATATTACATTTGGGTGTTTTATTAAGGACTATCTTTATATCTAATCCAATCTATTCCCTCTTCTTTTCAGATGTCTTCCAATCACAATGCTTCTGGCTCAAACCCTACTAGCTCCTTCTCTCATATGAATCTTTGTGGGAGAGTCATCTTTGATGGGTCCAACTTTACAGATTAGATCAGAAACATCAGGATGATCACTCGGTATGAGAACAAAGAATATGTTCTCGACAAGGAGATGAAGGTACCCGAGCCAACTGCTACTCCAGAAGAGCTTGCTGAATATGAGGTACATGAAAGAGATGCTACAAAAGTGGCATGCATCATGATGGCCACCATGACAGCCAAGCTCCAAAAGTCATATGAGGACTATTATCCTTTTGAGATGCACCAGGACTTGATGGACCGCTACCATCAAAGTGCTCGTCAAGAGCGATATGAAATAATCTCCTCCATGATAACAACTCGATTGAAGGTTGGTGAACCCATCACGGGCCACATGCAGAAAATGCAAAGGTATGTGGACCGTTTACTGAAGCTAAATGTGAAATTCCCCGAGGAGTTAGCAATAGACATCATTTTGCACTCCTTACCAACGTGTTATGATCAATTCCGCATGACATATCATATGAACAAGGAAGAAGTCACCCTCAGCAAACTTCAAGGACTCTTGAAGACCGCCGAAAGTGGTCTAAAGGGTAAGTCGGTTGTTACTGCTCCTACTCCTCCTCCAACTACAGTCAATGTCTTGGCAATCGGGAATGGAAAAGGGAAAAAGAGAAAGAACCCTTCTAAGGGTACCAAGGGTAAGACCCTTGAAGGCTCCTCTTCAAGCAAAACCAAGAAAGGTTTTGTCACTCCTTCTGCTAACCCTAATGAGGCTGAATGCTTCTATTGCCATGAAAAGTCACACTGGAAGCGAAACTGCCCAAAGTACCAGCAAGATTTGAAGGATGGGAAAATAAAACCCATCCATGCAGATATATACACTATATTGTCTAATAACTCACCTCATTCTAAGTCTTAGGTCCTTGATACAGGTTGTGGTATTCACATATGTTGTGATTTGCAGGGACTAAGAAGAAGCGAGAATGTGGAGCAGGGAAAGATAAACTTGATCATGGGAAACAGGAAAGCTTCACCTATCACAAAGATATGAGTTTATTCCTTAGTGCTAAATAGTGGGTTTACATTATCTTTGAATAAATGTTATTATTCGCCAGAAATGGCAAGAAATGTTATTTCCTTTCATGCATTATATAAACAAGGCTTTACCTTTTATTTTGATAATAATAATGGTAGTATTGATGCTTTCTTTAATAATGTTCTTTATTTTAAAGCATTACCTTGTGATGGAGTGTATGAAATTGTATCTGTTGTAGATAATCTAGGAAATAATGTATTGTGTATTGACTCTTCCACTAGCTTAGATAAAGCATCTTTATGGCATTGTCGTCTTGGACATGTAAGCAAGAAACGCATAGGCCAACTCCAAAAGGATGGAGTCTTGGAGTCATTTGACCTAAAGTCAGATGATAGTTGTGAATCTTGTTTGCTTGGTAAAATGACAAAGTCACCTTTTACTGGAACTTGTGCTAGGGGTGAAGGTTTGTTGGATCTCATACACACGGATGTGTGTGAACCCTTCAGAACTGCCACAAGAGATGCTAATCGCTTCTATGTCACTTTTACTGATGATTTTAGTAGATATGAATATGTCTACTTAATCAAGCATAAGTCAGAAACCTTTGAGAAATTCAAAGAGTTTAAGCAAGAAGTGGAGAATCAGTTGGGAAGGAACATTAATATGCTTCGATCCAATCGTGGTGGTGAGTATCTTAGTACTGAGCTCCTTGACTATCTTAAGGAATGTGGGATTGTCTCACAATTGACACCTCCTAGGACACCACACTTGAATGGTGTAGCTGAGAGGCATAATCGGACCTTGTGGAACATGGTTCGTTCCATGATGAGTCGAGCTTCACTACCAAACTCATTTTGGGGGTATGCGTTAGAGACTGCCACCCATATCCTTAATTTAGTCCCTACAAAGAAGGTTGCCAAAACACCTCACGAGGCGTGGACTGGAAAAGTTCCCAATCTAGACCACATCAAGATTTGGGGTTGCGAGGCTTTCGTGAGACGCGAGACTCACGATAAGCTCGAACCCCGAAGCGAAAGGTGTATTTTCATCGGCTACCCACATAAATCCTTTGGCTACATCTTCTACAGACCCAGTGATAATGTGGTCTTTGTAGCAAGAAGAGGATTCTTTCGAGAGAGAGAATTCATGAGCCAAGGAGACAGTGGGAGGCAAATTGACGTTGAGGAAATTCAAGAGTCAAGTGGTGAAGGAACCTCAAACCCTAGCCCTCAACCTGAGGAGGAAACTCCTATTGAGCAGACTGAAGAATCTATACCTCTGAGGCGTTCCACCAGAGTTAGGAATGCACCTGAGCATTATTATGGTTTCCATATTACTACAAAAGGTGAAACACTTATCAATGATAACACACTGGTAAATCTGGATGAGCCTAACAGCTACACAGAAGCCATGGTAGGCCCTGAGGCTGCTAAATGGAAAGAGGCTATGGATAGCGAGATACAGTCCATGTATGACAATCAAGTTTGGAACTTGGTTGACAATGTACCTGATCGTAAGATAGTTGGGTGTAAATGGATTTTCAAAAAGAAGACCGACATGGATGGTAATGTACACACTTATAAGGCACAACTGGTTGAAAAGGGTTATTCTCAAACTCCAGGAGTTGATTATGATGAGACCTTCTCACCAATGGCCAAGATTAAGTCTATTAGGGTTCAGTTAGCCATCGCTGCATTTCATGACTATGAAATATGGAAAATGGATGTTAAAACCGCTTTCCTTAATGGAAAGTTGGCTGAAGATGTTTACATGGTTCAGACAGAGGGTTTTGTCAGTACAGAGTACCCCAATAGAGTGTGTAAGCTCGATAAATCCATTTATGGATTGAAACAGGCACCTCGCAGATGGAATCTTTCCTTCGATGAGAAAGTGAAAGAATTTGGCTTTTCAAAGAGTGAAGATGAATCTTGTGTCTATATCAAGGCTAGTGGGAGTATAGTTAGCTTATTGGTATTGTATGTGGATGACATACTACTCATAGGAAATGACATCCCAACTCTGCAGGAAGTAAAGTCCTAGCTTGGGAAGTGTTTCGCTATGAAGGACCTTGGAGAAGCTGCCTATATTCTAGGGATAAGGATTTTGAGAAACAGGAGTAAAAGACTAATTGGACTTAGTCAAAACACCTATGTAGACAAAGTGTTGAAAAGGTTCAACATGCATAACTCCAAGAATGGTGAGTTACCTATCTAGTGTAATGCCAGACTGAGTAAAACTCAGAGTCCGAGTACAAAGGCTGAGATAGCTGAAATGAGTCGAGTACCATACGCTTCAGCTGTAGGCTCGATCATGTATGCTATGACTTGTACTCGCCCCGATGTTGCCTTTGATTTGAGCATGGTCGGTAGATATCAGGGGAATCTTGGCAAGGCTCACTGGATAGCGGTAAAGAATATTCTCAAGTACCTGTGAAGGACTAAGGACTGGGTTCTTATCCTTGGTGGGAGTGATGACTTGAGAGTTGTAGGGTATAGTGATGCTAGCTTTTAGATTGACAGGGATAATTTCCGCTCTTAGTTGGGCTGGATCTTTACCCTAAACGGAGGGGAAGTTACTTGGAAAAGTTCCAAGCAGGACACAGTGGATGATTCCACTTGTGAATCAGAGTACATAGCAGCAAGCGAGGCAGCAAAGGAGGCTATATGGCTAAAGAATTTCATCGGAGACCTTGGAGTTGTACCAGCAATAAAGGAGCCGATGGAGATTTTCTGTGACAACAATAGTGCGGTTGCCTTAGCCAAGGAACCAAGAGATCATGGGAGATCCAGACACTTTAACAGAAAATATCACTTCATCAGACATCGAATAGAAGAAGGAATCCTTGTGACAAAGAGGGTATCATTGGATGAGAACCCAACAGATCCCCTCATGAAGGGACTGACTCGGGTTAAGTATCTCCAACATGCTCGGAGCATAGGGCTGAAGGATGTTATTAGTTTTAATAGTTAGATAATCTTGAAATTTGTAAAATGTAATTGACATTTGATGATAAATAAAAGTTGTTATTTATGAGTAAAGTGTTGCTATCTCTTGTCAATCTTTTACTGTTATTTCTTTTTGCATGTTTTGACTTCCAGAATAATTATGTTATGGTTTATATCATATTATTCAAACTCTCCACAGTCGTTCATATGTTGGAAGTAGATATGAATCAAGACTGTCATGGGTTGGCTTGTAGAGGTCTAAGATGTTAGACAAAGTGGGGCTACAACACTCATGAGTGCTCATAAGTTATGAGTATTAGATTCAACCCACGCTCACTTGTATCACTTCATGGAATTTATCTCGAGTGATCGTGAGACAGTAATATCATATAAGTCTTCAAACCTAGAGATATGATTTGTTGCCTATGAGTTGGTTATGCATTGATTGCACGAAAACGCATTGGTAACTCAATGTTATAAACCGTGTTTTTTTTGTGTAATTTAACAAGTAGTAGAGCAAACATATGAGTCGAAGTTTATTTGTTCCTTCTAGGATTAGAAGCGATATCTGGGCCCCTCGATGATTTTGTTTTGACCTATGTACCGGGCCTGGTCAAAACTAAATTGATGTGTTCAGTTAAGTTCTATGTCAAACAAATCGGAAATCAGGAAACAAATGTTGGACAATAAGCAAGACCATGTTCCATGTATTTGTCTGGCTGATATCTAGAACAGAGGATTATATGATCACTTATCTAAAATGGCGCTTCATAGTTCAACAAAGTTTAAAGAGCTATGTTTGCTGATCGGTTCCTGAAGTCATACTTGCAACTATAGTTATTAGACTTATCCAAGTGGGAGACTATTGGATATAGTGTCTAAGTCCATAACTATATTTGGTATGTACTTGACCCGACCCGGCATGGTCCATTTGGGTTGCATTTCACCCGAATAATTTATGGATAATCTTTTGAGAATAGTATAAGTTATGATTTATTAATATATTATAAGTTCTAATATATTAATATAAAATCATATTATTTAATTAGTATTGATCTATAATTAATCTAGAATTAATTTAGAGATCAAAAGTATTACTAATTAAATATGGGATCTTGTATTTATATAGTGTGGGCTAATGATTATTTGGAATGGGCTAGGCTTGCATGGAAAGTCCACGGATACTCCATGGAGGTTTAACCCATGGATCTCATGGAAATGAAAAGACATGGGTATTAGGGTTTACATGGATGTAACCCTAATCCACCACACTATATAAAGGAGGCTTTGGTTCTTGAAATCACACTAGTTATAGTGAGTATACTAAGAGGGCCAATTTCAAGAAGGTTGTTACTATTCTCTCAAAGTTCCAAAGTTTGTGGTGATTTGTGATTTCCATTTAAGGCATCCACACTATTGGTGCTAGGCTCTCAAACTCCAAGCAATCAACTACAACTACAAGATAAGTAATTCTACTAGCTTTATTTGAATAAAGTTCCCCATGTCATGCTAGATAGAATAAGAACCTTGGAAAATTAATTATTTGCATGTATCTTAGTCAAACATAGATCCAAGGTTTCTAGGGTTGCATGTACACCATAGGAGTGTTAGGAATGCTCAAAACCCATCACAATAAACCTGGGGCCCAGCTTGCCCCACTTCTGAAACCTGATAACACCTTTCCAGGGTGACACCTTCAGGAGGACCATATCGCCCACCTGAAATTCTAAGTCTGAACGCCGCTTGTCGGCGTAACTCTTTTTCCGACTCTGAGCAGTCTGGAGCCTGCTCCGGACCTACTGGATCCGTTCTGTGGTCTTGAGTACTACCTCCGTACTCCCCATGACCCTATGACCGACCTCACCCCAACAGATTAGGGTCAAACACTTCCCCCATAGAGCATCTCGAAGGGAGGCTGTAACGCCCGTGTTTCTGGGCCTGACATTAATGATGATATAATAGTCTAGGTTAACCTTTGTAACCCGTATTGAAATAATAAAGATGTATTATTTGAGTATTATGTGTTTTGTGCTTAATTGTGTGACTTAAATAAATTAAGCATAAAAAAAAGTGTGAAAATGAAATGTTAGATAAACCCAATATTGATACATGAAGACGTAGTGATCGTGACGAGGTTTCCGAATATTTAAAGAATGCCGAAATTCGCGTTATAACGAAGGAGTTATGACCTGTGGAAGTTTCGCGACAGAACCAGCACGACACTGTATGATGTAAAATACTAATTTAAGATAGAGTGATATATAGCCTTAGTGATCTAAATGAAAGTCGTAGAATACGTTAATTCGAGAGCATGCATAAAGAGAACGTCTAAATCTGACTTCATATGAGGAAGTTATGATTTTTCTAAGTTTCGACTTAACAGTATTTAGCCAGAAGTTCGGATTTGAGATCGAGGGATTTCTAGCTGAAACAATCTAAACGAGAATCGAAGATCTCGTCGATAGTAGTCCAACGGAAGAAAGACAGACAAAAACGGACGTCAGATGAAGAAGTTATGAATTTCTAACGGAGTTTTCCTGTCCTGACCTACTAAAAATAATATAATAAAGACATAATAAAAAATAAAGTCAAAATTAGCCGAAAAAGTCTAAACAAAAGTTGTAGAACATAATCTCACCTACGCGTGGAAATAAAGAACGTCGAAAACGGAGATCGTATACGAAAGTTATGAATTTCTGAAGTTCGAGGCACACATCCCAAAGTGGGAACGCCCCGCGTTCATTACTTTGCTCCGGATTGGCCACGTCGATGCTGACTCAGCGGATAAGGGATAGGGTCGGAACCCCGCTTCTATGCGCCGCGTTCGTGTGGAACGCGCTGCGTTCTGGGAACGCCCTGCGTTCCCAGAAGGAACGCACTGCGTTTGAGGCTGACTTCAACCCTACAATTAGATCGCAAAGGGCAGCCATTTGTGGTTGCCAAATCTCTTCTCTCTCACCCTTATTTCATCGATCTACGTGCAAATTATACCCCTGAAGCCCCGGTATCATCCCGAGACCCGAAGCGAGTCCCAAAGCCTCGAAGATCTCGAGAAACAATGTTCCCGAGCCGAAACTCTGCCCGCGAGAAGCCCGGTTTTTGTGAAGATCTCTCAGTTTCACCGAAGAAATACTAATCTTAGAGGCGTAGTGCTGTTCGATCATCTTCTGATCATGTGAGTGTGTAGTTACTTTCTTCTAACAGATAAATACAAAGTATTCTCTATAAAATACGTGCTACGTGTTTATATGTTATGTGTTATTTGAAATGAGTATTGATTGAATGTTTTATACATGTTTTATGTTGTATATATATATATATATATATATATATATATATATATATATATATATATATATATATATATATATCTACAAAGATTTTGGGTAGAACATGGGTAGATAGTGGATGTATGATGAAATAAAATGATGAGAGGCCTCGATGTTGATATTATTAATCTAGTCATCTAGTGGAGTATGGATGACAACCACAGACTCTTTCTAGACTGTCCTGTGGAACTCTGGCAGGTTCATAACCTGTAGGTGTTGTGGGCTTGATATTCACCGGTGTACTCTATCCCCCTCATGGTTTCCTTTAGGACATCTATTATTGAGGAAACGCCTTGCAGTAGTGTCCGTCCCGATGAAAAATCCTAGATTAGGTCCCTTGAGATAGATGTTGTTTTAGGGACGTAAAGTGAGGATTATGGGAATGGGTAATCGGTTTATTGTTGGTTGGTGAAATTAAATATAATTATTTATTGTGGGTTGAAAACCCTATATGCTCACCAGGTTCCCAAGCCTGACCTACTCAGTTTATTTGCATAAGATGGATGAATTATCAAGTTATTTTGTTTATAAGCCTGTAGTTGTATATAACTGTTGTATGGCTTGTAATTTGTCGTTTATGTTTTGTGGTATGTATCGGAACATGACATCCCGAGTTTTGATATCTAATGAAAATGCTTTCCTTTATGAAATGCTTTGGTAAATATTATTTTATCACATTTTGTTTTGGGGAACAAATTCTGCAACTCTTTTAAATCAATGGATTTACTCTGAAATTATTTTAAAAGCATAAATTAAAACGGTCTTTTTTGGCCGTGATTTTGGGGATGTCATAGAGGCCGGTCTATACTGTCGTGGTAACTGTTGTTATAAGAAAATTTCTCTAACGGAATATACATATCCCAACTACCACCGAAATCCAAAACACACACTCGAAGCATGTCCTCGAGAGTCTGTATCATCCTCTCACTCTGTTCGTCTATCTAAGGGTGGAAAGCGGTGCTGAAGTGGAGACGAGTACCCATCTCCTCGTGAAACAACTTCCAGAATCTGGAAGTGAAACGGACATCTCGGCCTGGTACCACTGAGACAGGCACTCCATGTCACACCACTACCTCTCGCATATAAATCTCGGCCAAATTCTCGGCCGGTATTCTCTCCTAGATCGGGATAAAGTGAGTACTCTTGGTCAACCGATCCACGATGAACCATATCGAATCAACCCCACGTGCAGTCCTGGGAAGCTTAAGGATGAAATCCATAGTAATGTCCTCCCACTTCCACACGGGGATGTCTAACGGCTGCATCTTATTTTGAGGCCTGTGGTGCTCGGCTTTAACCTTCCTGTAGGTCAAGCACCTCTCCATATATTACGCAACGTCCCGCTTCATGCAGAGCCACCAATAATCGGGTCGAAGATCTCTGTACAACTTCTTCGCCCTAGGATGGATAGGGAACCTCGACTTATGGGCCTCATCCATCAGAACCTGCCGTACTCCACCCGAGTACAGAACCCAAACCCTCCTATGCAGGGTCAAAAACCCTCGACTGTCATAATCAAATAAGGCCACTCGGCCCATAATCCTCACACACTTCTGGCGCTCTTCCTTCAGGCCCTTAACCTGCGCCTCTCTAATATGCTCCAACAGTGGAGTGATCACCGTCATCCTCAAGCATAAATCTCTAATCGGAGCCACTACTGCCTTGCAACTCAGAGCGTCGGCCACCATATTGGCCTTGCCCAAGTTGTAAAGGATCTCACAGTTATAATCCTTTACCACATCTAACCACCGACGCTGCCTCATGTTCAGATTCGGCTGATCCATAAGGTACCTCAAACTCTTGTGGTCCGTGTAAATGGTACAACGGACCCCATAGAGATAATGCCGCCAAATCTTGAGGGCAAACACTAATTATGCGTCGGATAGTTAGCCTCATAAGGCTTCAGCTGCCTCGATGTGTAGTCTATCACATGACCCCTCTGCATCAGCACTGCACCCATGACCATAATCAACGCATCACAATACACCACAAAGTCATCTACTCCCTCGGGCAGAGTCAAAACCGGTGCCTCTCACAACCGCTGTCTCAGATTCTCGAAGGTTGCCTGCTACTCAGGCCCCCAGCAGAAAACTACCGACTTCTTGGTTAGTCGGGTCAAAGGAACTGCAATCTTAGAGAAGTCCTAAATAAATCTCCGGTAATAACCCGCTAGACCCAGGAAACTCCAAATATCAGTTGGAGACCTCGGAATATCCCACTGCATCATGGCCTCTATTTTGGCAGGATCGACCAGAATACCCTTCTAGTTGACGAGATGTCCAAGGAACTGCACCTCGCACAACCAGAAATCACACTTGGAGAACTTCGCAAAAAGTCTCTCTCTCCTCAGTGTCTCCAGCACCTCTCTTAGGTGCTCCTCATGCTGCTCCTAAGTCTTAGAGTAAACCAAGATGCCATCAATGAAGACTATTACAAACTGATCCATCATCAGTCTGCACACGCGGTTCATGAGGTCCATGAATGCGGCTGGAGCATTAGTGAGCCCAAACGGCATCAACATACACTTAGAATGACCATAGCGAGTCCTAAAGGCGGTCTTCTGCACATCATCATCCCTGACTCGAATCTGGTGATACCCTAACCGTAAATCAATCTTGGAGAACCAAGATGCTCCTTGAAGTTGGTCAAACAAATCATATATCCTCGGAAGTGGGTAACGGTTCTTCACCTTTACCTTTTTCAACTCCCGGTAGTTTATGCACATGCGATGTGACCTGTCAAGATCGGGGCTGCCCATGGTGAGCTGCTCGACCAGATAACCCTTGTGTAAGTCCCCAAATCTGCTTGTGTATCAATAAGATCCAATTGATGGTGCGGAATCCCAATCAATTAGATGATGTTAGATCAAATAGAAGAGAAGGAGAAGAAGAAGATGATGAATCTATGATGTATTAAATGAATATGATTGATGCTCCTTCCAATAGATTCACACACACACACACACCCACACTCTTCTTCTCTCTAGTTTCTCTCTCTAGAATATGCTCTCCTTCTCTAGCCCTTCTATCCGTTTCCCCCTCCTCACCCTTACTTCTATATATATATATATATATATATATATATATATATATATATATATATATATATATATATATATATATATATATATGGGTTGCAAACTCAAGGCCAAAACCCA
The DNA here is from genome assembly GCF_002870075.4 of Lactuca sativa. Taxonomy (NCBI): domain Eukaryota; kingdom Viridiplantae; phylum Streptophyta; class Magnoliopsida; order Asterales; family Asteraceae; genus Lactuca; species Lactuca sativa. The sequence goes on from NC_056628.2 coordinate 187,922,560, forward strand.
ATGCTAGACCGAAAACACATGGGTTTTCGGTCCAAGCTACAAATAATCCAATACTATTTTCGGCCAAAATAATAAAAGCAATAAATGCTTAGAAAAGCAAAGTATAAACCATATTTATAGACCAAACAATCTCCCCCTTGGTTTATAGATTTCTTTTCTAATTGACCCAACAAGCTGCCCCTAAAAAGTAGCTGGCTTTTCTTGTTAGTCTTCAGTTGGAGGTTGGCTTCAGCGTTTATCTTCGACTTCTTCACAGCATCAGGAGGAACATATGAATCTTCCATGAATGACTTCATCTTGAGCAGTTGGGCATTTCTTCAATATTTGACTCTAAACGCACCTTGGGTGAGGAGTCTTGATGAAAAGATTCTTCAAAGATAGCACTTTCAGCTTGAGAATCTTCAGAGAGAACAACGGAGAGAAATAATCTTTTATATCACTTCTGTAGGTACAAGATAACAGCAGACTGATTGAGGAGGCTTCAATGCAATCCATCACATAATCTTGAAGTCAACTTCACCTTGCTTCTGGGGTTGAAGGATTGAATGTTGAAAGAATAATCTTCATTTCTTGCTCATTTGAATGAGAATTCTTTGATGATCACAGATGAAGCTTTGGCTAAAAAATCTTCGATTCAGTCTCCATGAGTCTTATCTATATCTGAAATCACTTTTCAAGACAAAACAAAACTAAAAGAAAACATAGCACACAATATGTATTTTTTTTTATATATTATTTGAAAAAATAAAACAGAAACAAAAAATATTTTTTGGATTTTCTATTTTTTTTTAATTTTTTAATTTTTTTATACTCCCCATAAATTTGTGCATAGAGGAAAACTATGAATAAATTTAACAAAAAAATATATTTGGGATCAAAGTTGTTAGACAGTCTTAATCCGTTTGTCAGTACCTTCCCCTTCATGAATAGATCTGCTTGATCGCCGGTATTGTGGTCCACTTAAGCATGAAAAATTATGACAAATTTTGGACATGCTATAAGTGACAAGACAAGTTGATCCAATGTTCCTAGATAAAACTTACTAAGGACCATTCATCTAACGACGACCAAGGTTGTTGTTGTCCACCTAAGTTAAGCAGCGAGATCTACAGATAACCTATAAATCGTTCAATTTTAGTTGTACTTGAACGTGTTTCGCGCTTCCTGATATACCCCAATAATCAAAGACTTCCGAGATGATCCTTACTTTAGGTGAGCAGACAATTATTATAAGAGAGGATAGATTTAGAATGCATATGTTGTACACCCATGTCGGATCTCTTCCAATTACGCAGAGGGTGAAACACATGACTAACTAGAATTTCAGAGGGATTGAGAAGCAGAAGGTTGCATATGCTGTGTACCAGGTCGGATTACTAATCACGCAAAGGAGACAGCATATGGCTAACAGGTAGAAAGAATAGCATAGATAGAAGATGCAGAGAGACAGATTTGCATATGTTGCAGTACAGGTCGGATCTTTCGATCACATAGAGGAGGCAACATATGACTAACAGTAGGAAAGAAAGAAAATAACTTTCTACAGACCTAATTTATCGGAATTCCCCAGTCGCCCCGTCAATATCGGAATTAAGGACAAAATCTGTACATTAAGGAAAAGTTAAACTACAGTTCTAGATACGGGTTCTCTTAATGTGACCGGTAGATTCTCATGTATATCTCCCTGCTTAACCTACCCAAGTGTCATATTTTCAGGCTAAACAGAACTATCTAGGTCAAGATTTATCAATTCTCTAGATTCCTTAAGTTCATCTATACCTAGTGAAGTCCATTAAACTTTTCGTGCCTACCAACACATCGAACACAGAGCCTAGACAATTCAGCTTTGGTACCTTACACAGATTCAGATTGGCTGTTATCACGTGTTGATATCACTTCCCAATAATACCTACTAACGAAAAACTATAAGAGAATAAAAGATTAACTTCAAAATGAATCAGTGTAAAATAAACTCATGAGTATTGAGAAGAAAACTCAAACCGTAATTCACCGATTGAATTTGAATCAAGAAGGTCTGAGAACAACATGCATAATCTCAGAACAGATCCGAAAATTCTTCATGTCATTAAGTACTAACCCCGTTCGTGATCACTTCCTTTCTTCCTTTCCCACAAAGGACACATACTCTCAAACAAAGTGCTGAATGTTGTACAGTTGAGAGATGCCTCCTATCAAGTGCCTGGAACAGCCACTACCAACAAACTGAAGTCTAATGATATGCCTCCATAGCTGCTCCGAAACAAAGTGGGATCAGTTGGTCTTTGGAACCCAGTCCATTTTGAAACTGGTTCGACCTTTGTTGTCTTTGCAGGGTACTCTCTCCCACGACATGTCCTGTTTATCATAAACAGAACATGTAGAAATATTAGAGTCATTAGTTGATTGGGAGATTGAGCTTTCGCCCCTGGTGGCATATCTTTTCCTTGTTTCTATTTGTTCCTATAAGCACAATTACAGCAGACACTCTGTTTAGCGTGAATTGGTGGCCTGTATTTACCAACAACAGGTTGATCAGAAGCAGCTGAGTTCGAAGCAACAGATTCAAAGTTCAAGGAGATGTTGGTTTGTTCAATGGCGTTCTCCTTGTTCTCATCCTCTGCTACTTTACCTGCACATGAAGTATAACCATTAGTATCGTTCAACTCAACACCCTCAGTCGCGTGTTCAACAGTTGGTTTACCGTATACCATAAATGGTTCTCGGTCAATCTCATCCTGAGTCAAAGGTTTTGCAGTATAGTTGTGATTATAGGGAGGAGGGACAACTTCATAACCTAGACCCTTGGTTTGACTATCTTTAAAACTCAATTGTTTTTCAACTAAGGACTCGACTGTCTTACTCGACGCAGCATAATTTTTGAAACTAACATCTGTTTTTCCACACTTAATTTCAAAGCGTCAAGTTCTTCAGTTACAACAACAAGTTTTTTCTTAATGTGATCGAAATTTTCACATTTGTTGCTGTTATCTTCTTGTAATTTCCTAAAGTCCTTAGTCTTCGCCTCTAATTGAGCTTTTAGAGGTTTCTGACCTTTCCTAAGAGTACAACCTTCGTATTTGAGGTCCTCATTTTCTCTTTTTAATAAATCGATTTGAACTCGGGAGAAATTTAATAGTAGTTTCACAAGATGGAGTACATAAAACTTCATTTACCGGAATTGATGCGGAACTCATTTTTTTTATTATATATATATATATATATATATATATATATATATATATATATATATATATATATAATTTCCCTTTGACTTAAAAACCGAGAAAGTCAACCTTCAAATTCAAATTTAAAAAGTCAAACTTAAAAGTCAAACCGAAAGGCTAAATTTGAAATTTTAAAAGGTAAACGAAAAAGTCAAAGTTTAAAGTCAAAGGTCAAACTTGAAGGTCAAAGTCAAAATTTTAAAGTCAAAAGTCAAAAATTAAAAATTAAACACTAAAAGTTTGGGTTGAAAATGAAATTTAAAAATAAAAGAAATTTAATTTTGGGATGAAATTGACAAAATGCGAAAGTTGGGAAGAAACAACGACGCCTTAACATTTAAATTGGGAAGGATTGTATCAGCTTGCAGCCTAGAAAAGTTGGAAGAGGCGTGGTTTAGTTGAAAGGAGACCTGAGTTCGATCCTTGGCACCTACAAAAATCCGCTCCCTTTTTTTAAGTGTAAACAATCTTGCTGTGAACACTATATCATTTAAATTTCGAAGGATGGGAACAAAGGACTTGCTAGTCCAACTAGTAAAACGCGCCTTTCATAACCTAGAGTACCCGGGTTCGATCCTCGGCACCCTCTATTCCGCTTTCTATTTTTTATGTGACGACATGTTAGATGCCATTTTATGTATATTATAGGGTAGTTTTTATCATCATTTTTGCATCATATTTTGTACATTTGCATGTCATTTATTTAAATAATGTTCAGCTCATGTCTTTCGTTAGAATTCCTGTACTGCTCATGTTTTTATGTCAATTTAAGATAGTTCGAGTGGAGCAGTGCCTTGGGAGCAGTTGGATGCTTGTTTGGAGCTTAAAATGGAGCTTGGGACTTATGGTGTATGTTGAGGAATGATTTCAAGGTGCTTTGGTCAAGAAACATTCGATTGAATTGATCACATGAAGATAGAATATGCAATCTAAAGTTAAAGGATGTTGCTGGCAGCTTTGACCCCCTGTCAGTATTTTGACCATATCTCGAGAACCGAAAACTCCGATTGACGCAATTCAAAATGATCTGAAAAGTATACGAAATTTCGGACGTCATAGGCACAACCTGCGATTGTAGGTTGTCTCCTTGAGATCGCAGGTGACCCTTTTTTCGATCGCAGGTTTGGTCGCAGGTTTCCTTCGAGGTTCTTTTGTGCCCAAAATTCATCCGGGAGTGAAAAATCAACACCTACGATCGCAGGTTGTGTACATGCGATTGCAGGTTGGCCAAAAAGTGTCAAAATAGCATCCTACTTCATTAAAAAGGCACCAGACATGTTTATTTCAAAACCTGCGATCGCAGGTTGTGTACATGCGATCGCAGGTGCACCGTTTTTGCTGCTGGACGTATAAATAGACCCTGATAGCATTCCTGTAACCTCAGTTGATGATTCCAGAGGTACCAGACGACGAAAATACAATTTTGGAGGCGTTTCTTCTCTGATTTCATCAATTTCTGAAGATCTGAAGACTGTGGATCATCTCCTTCAAGTAGATTAGTAAGATTAGTTGTTTGATGTCTCTTTTCATTTGTTTTTATCAGATTTTGGCCATGTCTGGCTAAACCCTACTTTTATGTTCTGCATAAGACAATTACTTTTCATGTGATTGATCGTTAGATTTGATTTTTGATTTGTTTTTCTATCTAGATTCTTCAGTTTTGTTCTTAATGAATGTTTGATTTTGATTCTTGTTAGTTTGATCACCTAGCTAGGGTTTTATCATTCTAGTTAATCAGTTAATAGAATCCGTAATTGTTCTTGTAAAGTGGTAAAAGTAACAAGTATCAGATTGGTTCCGTTTTGGGATTTAACTCTGGTATAAACTGTAAAAATCATATCTTTATGCTTCCGAGCATGTGAGAAGTATTGGATATTGCTGGGAATTTTACATAGATTATAATGCAACTTTTCTAATTTAATTAAGAGCTTGTTTGATTAGACAGTAAAAAGTTAGGGTTAATTGAAGATCTTGTTTTGATTAACTAATTTAGGTAAAAGAGAAATTACTAGAGGTTGTTAGTTTTTCTCAGTACCAGCTTAGATAGAACGCATCTCAAATAACCAAGTCAATATTGATTTCATGATTAGGAAAGTTGCAGCAGAGCTAAAATCATTTTTATTATTGATTTTCATTTAGTTTAATATCACTGCAATTCTAGTTCTTAGTTTAATTCAAAACCCCCTTTTTATATTTTCTGTTTCTTGACTAGATTGTGCCTGATGCAAAAAGGCATTGACCATTAGGCTGTGTCCCTGAGGATTCGACTCTGCTTCCCTGTGCTATATTTTTAGTGCAACCAGCGGTGATAATTTATTTGCTTAATACGCGTGCGACAACATGTTAACAAATTGGTGTCGTTGTCGGGGACATGGTGCTTTCTAATAGTTTTATGCCAAGAACTTTTCGTTCAGGTACACCTTTAGTTTTTGATCCAGAAATCGAGCGAACTGCAAGGAGACTAAAAAAAGAGGCAGCAAGAAAGAAACAATCAGCTGGTCTTTTTAGTTCATCATCCTCCCTACCTCCAGAAACCTCCACACCACAAGGCACTCCCTTGTGGAACGAATCATATCCATTTTTTCCAAAAGTACCCCCCGTCTTCTCATCAAAACAACCCATATAAAACTTACTCCCCACCCTCTTCCATTAAAACTGAAACCATAGACTCTTCAGAAACTGAATCCGAAGGATCAATAATGAGTGGAGACGAAGCAGAAAAGACCCTTAGAGAGTGGCCCACTCAAGAGGTTAATCAGCAGCCCCTCTGTATCACTTTTCCGGAAGCCCAAAACTTCGAGCTTAAATCTGGGCTGATACACCTTCTCCCTATGTTTAGAGGACTAGAAAACGAAGATCCACATAAGTTCCTCAAGGAATTTCATGTGGTATGTTCTGGAATGAAGCCACATGCGATTACTGAAGACCAGATCAAACTAAGGTCATTCCCCTTTTCGGTTCAAGATGCAACAAAAGAGTGGTTATATGACCTCCCGTTTGGTTTAATAACAAGCTGGAATGAACTCGCCAAAATTTTTCTAGAGAAATATTTTACTGAGGCGAAAGTGTCAAACCTGCGCAGAGAGATTCTTGGTATAAAGCAAGGCAAAATAGAGGCTCTTTACACTTATTGGGAGCGGTTCAAGAAGCTGCTGGTCCGATGCCGTCAACATGGTATTAGTGATTATCAGTTGTACCAGTGTTTCTGCGAAGGCTTGATACCCATGGAGAGCCGACTTATAAATGCATCAAGTGGAGGGTCACTTTCAGACATGACCCCAACTGAGATCAGAGAGCTAATCGAAAAGTTGGCGATCGAGTCTAAACATTTTAGGAATGAAGACGAGTGGTATCTAGATCAGCCAAGGGGTGTTAAGGAAGTCAACAATGTTCAACTGGAAGCTCAGATATCTGAATTGACGAAAGTTGTTTTGCTCTTGACTAAAGAAAAAGCAGCTGCAAAGAAACAATGTGGGATTTGCTTAAAGACTGATCACCCGACAGATATATGCCAAATATTGCAAGAGGATACAGTTACAGTCAAGGTTTTTGGGGGCTACCAACAGATTTTTCAGAATAATTATCAGCAAAAAAAACAATTTCAGCCTCCACCCGGATTTCAGCAGCAGTGAAATTTTCAGCAGCCGGGTTTTTAACAAAATTTTCAAAATCAGCAGAATTTCCAGCAGCCTTTGCAACATCAACCCAGTAGTTCCAGCATGGCCTTAGAAGATATAGCGAAGAGTCTTACCACGAGCACCCAAGCATTCCAGACTGAAACTAGAGCTAGTATCAAGAATCTGGAGCAACAAGTGTCTCAACTTGCCACTTTTGTGGGTCGTCTGGAGTCTCAAGGAAAGTTACCAGGGCATACAGAAAACAATCCAAAGCACAATGTGAGTGCTATTTCCTTCATAAACAGAAAGACATATGAAGGCACAAGCTTATCTGAACTAGAAAACAAAGATGAAGAAGAGTTTGAAGAGGTTCTGATAGAAGAAGGAGATGTGGAAGGGATAGAAAAAGAAGCTGAAGCTGAAGAGTTTGAAGAGGTGTTGGTTGAAGAAGAATCTGAAAAACTGGAAGAAAAAAAAACTCCAACACTACCCAAGCCAATTCTGAAGGAGTACAAGCCATTACCTCCATTCCCATCAAGACTGAAGAGTACGAAGTGCGGAAGAGATGATGAAGATATTATGGAAATTCTTCGCAAGGTTGAGGTAAATATCTCACTTTTATATATTATCCAACATATCCCTCACTATGCTAAGTTTCTTAAAAATTTATGCAACTCAGAGAAAAAAATGAAATTTAATGAGCTTGTAAAAGCTGGTGAAAATATCTCTTCTATTTTACAAAAAGGTTTACCTCCAAAGTGCAAGGATCCGGGGATTTTCTCAGTTCCTTGTAAATTGGGGAAACTTAATTTTCCGAAAGCCATGCTTGATTTAGGAGCTTCAGTTAATGTCCTCCCTTTTTCTATTTTTGAAAAATTAAAAATTGGAACTTTACAAAAGACCGGGACAATTATACTGTAACAACCCAAAATTTCCATTATGAACAAACCATTTGAAGCCAATAGAAGTAGATCAGTTACAGTGAAAACTCAGATTTCGAGTATAAGTTTGGCAGTTTTTAGGATTTTACACTTAAGGAGATATTAGGAGAGTGGATGCACTAGGGTTTTGTGCAACACTGTTATTCCAAGACTCTAGGACATTAGAGTTAGTTCCAGGAATAAAATTATTTTCTGCCAAAAATATTTCAGGACTATAAATAGATTTCTGAACTAAATTCATTCATTATTCACAATTCCAACTAGAGAAAAGCCATTTTCTCTCTCACGGATCTTCGGGTTTTCATCCCAAATCATGAGTTCACTTCTCTAGTTGTGTTATAATGCTTGTTTTATGCTTATTAACATAGATTATATGTCAAATATATGAGATCCAGGAGTTTACCGCCCAAGAACGTTCTTGGGGAGTAAACTCCAAAATGAAGCTTTAAGGCCATCTAGTCCCATTGCCTTGTTAGGCAACTATTTTAGGATAATATGTATGATCATTAGAGGCTAGAAAACAACCAAGAACACCCCTTAAAGGGAGTTTACGGCCAAGGAAATGCTCTTGGGCCGTAAACACTAAGTAAGGGCACCAAAGTGTGCCTAGGGTCCTCCATAGCCTTAAACAAATGCCTAGAAAGTATTCTACTTATTTTAGGGACATGAAATCAACCTAGAATCACCCAAGTTTGGGAGTTCACGACCCAAGAATAGCTTAGGCCGTAAACTCCCTTGAACATGCCAAAATGCTTTGAAAACACCTCCTTAAGCTTAGACTTCAATTAGGACAAGTACCCTAAAGTGTTTAAAGCCAAGAAAACATAAGGAATCACAAGGAAAAAGGAGTTTATGGCCAAGATAAACTCTTGGGCCGTAAACACCTATAAAGGGGTCAAATGACACCCTAACTCCTTCCTTATGCCTAGAACCCAACATAGATCATTACCTAGAAATGTTTGAGACTTGAAAACACCATAAGAACCCTCCCAAGGGAGTTTACGGCCGTAAACTCCAAGGGAATATGGTATCTGGGCCGTAAACTCCCCAAAGGAGTTAATATGGTACCCAAACACTTGTTATAGCCTTGAAACAATTCACCACATGAGTTGTAATAATTCTAAGCTCCATTTAGGCACTTGGTTGAGAGTTTACGGCCAGGAGTTTACTCCCTTAGGCCGTAAACTCCAAAGAACATGGTCATTAGACCATAAACTTCCATTAGGGGCATTGCACTCCTTTGTTGCAACCCATTAGCCTCCTAGCACTTGACCAAAAGTGTTTTCCTCGCGTTTAAATGTTTATACTTGTATAATTAGTGTTTTTATCACTAATTAGTTATATACATATGTTTTCATACGTAATTAGGATCATTGTGTGTGTCTAAGTCTTCACTTGACACCAAGCACTTGTCCGATCCTTCCGTACGATAACGGTCCGTTCAATTCCAGTCATGTACTGCAGGTGAGTTCATACCCCTTAACTAATGTTTTAAACTATTTTTAAATGTTTTATGGGGGGGGGATACAAGTAGAATCATGCTAGTTATTATATCAATCACATGTGATTAATAAGTAGAATTATGCTAGTTATTACATCAATCACATGTGATTAATATGCAGCATTCAAATGATTTACTACACGTTAGCCGTTTTACCAAACAGTTTTCCTTCAAATAATTTTTATAAACATTTTATATGTTTTAAACTCCTTATTACACTGTACCTTGTTCTTAGTATACTACATTTCAAACTTATTTACAATTGTGTTTCAAACAAATGTTTCCTTATACTAAACTGTTTTATCAAACTTATGCCTTCAAATTGTTTTATAGATTGACATCAAGTCGATCTTTTCTTAAAATAATAATTATGTTTCAAATGTCTTAAAAAACTTATTTATGCTTTTATATTATAAATTGCATGCCTCTGTATGTATAATTATATAAGAAATGTTTAAAAGACTTAGGAAGGCTATCCACCCTATTTCCTTTTCGCGCTTGAGATGTGGTCTGGTAGGGTATCGGGTACTCGTCCGAAAGTAGTTTAAATATTAGTTATATATATCATGTGTACATATATAGTCATAAAAGGTCCTTCCAGTTCATCCTATGCCCTTGGGTAGCAAGGGTATACATCCATGTCCATACATACCAGTTAGATTACTAGTAAGCTACCATATGGGTAGTTTAGGAAGATATTAGAACTATTACTAGAACACGATATCATACAATGAGTCAGTTCATTCATGAGTCAATACTTCTAGAACATTACAGTACATTACTATACTTGCTAGGTAGAGAGCACGTACATTACAGATAGAACAGTTCGTTACATTACACTTACATTAATACGTTAACAAAATTGTGATCCACTGTATGGGAGCATGCCTTAATTGTCATGACCCGGGTTGTAGCCAGAGTCTCTTGAAGGGAGAGCGTGAGTTTGTGTATAGATCTATACTGGATTGACTATCCTACACCTTGCTGCTAGCTACAGCAGGACCGACAGGTCTGCGGGTGCCAAACGTCATACCTTATTTTCGACTATACGTTGTCGTTGTTACCAGTCTATAGTATGGTGCAATTTATCACATAATGACTTAATATAAATCCGGTTTAAGGTAATTAGTACGGCAGTAGTTCTTATAGCACTACACCATAGTACTATTTCATTTTCCTATGTCATTCACTTCGTGAACATTCACACGACGCACGGTAATGTAGAGACTATATTTTTATTAATGATAGTTATACTTGGGAAAATACATACTCTTACACGAGACACACATCCAGACACTAGATGCCTTGGTAGAAGGCTACATTCAGAACAGTTAGGTCTTGGTAGAAGACACCTTCTTATACTAGTAGGAATCATAGGGATTTCTAGGGTTTTTCAAACGTTTACAGTTGTTCTACAAACATTTTCATACTTATAGTTATATACACTTTCACTACTTACAATACATAGACTTACAAATTCTTACATACAAATACTTACATACAAATTAAGACACTAAATACTTATGATCTCACCAGCTTCAAAGCTGATACTCGCTTTCAAAATTACTTGTATCCTCAGGTCATCATAGACAGGTACCGATGCAAGGAGAAAGGAAGATGGAGCTTTTTCAAGACTTATCTTTTATTTTGATTTATGCTTTAGTGTTTATCAAAATTTGACAGAACACATTTGTATAATAATTATATTATTAATGCAATGGATGATGTTGTTGCTTGTTTACTACTTTACATTGTTGTTGATATTATACATGACGTCGTCCGCCCCAGAACGTTTCCACCGTTCTTGGTTTTGGGGTGTGACAGATACAGTTGGTTGACCACTCAACAATACACCCAAAAGGTGTGCTGGAGGATGTTCTTGTCCAAGTGGATAGTTTGATTTTTCCCGTTGATTTTTAGATTTTGGACATGGGAAACTTGGATACTTCAGATACAAATTCTGTTATTTTGGGAAGACCTTTTATGAAAACTGAAAAAACAAAAATTGATGTTTTTGCTCTTACACTTTCAATGGAGTTTGATGAGGAAGTTGTGAACTTTAAAATTAAAAATGATGATTTGCCTTCTGAAAATATTTTTGTCAATTATATGGTTACCAACAGTCCTTTTTCTGAGGACTGCTATGATTTTTCTAATGGTTTTGTGCAAGATTTATTTTTAGACAGGAAACTAGATAATTATACATCATTAAAGGAGCTGAACATAGATAAGCTTGGGGAGATGAAAGATAATGTGAATTCTGCCGGAGGAACTGGTACAAAGCTGATGGAAAAAGCTAAGCTTGGGGAAGATGAGAAAAATGTGATTTCTGACATGAAGCTAAAAAAGAAAAAGAAGAAGTTGGGTGCTATCAAGAAGAATGGAAAAAGAAAACGGCTCAAAAATCTAAAATTTGAGTCATTTGATAAAAATATGGAGTTTTTCCCGATTGTTGAACAGGTCCCAGATCCACCCATATTGCCATATTTGAAGGGATCTGGAGTTACAAGGAAAAGAGTTGAGCTTCAGAGAACTCCCAACCACTCCAGTTAATAATCTGGTTGGGCAAAGTCGATCCAACGACTTTAAAATTGGGCGGCTTTCCGGGAGGCAACCCGATGAGTAGTTTTTAGTTTTTATTTTTCCGCTTTCAACAAAAAGATGGTCGCAGTCCCAAGCAAGCTTGGGGAAATCAAAGGATCTTCAAAGTCGCTGAAATTCAGATTTTTTGCCACATTGTCGTCAAAATCAAATTTCAACCAACTTATCAGGTACATTCATTCCTAGTTGCACCTTTTTGCCCTTATATTCTTTATTGAGCTGTTCATTCCTCTCTAATCATTGAGGACAATGCATCATTTTAAGCTTGGGGATGGGGTTAGTGTAAAAATTTGCATTTTTGTTCAAAATTTTAATTTTTTAGTTTTTTTTAGTTAAAATTTTCAAAATTTTCTTTTTTTCATTTTATTTTCTACATTGCATTTGCATACTAAAAATTCGAAAATCCAAAAAATATTTTATTTTCTGTTTTTATCTTTTCTGCATTAATAAAAATACCCAAAAAGATTTTACTTCTAGTTATTTTTATTTTTATTTTCTACATTCCAAAAAAAAATCTTAAAAAAACTAAAAAAGATTTACATGAGATGAGGATATCTTTTTACATTCGATAGCTTTGTTAAGATGAAGTGTGATAGTTACCGAAAATAACAGTCTCATTACAATCGATTTTAAGAATTATCTTTTCAAGTGCTTTAAATGTTTTCAATGTGAACCAACATAAGAGTCGGATAATTTTTACAATGAAAGTGTGGGATGGAAAAACGAACAGTGTTTTGAAAATAATTTCCTTGAAGGCCTTAAAAAGAACCTAGATTGGATAACCCTTATCAGTCCTTGAAGTACTTAACCCTATAGTTTCTGCGCCTTTGGAGGTTGGGAGGGAACTCTTGTTTTACCCACAATTTATTATCATTTTTTAAAGTATTGAAGATATGGTGGGTCTCAAATTAAAATCCGCGCCCAGTCAATATATATTTGTTAGAAATGATATATCAAGCAACTTGAAGAAATCTGAAATTCAAAGTTAAATCCAAGTCAATTTCAAGTCGAAATCAAGAAGCAAGCAAGTTAAATATGAAGAGTTGATCAAGACGAAGAAGATGTGTGGTATAATGAGATTGATCCATCAATAGTGGAATCATAGGGGTAAACTTGGATTTTCTGTCCATAATGGAGCTTACCGCGTTTATTGGACGAGTTCGGAAAAAAAGGAGGGGTTAGTCAAGCTAAGTTTAAACGAATTTTGGTGAAATTATTTTTAAAAATACACTGTTTTCACAAATTTAATTCGGCGTAAAAATTATTTGCTCAAGCTTGGTTTAACTTATTAAATATTAAATCTGAATCGTTCATATAAAGTATTGAGACTGTTGTCTAGGTAGTGATTTCATTGGAGCTTCCTCGTTGTGAAATCTGATCATATGAATAAAAGAAAGAGTGTAGCATTTTGATAAATTTTAAATTTTTAGTTTCCTTAATCTTGTTTTAGTTTTTATTCTAAATTCTTTTTATGTCATCTACATCTTTCCATTTTTTTATCATGTTTTATCTTCTTCTTACTTGAGGGCAAGTAAGGTTCAAGCTTGGGGAGATTTGTTAGATGCCATTTTATGCATCTTATAGGGTAGCTTTTATCATCATTTTAGCATCATATTTTGTACATTGCATGTCATTTATTTAAATAATGTTCAGCTCATGTCTTTTGTTAGAATTCCTATAGTGCTCATGTTTTTATGTCAATTTCAGATAGTTCGAGTGGAGCAATACTTTGGGAGCAGTTGGATGCGCGTTTGGAGCTTAAAATGGAGCTTGGGACTTATGGAGTATGTTGAGGAATGATTTCAAGGTGCTTTGGTCAAGAAACATTCGATTGAAATGATCAAACGAAGATAGAATATGCAATCTAAAGTTAAAGGATGTTGCTGGTAACTTTGACCATCTATCAGTATTTTGACCATATCTCGAGAACCATAACTCCGATTGATACGATTCAAAATGATCTGAAAAGTAGACGAAATTTCGGACGTCATAGGTACAACCTGCGATTGCAGGTTGTCTCCTTGAGATTGCACGTGACCCTTTTTGTGATCGTAGGTTTGGTCGCAGGTTGCCTTCGAGGTTCTTTTGTGCCCAAAATTCATCCGGGAGTGAAAAATCAATACCTACGATCACAGGTTGTGTACATGCGATCGCAGGTTGGCTAAAAAGTGTTAAAATAGCATCCTACTTCATTAAAAAGGCACCAAACGCGTTTATTTCAAAACCTGCGATCGCAGGTGCGCCGTTTTTACTGTTGGACGTATAAATAGACCCTGATAGCATTCATGTAACCTATGTTGAGGATTCCAGAGGTACCAGATGACGAAAATATGATTTTGGAGGCATTTCTTCTCTGACTTCATCAATTTCTGAAGATCTGAAGACTGTGGATCATCTCCTTCAAATAGATTAGTAAGATTAGTTGTTTGATGTCTCTTTTCATTTATTTTTATCAGATTTTGGCCATGTCTGGCTAAACCCTAGCTTTCAGTTTTGCATAAGAAAAGTACTTTTCATGTGATTGATCGTTAGATTTGGTTTTTGATTTGTGTTTCTATCTAGATTCTTCAGTTTTGTTCTTAATGAATGTTTAATTTAGATTCTTGTTAGTTTGATCACCTAGCTAGGGTTTTATCATTCCAGTTAATCATTTAGTAGAATCCGTAATTGTTCTTGTAAACTGGTAAAAGTAACTAGTATCAAATTGGTTCCGTTTTGGGATTTAACTATGGTATAAACTGTAAAAATCATATCTTTACGCTTCCGAGCCTGTGAGAAGTATTAGATATTACTGGGAATTTTACATAGATTATAATGCAACTTTTCTAATTTAATTAAGAGCTTGTTTGATTAGACAGTAAAAAGTTAGGGTTAATTGAAGAGCTTGTTTTGATTAAGTAATTTAGGTAAAAGAGAAATTACTAGAGGTTGTTAGTTTTTCTCAGTACCAGCTTAGATAGAACGCATCTCAAATAACCAAGTCAATATTGATTGCATGATTAGGAAAGTCGCAGCAGAGCTGAAATCGTTTTTATTATTGATTTTCATTTAGTTTAATATCACTGCAATTCTAGTTTTTAGTTTAATTCAAAACCCCCTTTTTATGTTTTCTGTTTCTTGACTAGATTGTGCCTGATGCAAAAAGGCATTGACCATTAGGTTGTGTCCCTAAGGATTCGACCCTGCTTCCCTGTGCTATAGTTTTTAGTGCAACTAGAAATGATAATTTATTTGCTTAATACGGGTGCGACAGTGTGTTAACAGGGCAGCTGTGAGGACGTGAGCTGTGATGCGAAGATTCGCTGGCCGCACACCACGGACCAAAACCTTAGGCCGAAAACCCGACCAAAAACTCGGACCGAAAATCCAACAGAAAGCCCTTCAAAGACCAAAAACGCTGCTTCAGATCGCGAAAAAATGATGTTTTTCACCATTTTTTCTCCAAAACTCGATCAAAAACTCGTTTTTATCAAAAACGAGAAGAACAAACCCCCCTTATTTTGCCAAGATCTATCTAAAAACGCAAAATTCTCTTCAAAATAAGATCAAATAAGATCCAGATTTGAAAAAAATTGATTGATACAATCCAAGCTCGGATCCCAATTGTAAGTCCCCAAATCTGCTTGTGTATCAATCAAATCCAATTGATGGTGCAGGATCCCAATCAATTGGATGATGTCAGATCAAATAGAAGAGAAGGAGAAGATGAAGAAGATGAATCTATGATGTATTGATTGAATATGATTGATGCTCCTTACAATAGATTCACACACATACACACAAACTCTTCTTCTCTCTAGTTTCTCTCTCTACAATATGCTCTCCTTCTTTAGCCCTTCTAGCCATTTCCCCCTCCTCACCCTTGCTTCTCTCTCTCTCTCTCTCTCTCTATATATATATATATATATATATATATATATATATATATATATATGGGTTGCAAACTCAAGGCCCAAACCCAATGTTAGACCGAAAACACATTGATTTTCGACCCAAGCTACAAATAATCCAATACTATTTTCGGCCAAAATAAAAAAAAACAATAAATGCTTAGAAAAGCAAAGTATAAAGCATATTTATAGATCCAACACCTTGTCTAGAAGTTCTTGCAGCTGCGTAAACAGCTCTTGCATATCAGGAGGAGCCAACCGATATGGTGCCTTGGCTATCAGAGTCGCACCAAGTCAACCCTAAACTCAACCTGTCCCTCTGGAGGTATCCCAGGTAAATCATCCGGGAATACATCTGGGTACTCTCTCACTACTGGTACATCATGAATTGTCGCCTTACCCTACTCCTGGGTATCCATCATATAGGCGACGTACCCTGTGCAACCCAGCTAAAGGTGACGCCTTGCTCTCACCGCTGAACATAAAACCGGTCCGCGCTATGGCCTCTCGCCCTAGATCACTAACCCTACCCCACTAGGAGTCCGAACCCTCACCAGCTGATGCTTGCAGTCGATCACTGCCCTATTGGGGCTCAACCAATCCATACCCACTATAACCTTATTCCCTCGCAGGAGAACATGAACCAGATCCACTAAAAACTGCTGATCGAATAACTGTAGCGTACATCCCTTATGAACGCTTGTGACCCTGACAATCCTTTAATCTACTATATCTACATCAAGTGGGTAATCCAGCTCCCCCGGAGCTCCTACGAATCGCTTGCTAAGCGCGAGCGACACAAAAGATCGGGTGGCGCCCGAATTAAACAGTACCAAAGCTAATATACCGTTCACCAAGAAAGATCCTATAATAGAACATATAAACATAAGCAATAATCAAGGTAAATAAAGAGATAAGGAGAAGATACATATCTGTAACGACATCAGGAGCTGCTCGTGCCTCCTACGTTGTAAACCGGAAGGCGCTGCTCTTCACCACTGGCGCCTCTGTCCGACCCTGATGGCCATCTGTAATCCTTAACGTAGTAGGGGCGGGTGCCGCCACCTTCCCTGCTGCTGCTAAACTCGGACACCGGGACCTCTTGTGGCCCCTCTGATTGCACTGAAAGCAAATCAAATCAGATAATGCAGTGGCAGTAGTGGTAGAAGCAACAGTACAAGCCCTGCTTACATGTCCTGTTCGGCCGCATTTGAAGCAGCCCGAACTACCCGCCCTGCACGTCCCCTCGTGCAACCTGCCACACTTGCCGCAGTGACCTCGACCCTGCTGGCCCTTCCCTAAGGAATCTATCTTGGGCTTCTTGCCCGAGCCCTCCATGCCAGACACCGACTATGGCTTCCTCTTCCTCTCCATCTCTAAATCAATCTCCCTCTCACGAGCCCTAGCAATCATGTCTTCCAGCGTATTGCAACTGGAGCGACTCATAAACTGTCGGATATCACTCCGCAACATCTCATGATATCGGGCCTTCTTCATCTCCTCGTCCACCACATACTTCGGAACGAGAAGGTCCCTCTCCCTAAACATGGTGGTGATCTCCGCCACAGTCTCCGTCGTCTGCTGGAGGTCCTGAAACTCCCGTGCTAATTGTTGTACCTCAATAACTGGTGCAAACTCGGCCTTGAACCTGGACGAGAAGTCACCCCATGTCATCGCGTCCAACGTGACATCATCCCTAATAGCATGCCCGACCTCCTCCCACCAGCACGTGCCTTGTCCTTTAGAATACATGACGCTAGTCTAACCTTGCCCCCCTCGGGAAATCTGCTAGTGTGGAATGCGTTGGCGACATCAGCCAACCATCTAGTACTCACAATGGGGTCCCGAGCCCCATGATAGTCGAGAGCTCCACATGCTCTGAACTCTCGGGAAGTGAGTGTCCCGAGAGTGTGCGCGACCCCATCATGGCCGTCACCTCAATGTGGAAAGCACTCAATCTCTCATCTATAAGCTCTAGGATACCCTCCTTGGTCGAACCGAAGATCACAAGAGTCTACTCAAGAATATTGCACGTGATATTTGAGGAAATGAACTCCCTAGTCTGCTCGTCTAGCTGCTCAGCTCCAGAGCCTGAGCCTGATCCCTCACCGGCTCCTAAACTGCCAATTGCTAGTCTAGGGCGTAAAACCACCATTTTAAAAAACATATCATAACAAACATCAAAAATACTAAACATAACTCGAGGGATCTCATACACTACAAATTCCCTGGATTCATCTCAGCCTTCCTTGATTCAAGTACAGATCCTCTACTTTCAGTAGTACGGGCCCATACTACCTTCCACACATGTCTATACTTTCCTCAAGAACCGCCTTGACTCCACCAAGTCCCTTCTACTACTACTGCTTCACGCTCTACTCTCATCCTAGGTTTTCCCTAGGGTAATCGCCATTCCACTCTCCGCCATTAGTTGCATAAGAAGTCCCTGCTATCTTCCCTTAACTAGCTCGCGAATACTATTACATATCACTAAGACTATATAATTCTTCGAATGAGAGGTTCTACCCTACAACGGTTAGACTCAAACGAGAGATGCAAAATAAGGCTAAAACTAACCTTCTGAAACTATTTAGTCCTTGCAATATGTAACTTAACATATTCAAGCATTGAGTACACATAAGCAAGCATATACTTCTCAGGCTATCCCTGACTAATCTGTACTAGCATGCAGTTCTCATAAAGCTGATACACATATAACAAGCACATAAGGCATCCTTCCTAGATTCTTAGTCCTAATCTAGCATGTAGTTCTCATAAAGTTGATAATCATATCATAACATAAACTTGTATGGGTAATTTGGGGGTACTTACTTGAGCTCGGTTGATTGCATGCACCACACCCTTTTTTCTTTTCAAAGTTCTTTTGTCTTTTCAAAGTTCTTTTCTCTTTTCTAAATTCTTTTTATAAAAATGATTTCCTTTCGAAAATTTTCATACCAAGTCCTTAGTTTGAGTTCAGACACACCCGAGAGTGTGCCCAAATCCCTCAAACCAAGGCTCTGATACCAACTTGAAACATCCCAAAAATACGGTCCAAAAGTTTCGTTTTAAATCATTATCAAAAACCATTAATCATCCTTCATCATAAAGAAAATCAATAACCATGTATCTCAAAACATCATTTCAAATACTATATCAAAATCATATGAGAAAATATCAGAGTCTAAAACAATCCTAGGCTAAAACTGTGGTCTGTGCCACGCAATCATCCCGAGCCCTTCCCTTTGCTTGTGGAAGTACTTGGAACCAAAAATGAAAACTGTAAGAATGAAGCTTAGTGAGTCTCCCCAAACTATCACATACCATACACATATAACATGCAACTAGGAGATACGGGCCCCGTCCATACTCAACGACTAAACAAACATACAAGTATCACACAGACAACAAGTATAACTAAATCTATTAATCAGGCAGATATCCATAATCAGACTAAGCTGTGAGATACGAGCCCCGCCCACACTTGGATACTATGAGATACGGGCCCCGCCCACACTCGGATACTATGAGATACGGGCCCTGCCCACGCTCGGCTACTATGAGATACGGGCCTCGCCCACACTCAGCTACTAACATATCATACTTTGGACTGGCCTTGGTGCCTTAGACCCGTTCCTACTAAAGGAAACTCACCTCGAAGGGCTGACTGCTGAAAACTCGAGTGAAAAATCCTTGTTTGCTGCTCCAGCAACTCTCCGGCTATCAATTCCATAATCACACTTAATCAAAATATGATAATCCTTCTTAGGGTAAAATGACCATTTTACCCCTAGTCATAGTCAACGTCCTGGTCAAAGTCAAAGTCAAGTTCAACTCCCATTCAACCCAACTCGTCGAGTTATCTACCAACTAAGCGAGTCCCTGTAATGCTCAAACTCGTGGTCAACTAATTCAACTCATCGAGTCCCTTCATAGACTCATCGAGTACTTCCTGTTCTAATGATCAGGACAGCCCGCTTCAACTCGTCGAGTTCTTCTCTGGACTCGCCGAGTTCCCCTGTCTGATTGAGCCATCCCAATGGATTAAGCTCCTACCTTTCAGATCTATACTCCAAATTTCATCTACATACTAGAAATACACTCTTAAGGGTAAAATTTCCAACTTTACCCGTCCTTAGTCCCTCTTAATGGGTTTAACCCAAACCCTAACTTCTATAAAGCATAAATCTTGGTCCACAAGCCATAACACCCTAAACCAAGGCACAATATACTAGATCTAGGCTTTTAACATCTGTTGGACACATAAAGTCCGGAGCTTTCCTTCCATGCATGGTCTTTTAGGGATAAAAAGGCCATGAACTTGCTTATAAGCTTGCATGGGGATTCCATGGTCATAAAGTTTGCACCTTTATGCCATGGAACCCATCCTAGATCCTAGATCTGAGATATAAGTCACTTAGGACGTCCCAATCCCAAGGACCAAGGTTCTTGAACCAAAACCTTCATAACGTGGAAACAAATAGATCTAAGAGAAGAATGATCAAGTTAGAGACTTGATTACTAGAAAATGTAGCAAATGGAGTGTAGTTCCTGGATCTACTTCTTCCCCCCTTGAGCCTTTTATCTTCTTCTTCATCCACAAGCTTCAAAAGGCACAAATAACACTCAAAATGGAAAGAAATAGCTCAAGATCACTCAAGGTGGATTAGGGTTTCGAGATTAGGGTTTGGAGGTGATAGAGGCTGGGGTGGAGGCCATATATGATGCATAAATAGGGTGCAAGCCCTAACGATTAGGGTTTCATCCAGTCTGTCCTACTCGCCGAGTCAAGACCCTGACTCGTCGAGTATCTCACTTAAAACCCACATATACTGCCTTCTACTCGATGTGTTAGGCCACCAACTCATCGAGTAACCCTTCTAAGATGCATAAATGATTAAGTTAAATACGTACTAGGAAACTGGGCGTTACAGTTTACCTGATCAAATAGAATAGTGACAGAAAATGTTGATGAAGATGATGTTGGTGTAGTAAGATGAATAATAAAGATGTAACAAGCAGGAAGCTTGATGGTGGAAGGTTAGGGTTCTATAAATAATGAACAAGATAGGCTTGCAAGAAGATGATGGTGATAAATGAAATAGATCGAGTGTGGAGAGGATGATTATCGATGATGGCGGTGGAGTCATGCATGCCGCCTTCTTCAACCGTAGGTGTGTAAGGCTATTGAGATTATGAGGGTTGTAACTTTCTACTGATGAGAATGAAAGGGTTAAAATACAAAGGCTTATAAGAGAGAGATTAGATCTTTATTTTCTTTCCTGAATTGAAGAGATTCAATTAAATGATATCATTAATTGTAAATGCAAAACCCCGAAAATGCTTTTATTAGTTAAATTAATTATTTAATTTTTTGCTAAATTTTTATTGGTGCATTCAAAAACACAATAGTTATTAGAAACATTTGACCTACCTCTCTCTCTCTCTCTCTCTCTATATATATATATATATATATATATATATATATATATATATATATATATATATTTCATACACTATCTTAATACTTTTAGCAACACATATGTTTATTATGGGACAAAAGGTACTTATTATGTTTGAACTATGTTTTGAAGTAACAAAGACATGCTCGGGATAAAAAGGAAGTGTTGGGCTTATAGTGTTGCATCATGGGCTTGGTCCTTAGCCCAATTTTGGTTGTCGGTTTGGGCCTGTCTAACCGTGCATGTTTTATTCTAGGGTTTAGTATTTAAGCTGCAAGCATGCAGTCTTTGTAGTTAACGCTTTTATTATTTTTCTCATTGAGTTTTTTTAAACCCTAACTCGCCTCTATAGTGGAAATTTTTCATCGAGCTCTGCTGAGGCGTGACTATATTTGAATCATAAGCACATCATTGATTATATTCTGTGTTCATCATATTATTGTGTTTTTTTGTTTGATCTTCATCCTTTACTTGTGAAAGATCTAATTGATCTGAATTTTAATCTCATCAATTGGTATCAGAGTAGGAGATTGTGTAATTCATACACATATCTTTTGTCGAAGAAGTTATTAGGGTTTTAATTCCGCATTGATTGATATTAATTGAGCCGTCATTCCATATTGACGTATCTCATTAATCATCGATCTTACTATAATTGATAAAATTACAAGTCTGGTCTTTATACAAGTAATCGATCAAACGCTATCACAATGTCCATGGATGATTCTCAATCCAATCCGATCAACATCTCTAACAGCATTGGTTCAACTACAAGGATTCCAATGTTGTATACTCAAGATTATGAAGTTTGGACGCATAATTTTGAAGATTATGTGATTGGATGGAAAGATAATGGGTACTTGATCAGGGAAGCAATCACTATTGGCCCATTTGCTCACTCAAGCACCTCAAAGATCGTCAAAACTCAGAAGGAGTACAATCAGCTTGTTAACGATGTAAAAGATATTCCTCAAGACGAGAAGGAAAAGTTTCAATGCAACATCAAGGCCTTGAGGATGATTAGGTTTGCTCTACAGCCAGATACGTTCCGTTTGGTGAGTTCGTGCGCTACTGCTAAAGAGATATGGGATAGGCTAAAAGAATTGTATTCCACTGATGAAGATCTGGAACATTCTATTCAAACTCTTTTGCTTTCTGAATTTGGTGATTTCAAACAGAAGCCCGAAGAGAAGATGGTTCAGGATTTTGATCGCTTTAATCATCTTTTAAGTAAGATGATAAAGCATGGGATCGAAAGGAAGGTTATATAACAAAAGGTTACATTCATGAACGCTCTGAGATCTGAATGGATGGCTGTCGTATCCACTGTTAAAGCACATGAACAGTTTAAATCGTATTCTCTAGCAAAACTGGTGGGAATTTTGAAATCCCATGAAAATGCAACGTCTAAGGAAACGAATGTGGTTTCTAGTTTGGGTTCGTTATCCCTTGTTTCAAAAGGGAAAAGTTCAGTTGAAGAAGAAGAGGAATTGGATCTTGTTGACTACGATCTAACCGGTGAAGAATATGCAATGATGGTATCCAATCCTGGAAAGTTCATTAAAAGAAAGTTCCCAGCCAACAAGAACCGAAATTGGCAGGGAAGTTACAACGTTGAAAAGGTTAAGGAGGAACCAAAAATGGGGTCGAAGTTAGAAGAGTCAAAGAAAGAAGTGAAAGTTGGTGGAGACTTAGGATTTGATTGTCATTACTGTGGAGGCAAGAACCATTTTGCAAAAGACTATATGCTGAAAAAGAAAGCAGAAAAGATAGATGATGATGATGAGGAAGCAAGCCTCCTGAGACGACTGGAGGAATTCAAGAAAAGAAAGTCAGCTGCTAAAAATATAACTATGAATGCTTTGATTGTATAGGATACATGCAATCATGATGAATTTGGTGGCGTGGAAGTATGGTCCACGAATCCTGAGGATGAAGAAGTAAGAAAACCCACTCATGGCAAAGCGATGCTAGTAAAAGAAGAACCTGCTGCAGGAAGGTGTTTAATGGTGACCGTAGGTGTATCCCAGATGAGAGGATATACAACCGATGGTGGGATAGAAGGCGAGAAGGAGCGAGAGGACAAGTATTTTGCTGCAAAACCTGTTAGTGCACAGATCAACGAATGTGATGAGTTGATCAAGAAGGTACAAAATATTCCCGCGTCTCTAAATATACTTGTTACTAACTATGAAAAGGAATTGAATAACTTAAAATCTAAATTTTCAAGTATAAGTAGCAGTCTTACCCAAACCCGTGTCACAAATTCTAACCTAACTGATCAAATTACAGGATATCGTCGAAGAGTGAGGAAAGGAGGATGTGGATTGAGTTGAAGGAGAAAGAGTTGATTAGGTCTAAGGATGAATCAATTTATTTGCAAATAGAAAATCTTAAACTTTTAAAACAACAAAATGTGTTTTGTTTGATTGCTAAAAGACTTTATTTAATATCACTCAGTTGCATCTCGATTGTGAAATAGGAAAGAAGATACATCGCATGATTTTACCCTTCCTTGAGTTAAAGGAGGATGAAATCGATGCTGAAGCTTACAACTGTGAAAGCGTTGTATCTTCTGATGAGGTCTCACCTGCATACAAAATCGGTCTTGACAAAATTGAGTCCTACATAAAATCCAAAGACCATAAGGACATGCTCAAAAATCTGTTAGATAAGAATGATAAATTGAAATTAAGAACCGAAACTGTACAAAAATTTGACTCATTGAATGCCAAATTAAGTTCAGAAAATAAAATTAATGTTGAAAATCGCATCATGGATGAAATCGACAAAAAAACCTCTCAGCTGAAGATGCAGAATCTCAAACTTCGCACTGCAACAGTTGAACTCAATGAATTAAAGTCTGAGAGGGAGGTTATATGGAGCTCTGCTGCAGATGTTCACTCCATCCTACTTCACCTTCTTGAAGCCCTTGATCCCATCATTACAATCACCATTCGCAGGCATTTGGCTGACAAACTTCGACCTGCACTGGACATCCTTAGTCGTATCGAGGGTGTTCCGGTGAATGGCATCTAGCTAAAACAAGGGGGAGAGAAGGCAGCAAAAACTCAACCTCCTCCTGAATCGAAACTAACTGCTGAATCGAAGGATAATGAAGCTTCGGTCAGTAATAGAGACAAGAAGAAGAAGAAAATTGGGGAGGATGACACAGATAATGAAGATGATGTTTATGGTGAAAATCCCGAAAAGCCTTTTCAGAAGACAAAACCTTCTAATAAAGAGCTTGAAGAAAGGTTTAAGAAACAAAAGGCTGAGCTGGAGTGTAACACCCCATTCTTCTATAAGTCCCTGAGACTTAAGAGGAAGGGTAATTCTGGTCCCTTTCGAGAAATGAGCTTCATCCGAGAAGGTTTCGGACGGGTGTATGTGTTAGAAGTATTGGGCTTCTCGTCACCCTCATATGAATGTAAAGTTATTTGAGAGTGGGAGTAGATTAGAGGAGTTGCGGTGCCTCAAAGTTGATCATTGTTTATAGTTCTTTGTGGAATAAGAAGGAAATGGTCCCATGCATGCATGGCATGCATGCATGCTTTTGTGCTTTGAAAGGTGGCTGGGTACGCCCAACGTAAGCTGGACGTACGCCCAACGTAATGGGATGAATGTTTGCGGGTAGCCGGGTGAGTACGCCTAGCATACCAGGGAGGTACGCCCAGCGTACTCTCAGAAACCCCAAACCCTATTTTTAAGGTTAGCCACTATATAAGGAACATGATGGTTCACCCCTTAGCCTCCATAAGCTTATCTTCAACCCCAGAGAAACCCTAGATCTCGTATTCCCTCCATATTTGAGTATGTTTGACCTTGGGAAGCTCTTGTTGGCAAAAGAAAGGCTTGAAGGAGAAAATGGAAGTTGTCAAAGAAGAAGAAGAATGTGTGGAGCTCGTAGATCTGAAGAAATACCATCCTTTGGAGCTGGTTTAAGGTATAAAGTTTCTTGCTTGACCTTCTTGTGGCATAGATCTATGTATTTTGAAGCTTTGTCTCCATTCTTGTCCCAAAAGTCCTCTCCTTGTTGTATAGCTCAATTTGGTCAAGATTATCTGTCCTTTCAGACCTTTGGAGAGGTCATGAGTGATAAAACTGAGGTCCCAAGGGCTGTAGTTATTCCATGTATGAGTTATATAGGTCTTAATGGATTAAGACCTTAGATTAAGGGCTTAAGGACTTTCCAAGTGATAAAGTCAGAGACTGTATGAATTCTAATCATATTTGACCTTTGGATCTGAAGTTTGGGCTTAAGAGCTTAAGCCATTAAGAGGTTAGAAAGGCTTAATGGACCTCGCAGTTACGCCCCGCGTAACCTTCGACTACGCCCCGCGTAGCGGGCCAGTGTCCCGTTTTCTTTTGGCGATCTTTGCAGTACGCCCAGCGTACCAAGGAGAGTACGCCCAGCGTACTCCTCCTGTGGACTTCCTTTTGGGCTTTTGTGTTGGGCCATTTGTGGGTTGTTGGTGTTTGGGCCAAGTCTGGAAAGTATGAATAGAGTATTTTGGGCCCAATTAATATTATGGATATTGGATCTAGGCCCATTTGGTGAGGTGGGCCCAATTTGGTAAATTGGGCCAATGTGGGACTTTGTGTGAGATTGGGACTTTGGTCTTGGCCCGATAAGTGAAAGTATGATTGACCCTATGTTTATTTTGTGATGATGGTTAGTTCGGGATTTGCGGTGAGTTGGTGATTCGAGAGTCTGCTTTTTCGGTTCAGAGTGTCGGCAATCGAGAGGTGAGTTATCCTCACTATATCAACGGGGTTTAAGGCACCAAGGCCGACCCTTTATCGGATGGAAATCCGGGTAGTTGTCTGTTGTTATGATATTGCGTGATATGGACCGGAAGGCATTATATGTTGTGGGCTGGAAGACATTATGATATGGGCCGGAAGGCATTATATATTATGTGGACCGGAAGGTCATGGCCTGGAAAGACGTATATGCGTAAGTAGTATTTTGGCTGAGACGTAGGGTGATGTTATGTTCGTGATCGGTTAGGTCGGTATCCTGGTTAGGGTGATGATATGTTATGTGATCTGTTTGATCGATTTGTTGACTATGAACTGTTATATGATTGAATGTTATGTACGCAGGGTTGTTTGGCCTGGGGTTTGACCCGATATGCATGGCTGTTCTATGTTCTGTTATGATATGTATGCTATTTATGTTATGGGCCAGAAGGCAATAAGTTATGGCCGGAAGGCAATATGTTATGGGCCGGAAGGCAATATGTTTTGGACCGGAAGGTCGTGGCCTGGAAGGGCGTATATGTGGTTGGTATTTTGGGGGTATCCCACTAAGCTTTCGGGCTTACAGTTGTGGTTTTATGTTTTCAGGTTCTCAGGAGACTGTGGCAAGGCAAAGGCGTGATCGTACCGTTCCTCGCGTTGGTGTTTTATGAAATGGACCTGGGAAATACTCTGATAAATAATGTATTGAAAACCTTTTTGTAAAAACGTTATTAAAATGAATTGTTTTGAAAAGTTTAAATTTATGTTGAAGTTTTTGGTCGTTACAAGTTGGTATCAGAGCCTTGGTTTGAGTGAATTGGAGGAACACTCGTGTGACTCCAGTCTCAAATCGAGAAGGGTTTTAAAAAGAGAAATTTAAATGATTTTCAAATTAAAAAGGAGGACACGGAGGTACGATCGGCCGGAGACAGTAAGTAACCCCAAGATACCATACATGATATTTTTCTTATTGAGCTTGATAGAACAGCATGCTAGTGGTAGGCTAGGGATCTTCAGGATTCCATGACGATGTTGCATGTTATGTGATGCCTGCTAGCCTAGGGTTTTCCTCTATTGAGATTACCAGTGTTCCTCTAGAAGTGAGGATCGAGCACTTGCTATGTATATTTGTCGCTAGGATGTTGTGGTAGTACTTCATACAAATATGGGTAGGTGTGGAAGGTAGTATGGGCCCGTACTACTGAAAGCACAGGACCCATACGCGTATCAGGGAAACCATGACCTCTAGGGTTGGGTTGAGAGTTGGTTCCCGGGATAGTGGGAAGTGCCTGAGGTTTTGTGGTTATTTCAGTATGGTGATTTCGAGACATGATGGGAGTGGATCCGGGTCAGGATCGGGTGCAGGAGAAGGAGTTGCGGAAGGGTCAGTACCGCCCGAGGTTATCGGTCAGATGAGTATGCGCGAGTTGGATGCGAGGATTCATGAGATCCTGCATGATGAGGTTGCTGCCTTGTTCTAGGCCGAGCTGCCGGAACTATTTGGGTCGATCAAGACCGCCATGGTGGAGTATTTTGATGAGCACTATGCGGTTCTCACGGAGACGGCTGCCGCAGCGGCTACCGCGGCTGTAGCAGCGGCAGGAGGAGGGGCTAGTAGGGGTTTTCAGTATCGGGACTTCGATAATACGAAGCCTCCCACCTTGATGGAGTTCAGGATCCGATCGTTACTATGAGATGGTTATCAGACGTGGAGGGTTGCTTCTTCACGTGTTCATGCCCTGCTGATCGGAGGGTGAGGTGTGCTCTGAACCTGTTAAGGCTCGGGGCAGAGGATTGGTGGAGATCGATCACGGGGTCATACTCGGATGCGCAGAGGGCTGCAATTTCATGGGATCAGTTCAGAGAGATGTTCAGCACTCGTTATGTTCTGCAGGTTGAGAGGGAGAGGTTGGCTCAGGAGTTCCTTGAGCTGAAGCAGCAAACGGAGTCTGTGACGGGAATCATCAGGATGTTTGCTGAGAGGGCGATGTTTTGCCCTGAGTTCGCTTAGGAGCAGGCTCAGATGTCCCGATATCTGAGTATGCTAAAGAGAGATATCATACAGTTGGTGTTCGCGCAGAGGTGCGAGACCTTATTGGAGTTCCAAGAGGCCGCCAGGCGGCGTGAGTTAGAGATTGAGTTGCAGTTGCGTGAGCTGAGGCAAGCTCCGGTTCAGTCGCAGCCGGCAACGAAACGGTCTAAGACCGTTGATTCCTGGATAGGAGATCAGGGTAGCCATGTTTGTGGAAAGTGTGGGAGGGGTCACGTCGGAGTTTGTCGGTCCGGTGGTGCATGCCGCAAGTGCGGAAAGGAGGGGAACTATGCGAGGAAATTGCCGGCAGTCAGTGCCGGTGCGGGATTTGAGATTATGTTATCATTATCATCGGATTGGACACTTGAGGGTCAACTGTCCACAGTTTGCTGCAGGACTAGTACAGGCTCTAGCACCGGCCATGTTGAGGATCACGGGTGGAGGTCAGAATGGAGCGGAGCCCCAAGGGCTTAGGGTCGTGCTTTTCAGCTTGCAACGGAGGAGGTTAGAGCAGTACCGGATGCAGCTGCGGGTATGTTTCTTTCTTGTTGCCTTGTGAATTTATGATTATTGTAGAGTATCGTTTATCTGCTAGTCTCGTTGGAGGGCTTTCGTTTTGGTATCCGTTGTTCCCTGAAGGTTTGGTATGGTTATAGTTTGGTGTTTTGTGCTATCGTTGGTTATTATTCGTGAGGGTTATTAGTGGAGATGCGACATTGGTTTGAAGGTCGAGTAGCATCTACAGTCTGAGGAGTGGATAATTGAAGATTGGGTCCTTTTCGAGCGGGATGATCAGTGAGGGAATGCGTTTTGTGAAGGTTGCTAGTGCTAGTGGGAATCAGTCTGCGTGTAAGCGTTGGGTTTTGTGCAAGGTTATTTTGAGAGGTCGGTGATAGCGACCAGTGGTTGATAGGCAGTGCTCTAAGTGGGGGAGAATTGGAAATTCTCCGGATGATCGATAAACTTGAGAGGTTGTTTAGCTGCTCGGGATTTCGGCGGTATTTCTTTCAGCCGAGAGCGGACTGGTATGGGTGAGTAGCAGGCGTACGGGGTGGATTACAGACCTGGGGCATTGAGTGTGGAGGCCCTGGGATCAGGCCGGGATTGAGTATGTATGTTGGAGATAGAGTTCGGAACCCTTACAGGGCTAGAACAATATGCATGGAGAGATAGCCCGGAATAATGAATGCTAGTTGAGCGGTCCGGATAGACTGAAGGCCGGAAGGCGTATCAGTCAGGCTGAAGGCCTTGGAGGGCGGTCCAGTCATGCTGAAGACTCTACAGGTGTTGTTAGTCCAGTTCGAGGAAATGGATTGAGTACTTCGCGATGTGTTAGCACTAGAAGGTCTGCCCCGGGTATTGATCTCGATTAGTGGAGAGGTTGCATGGACTCGAGAGTCCTTGCTAGTAGATTCAGAGCATGGGTGTTGCATGGATAGCGATTATGCCATAAAGGGGTGGTGCAGCGTTGGGTGAGCACCGTGGCACTTTTCGTGGTGACAAGGCAGCCAAGTGGATCTCCTTGGTGAGGAGAAAGAGAGAGGAATGTAGCTCCGAGAGGAAGAATAAATTCACGGAAGTGAAAGCGGTAGTGTAGAGTTATGATCGGAGTGGTCCGACGGTGGTCATTGAGCAGCGTGATTGCGATGATGGTATGGAATGACATCATGATGGGATGTCTGCTGAGGACGCGGGAGGGATTCCGCTGGTGTAGAGCCAAGAGTCTCAGGAGGGATACTGGGATGGAGTCTGGGACTCCCAGCTTGATTCTGATCAAGGAGTTATGTATGTAGTGGTGATTCCTCCTGGGGATGTTAGAGATGTCGTCAATGTGGCGGGTTTTTCCCAACCTGAGAGTGCAAGGGCTGGTTCAGCGGGTGCGTGTGATTGCAAGAAGAGAACTCGTGGGAGTTGCTCTGTGACTGAAGAATGTGTCCTTCTGTCAGCTCGGAGTGGATATAGCTGGACTCGGATCGAGAATCCGGTGGTTCATGGTTATTTCTAGCTCTTATGGGTCGAGTGATTATTGTGATCTGGAGCAGTATTGCATCATGGGTAGTACCCGATTGTTGGGTGTGACTATCAGAGGATGAAGTCGGTGACCGACTTGAGACGGTGGTCAGAACACCGCAAGAAAGGAGGAAGTGAGTTTCGGGTTTCGATGGTTGTACCTTGATGGACCTGGTTTGGTTAGTGCCAGCTAGTGCATTGCAGGGAAAGTTCTGAATTAGAGTTGCTGCAGGCTTCGAGGACGAAGCCTAATTTAAGTGGGGGAGAATTGTAACACCCCGTTCTTCGAGTGTTCAATTATAAGTCCCTGAGATTTAAGAGGAAGGGTAATTCTGGTCCCTTTCGAGAAATGAGCTTCATTCGAGAAGGTTTCGGACGGGTGTATGTGTTAGAAGTATTGGGCTTCTCGTCACCCTCGTATGAATGTAAAGTTATTTGAGAGTGGGAGTAAATTAGAGGAGTTGCGGTGCCTCGAAGTTGATCATTGTTTATAGTTCTTTGTGGAATAAGAACGAAATGGACCCATGCATGCATGCTTTTGTGCTTTGAAAGGTGGCTGGGTACGCCTAGCGTAAGCTGGACATACGCCCAGCGTAATGGGATGAATGTTTGCGGGTAGCCGGGTGAGTACGCCTAGCGTACTCTCAGAAACCCCAAACCCTATTTTTAAGGTCAACCACTATATAAGGAACATGATGGTTCACCCCTCAGCCTCCATAAGCTTATCTTCAACCCCAGAGAAACCCTAGATCTCGTATTCCCTCCATATTTGAGTATGTTTGACCTTGGGAAGCTCTTGTTGGCAAAAGAAAGGCTTGAAGGAGAAAAGGGAAGTTGTCAAAGAAGAAGAAGAACGTGTGGAGCTCGTAGATCTGAAGAAATACCACCCTTTGGAGCTGGTTTAAGGTATAAAGTTTCTTACTTGACCTTCTTGTGGCATAGATCTATGTATTTTGAAGCTTTGTCTCCATTCTTATCCCAAAAGTCCTCTCCTTGTTGTATAGCTCGATTTGGTCAAGATTATCTGTCCTTTCAGACCTTTGGAGAGGTCATGAGTGATAAAAATGAGGTCCCAAGGGCTGTGGTTATTCCATGTATGAGTTATATAGGTCTTAATGGATTAAGACCTTAGATTAAGGGCTTAAGGACGTCCCAAGTGATAAAGTCTGAGACTTTATGAATTCTAATCATATTTGACCTTTGGATCTGAAGTTTGGGCTTAAGATCTTAAGCCATTAAGAGGTTAAAAAGGCTTAATGGACCTCGCAGTTACGCCCCGCGTAGCGGGCCAGTGTCCCGTTTTCTTTTGGCGATCTTTGCAGTACGCCCAACGTACCAAGGAGAGTACGCCCAGCGTACTCCTCCTGTGGACTTCCTTTTGGGCTTTTGTGTTGGGTCATTTGTGGGTTGTTGGTGTTTGGGCCAAGTCTGGAAAGTATGAATAGATTATTTTGGGCCCAATTAATATTATGGATATTGGATCTAGGCCCATTTGGTGAGGTGGGCCCAATTTGGTAAATTGGGCCAATGTTGGACTTTGTGTGAGATTGGGACTTTGGTCTTGGCCCGATAAGTGAAAGTATGATTGACCCTATGTTTATTTTGTGATGATGGTTAGTTCGGGATTTGCGGTGAGTTGGTGATTCGAGAGTCTGCTTCTTCGGTTCAGAGTGTCGGCAATCGCGAGGTGAGTTATCCTCACTATATCAACGGGGTTTAAGGCACCAAGGCCGACCCTTTATCGGATGGAAATCCGGGTAGTTGTCTGTTGTTATGATATTGCGTGATATGGACCGGAAGGCATTATATGTTGTGGGCTGGAAGGCATTATGATATGGGCCAGAAGGCATTATATATTATGTGGACCGGAAGGTCATGGCCTGGAAAGGCGTATGTGCGTAAGTAGTATTTTGGCTGAGACGTAGGGTGATGTTATGTTCGTGATCGGTTAGGTCGGTATCCTGGTTAGGGTGATGATATGTTATGTGATCTGTTTGATCGATTTGTTGACTGTGAACTGTTATATGATTGAATGTTATGTACGCAGGGTTGTTTGGACTGGGGTTTGACCCGATATGCATGGTTGTTCTATGTTCTGTTATGATATGTATGCTATTTATGTTATGGGCCGGAAGGCAATAAGTTATGGCCGGAAGGCAATATGTTTTGGACCGGAAGGTCGTGGCCTGGAAGGGCGTATATGTGGTTGGTATTTTGGGGGTATCCCACTAAGCTTTGGGGCTTACAGTTGTGGTTTTATGTTTTCAGGTTCTCAGGAGACTGTGGCAAGGCAAAGGCGTGATCGTACCGTTCCCCGCGTTGGTGTTTTATGAAATGGACCTGGGAAATACTCTGATAAATAATGTATTGAAAACCTTTTTGTAAAAACGTTATTAAAATGAATTGTTTTGAAAAGTTTAAATTTATGTTGAAGTTTTTGGTCGTTACAAGTTGGTATCAGAGCCTTGGTTTGAGTGAATTGGAGGAACACTCGTGTGACTCCAGTCTCAAATCGAGGAGGGTTTTAAAAAGAGAAATTTAAATGATTTTCAAATTAAAAAGGAGGACACGGAGGTACGATCGGCCGGAGCCAGTAAGTAACCCCAAGATACCATACATGATATTTTTCTTATTGAGCTTGATAGAACAGCATGCTAGTGGTAGGCTAGGGATCTTCAGGATTCCATGACGATGTTGCCTGTTATGTGATGCCTGCTAGCCTAGGGTTTTCCTCTATTGAGATTACTAGTGTTCCTCTAGAAGTGAGGATCGAGCACTTGGTATGTATATTTGTCGCTAGGGTGTTGTGGTAGTACTTCGTACAAATATGGGTAGGTGTGGAAGGTAGTATGGGCCCGTACTACTGAAAGCATAGGACCCATACGCGTATCAGGGAAACCATGACCTCTAGGGTTGGGTTGAGAGTTGGTTCCCGGGATAGTGGGAAGTGCCTGAGGTTTTGTGGTTATTTCAGTATGGTAATTTCGAGGCATGATGGGAGTGGATCCGGGTCAGGATCGGGTGCAGGAGAAGGAGTTGCGGATGGGTCAGTACCGCCCAAGGTTATCGGTCAGATGAGTACGTGCAAGTTGGATGCGAGGATTCATGAGATCCTGCATGATTAGGTTGTTGCCTTGTTCTGGGCCGAGCTGTCGGAACTGTTTGGGTCGATCAAGACCGCCATGGTGGAGTATTGTGATGAGCACTATGCGGTTCTCACGGAGACGGCTGCCGCAGCGGCTACAGCGGCTGTAGCAGCGGCAGGAGGAGGGGCTAGTAGGGGTTTTCAGTATCGGGACTTCGATAATACGAAGCCTCGCACCTTGATGGAGTTCAGGATCCGATCGTTACTATGAGATGGTTATCAGACGTGGAGGGTTGCTTCTTCACGTGTTCATGCCCTGCTGATCGGAGGGTGAGGTGTGCTCTGAACCTGTTAAGGCTCGGGGCAGAGGATTGGTGGAGATCGATCACGGGGTCATACTCGGATGCGCAGAGGGCTGCAATTTCATGGGATCAGTTCAGAGAGATGTTCAGCACTCGTTATGTTCTGCAGGTTGAGAGGGAGAGGTTGGCTCAGGAGTTCCTTGAGCTGAAGCAGCAAACGGAGTCTATGATGGGAATCATCAGGATGTTTGCTGAGAGGGCGATGTTTTGCCCTGAGTTCGCTTAGGAGCAGGCTCAGATGTCCCGATATCTGAGTATGCTAAAGAGAGATATCATACAGTTGGTGTTCGCGCAGAGGTGCGAGACCTTATTGGAGTTGCAAGAGGCCGCCAGGCGGCGTGAGTTAGAGATTGAGTTGCAGTTGCGTGAGCTGAGGCAAGCTCCGGTTCAGTTGCAGCCGGAAACGAAACGGTCTAAGACCGTTGATTCCAGGATAGGAGATCAGGGCAGCCATGTTTGTGGAAAGTGTGGGAGGGGTCACGTCGGAGTTTGTCGGTCCGGTGGTGCATGCCGCAAGTGCGGAAAGGAGGGGAACTATGCGAGGAAATTGCCGGCAGTCAGTGCCGGTGCGGGATTTGAGATTATGTTATCATTATCATCGGATTGGACACTTGAGGGTCAACTGTCCACAGTTTGCTGCAGGACTAGTACAGGCTCCAGCACCGGCCATGTTGAGGATCACGGGTGGAGGTCAGAATGGAGCGGAGCCCCAAGGGCTTAGGGTCGTGCTTTTCAGCTTGCAACGGAGGAGGTTAGAGCAGTGCCGGATGTAGCTGCGGGTATGTTTCTTTCTTGTTGCCTTGTGAATTTATGATTATTGTAGAGTATCGTTTATCTGCTAGTCTCGTTGGAGGGCTTTCGTTTTGGTATCCGTTGTTCCCTGAAGGTTTGGTATGGTTATAGTTTGGTGTTTTGTGCTATCGTTGGTTATCATTCGTGAGGGTTATTAGTGGAGATGCGGCATTGGTTTGAAGGTCGAGTAGCATCTACAGTCTGAGGAGTGGATAATTGAAGATTGGGTCCTTTTCGAGCGGGATGATCAGTGAGGGAATGCGTTTTGTGAAGGCTGCTAGTGCTAGTGGGAATCAGTCTGCGTGTAAGCGTTGGGTTTTGTGCAAGGTTATTTTGGGAGGTCGGTGATAGCGACCAGTGGTTTATAGGCAGTGCTCTAAGTGGGGGAGAATTGGAAATTCTCCGGATGATCGATAGACTTGAGAGGTTGTTTAGCTGCTCGGGATTTCGGCGGTATTTCTTTCAGCCGAGAGCGGACTGGTATGGGTGAGTAGCAGGCATACGGGGCGGATTACAGACATGGGGCATTGAGTGTGGAGGCCCTGGGATCAGGCCGGGATTGAGTATGTATGTTGGAGATAGAGTTCGGAACCCTTAGAGGGCTAGAACAATATGCATGGAGAGATAGCCCGGAATAATGAATGCTAGTTGAGCGGTCCGGATAGACTGAAGGGCGGAAGGCGTATCAGTCAGGTTGAAGGCCTTGGAGGGCGGTCCAGTCATGCTGAAGACTCTGCAGGTGTTGTTAGTCCAGTTCGAGGAAATGGATTGAGTACTTCGCGATGTGTTAGCACTAGAAGGTCTGGCCCCGGGTATTGATCTTGATTAGTGGAGAGGGTGCATGGACTCGAGAGTCCTTGCTAGTAGATTCAGAGCATGGGTGTTGCATGGATAGCGATTATGCCATAAAGGGGTGGTGCAACGTTGGGTGAGCACCGTGGCACTTGTCGTGGTGACAAGGCAGCCAAGTGGATCTCCTTGGTGAGGAGAAAGAGAGAGGAGTGTAGCTCCGAGAGGAAGAGTAAATTCACGGAAGTGAAAGCGGTAGTGTAGAGTTATGATCGGAGTGGTCCGACGGTGGTCATTGAGCAGCGTGATTGCGATGATGGTATGGAATGACATCATGATGGGATGTCTGCTGAGGACGCGAGAGGGATTCCGCGGGTGTAGAGCCAAGAGTCTCAGGAGGGATACTGGGATGGAGTCTGGGACTCCCAGCTTGATTCTGATCAAGGAGTTATGTATGTAGTGGTGATTCCTCCTGGGGATGTTAGAGATGTCGTCAATGTGGCGGGTTTTTCCCAACCTGAGAGTGCAAGGGCTGGTTCAGCGGGTGCGTGTGATTGCAAGAAGAGAACTCGTGGGAGTTGCTCTGTGACTGAAGAATGTGTCCTTCTGTCAGCTCAGAGTGGATATAGCTGGACTCGGATCGAGAATCCGGTGGTTCATGGTTATTTCTAGCTCTTATGGGTCGAGTGATTATTGTGATCTGGAGCAGTATTGCATCATGGGTAGTACCCGATTGTTGGGTGTGACTATCAGAGGATGAAGTCGGTGACCGACTTGAGACGGTGGTCAGAACACCGCAAGAAAGGAGGAAGTGAGTTTCGGGTTTCGATGGTTGTACCTTGATGGACCTGGTTTGGTTAGTGCCAGCTAGTGCATTGCAGGGAAAGTTCTGAATTAGAGTTGCTGCAGGCTTCGAGGACGAAGCCTAATTTAAGTGGGGGAGAATTGTAACACCCCGTTCTTCGAGTGTTCAATTATAAGTCCCTGAGATTTAAGAGGAAGGGTAATTCTGGTCCCTTTCGAGAAATGAGCTTCATTCGAGAAGGTTTCGGACGGGTGTATGTGTTAGAAGTATTGGGCTTCTCGTCACCCTCGTATGAATGTAAAGTTATTTGAGAGTGGGAGTAAATTAGAGGAGTTGCGGTGCCTCGAAGTTGATCATTGTTTATAGTTCTTTGTGGAATAAGAACGAAATGGACCCATGCATGCATGCTTTTGTGCTTTGAAAGGTGGCTGGGTACGCCTAGCGTAAGCTGGACATACGCCCAGCGTAATGGGATGAATGTTTGCGGGTAGCCGGGTGAGTACGCCTAGCGTACTCTCAGAAACCCCAAACCCTATTTTTAAGGTCAACCACTATATAAGGAACATGATGGTTCACCCCTCAGCCTCCATAAGCTTATCTTCAACCCCAGAGAAACCCTAGATCTCGTATTCCCTCCATATTTGAGTATGTTTGACCTTGGGAAGCTCTTGTTGGCAAAAGAAAGGCTTGAAGGAGAAAAGGGAAGTTGTCAAAGAAGAAGAAGAACGTGTGGAGCTCGTAGATCTGAAGAAATACCACCCTTTGGAGCTGGTTTAAGGTATAAAGTTTCTTACTTGACCTTCTTGTGGCATAGATCTATGTATTTTGAAGCTTTGTCTCCATTCTTATCCCAAAAGTCCTCTCCTTGTTGTATAGCTCGATTTGGTCAAGATTATCTGTCCTTTCAGACCTTTGGAGAGGTCATGAGTGATAAAAATGAGGTCCCAAGGGCTGTGGTTATTCCATGTATGAGTTATATAGGTCTTAATGGATTAAGACCTTAGATTAAGGGCTTAAGGACGTCCCAAGTGATAAAGTCTGAGACTTTATGAATTCTAATCATATTTGACCTTTGGATCTGAAGTTTGGGCTTAAGATCTTAAGCCATTAAGAGGTTAAAAAGGCTTAATGGACCTCGCAGTTACGCCCCGCGTAGCGGGCCAGTGTCCCGTTTTCTTTTGGCGATCTTTGCAGTACGCCCAACGTACCAAGGAGAGTACGCCCAGCGTACTCCTCCTGTGGACTTCCTTTTGGGCTTTTGTGTTGGGTCATTTGTGGGTTGTTGGTGTTTGGGCCAAGTCTGGAAAGTATGAATAGATTATTTTGGGCCCAATTAATATTATGGATATTGGATCTAGGCCCATTTGGTGAGGTGGGCCCAATTTGGTAAATTGGGCCAATGTGGGACTTTGTGTGAGATTGGGACTTTGGTCTTGGCCCGATTAGTGAAAGTATGATTGACCCTATGTTTATTTTGTGATGATGGTTAGTTCGGGATTTGCGGTGAGTTGGTGATTCGAGAGTCTGCTTCTTCAGTTCAGAGTGTCGGCAATCGCGAGGTGAGTTATCCTCACTATATCAACGGGGTTTAAGGCACCAAGGCCGACCCTTTATCGGATGGAAATCTGGGTAGTTGTCTGTTGTTATGATATTGCGTGATATGGACCGGAAGGCATTATATGTTGTGGGCTGGAAGGCATTATGATATGGGCCGGAAGGCATTATATATTATGTGGACCAGAAGGTCATGGCTTGGAAAGGCGTATGTGCGTAAGTAGTATTTTGGCTGAGACGTAGGGTGATGTTATGTTCGTGATCGGTTAGGTCGGTATCCTGGTTAGGGTGATGATATGTTATGTGATCTGTTTGATCGATTTGTTGACTGTGAACTGTTATATGATTGAATGTTATGTACGCAGGGTTGTTTGGACTGGGGTTTGACCCGATATGCATGGCTGTTCTATGTTCTATTATAATATGTATGCTATTTATGTTATGGGCCGGAAGGCAATAAGTTATGGCCGGAAGGCAATATGTTATGGGCCGGAAGGCAATATGTTTTGGACCGGAAGGTCGTGGCCTGGAAGGGCGTATATGTGGTTGGTATTTTGGGGGTATCTCACTAAGCTTTCGGGCTTACAGTTGTGGTTTTATGTTTTCAGGTTCTCAGGAGACTGTGGCAAGGCAAAGGCGTGATCGTACCGTTCCTCGCGTTGGTGTTTTATGAAATGGACCTGGGAAATACTCTGATAAATAATGTATTGAAAACCTTTTTGTAAAAACGTTATTAAAATGAATTGTTTTGAAAAGTTTAAATTTATGTTGAAGTTTTTGGTCGTTACATGGAGCAGAAGCAAAAGGAAAAAGAGCTTCTGGAAAAGAAGAAGTCTATTTTTCCAAAATGGACTCTTGATTCGCTTCAAAGGTGTGCCATTGATGAGCCAAACACACTTTGGCTTGAGGCTTTGATGTCGTTTGGGATTGACAACTCCAAGGAAGCACAATTTGACATGCCGATCACGCGAAAGGCATTCATCTTTCACTGCTTCAACTCGACTGTTGCCATCCCATCTCCAGACCCGAAGGTGGATCGGGAACTGTTGGAATTCTACCTATAGTTCGCTCAACCCCAGTACTTGACCTGGAGTTCGAAGAAAATTACAACTGTCAAGGTTCTGAATCCCTATTTGGTAGGGAAGTTTATTAATGTGAAATTCAAAGTGACTCGAGGCTCTGAAGGCTCGGTTCATAATTCACCCTTGCTGATCTACCGAACCTCAATCCCCACGACTGGATACTTCTCAACAATATCTTACTGTCAAATCCACATGAGTATCAGCTGATAATTGATCATGTCAAGCGAATGCTTGTATGCTACATTCACGAGGTAGCGAAGATGGACCAAGAGATTGCCTCTGCCATTCACAAGCGAACCACAATCAAAACTATGGGCAGAGAAGGAAATGTTAATATAATGGTCAAGGGCAACATTGATTCGAAGTACCACACTGTGATGTTCATCAGAGACAAAGGACTGAAATGCCTGTTCGCTCTTGTTGACAAACACCTCTTCTCAACAGCTTGCTTGGAGCACATTTTGGAGATTATCCAGATGTGTGATCAGAACACTGCAGCCGACAAGAAGATGTTTACTGATATGCTGAGATGGTACATTCAATTTCGGCAGATTCTTCTTGCTATCATCCCTCGGCTGTTCAAGGTGGTAAAGACTGTGAAGCCAACTCAAAGAAAATGATCTCTCGCCTCATTTGACGCAAAGGGAGATTGTTGGGATTATAGTGTTGCGTCATGGGCTCAGTCCTTAGCCCAGTTTTGGTTGCCGGTTTGGGCCTGTCCAACCGTGCATGTTTTATTCTAGGGTTTAGTATTTAAGCTGCATGCATGCAGTCTTTGTAGTTAATGCTTTTATTATTTTTCTCATTGAGTTTTTATAAACCCTAGCTCACCTCTACAGTGGAAGTTCTTCATCGATCTCTGCTGAGGTGTGACTATATTTGAATCATAAGCACATCATTGATTCTATTATGTGTTCATCATATTATTGTGTTTGTTTTGTTTGATCTTCATCCTTTACCTGTGAAAGATCTAATCGATCTGAGTTTTAATCTCATTATGAAGCAAACAAGGAGCTGGAAGCAGGAAAATATGGGCTAAGGCAAAAAGAAGACAAAGAAGGCTTGAAGAAAAAAGACCACGATGTGGTGATGGCCCATCACGACGTGGCGAATGGAAGATTCTCGATCGATAATCTGACTTGGAGAATACGAGATATTCATGAAGACCACGACATCATGCATTTTAACCACGACATGGTGATCATATTTTAGGTAACTATATATATCTAATCATTAGGTCGAATTGAGGGACTTCTGGCCGATTTTTTGAGAAGGATTATGACTAAAACCCTCTGGAAACCTTGGAGAAGACCAGAAATCATTTGGATCTCAAGAGTTGAAGAGATACAGGATAATTCTTCATAGATCTATTTTGTTTGCTAAACATACTCATGTCTATTCTTATTTTCATGGATTTTGTGTGTTTTTTTGTTAGTATGAGAGGCTAAAAACCTTATACTTCGGTTTTGTGAAGATGAACCTAATCATTGTGTATTGATTTCAATTTATGGATATTATATGTTGATTTTGATTGTGTTTGATAATTAAACTCGAGCATGTTTTACTTCTAGTTATTTCTTATTAATCAAGATTTACGTGATAGTTGATTATTCTAATTGCATGAACTTGTCACCTATTTGTTTATGATCATTAAAAAATTAGAGCTAGGATTAATCACATCTTAGATAAAGTAAGTAAAGCTAGTAACTTTAACTGTGTTAGAGAACATAATTAGTCTTTATTTGTGTTTGGTCGCTTCACTTGATCATATGAAAGTAACTCTTATCATTCATAGTCTAATTTGTGTGTATTATCATTTTGGTGTTTAACCTGTACTTGATCATTACATGGTAATTCATAACTTGGTATATCTAGATATTTGATCATAATAGCTAGTTAACAAATTGGTAATCAATATATTTCATCCACTAGATATTAATCACAGGAGAAGGTGAAATCGAAACTGAATAGAAGTACTCTTTAATCTTGAAGTAAATTCGTTTTTATTTGCTTGATTAGTTCTTCATTTGGTAGTGATTTGAATTAAGTTTTTATGATATTGCAAAATCAGTAAAAACCCCTAATCTAAGTTTGTTTTCTAGTTTAATTAGAAGTAGTTATATTAATTAATTAAATTTCGTTCCATGTGTTCGACACCCGACTTACCCAAGATATTCTATAATCCAATTAGGTACACTACATATAGATGCATAAATTAGTTAAGTTAGTTAGGTTATAAATTTAAAGCTAGTAGGTACTTTTGTATACATCAATATATATATATATATATATATATATATATATATATATATATATATATATATATATATATATATATATATATATATATATATATATGATATAGATCCGGTAAGAAGTTTTTTTTGGTAGGAAGGTAAGAAATTTTTTTTCGACTTATTTTTTTGGCGAAAAAAAACAAATGAATTACTAAATGAATCAAAAATAACATGATTCACCAAAAAAAATCCCGAAAAAACATTTCGATGATTCATTTTTATGATGATTTTGTTGATATTCACTAAAATTGTCATAAAAGTGAATTTTTTTCTTGATTTACCTAAAAATGAATCATGAAGGTGTTTTTTTCGAAATTTTTTCTTGTGAATCATCTTATTTTTGAATCATCTAATGATTCATTTCAATTTTTGCTAAGAAAATATGCATATAAAAAAATTTCTTATCTTCCTACCAAAAATTTCCTTCTTATTTGATCTTGACTCTCTCTCTCTCTCTCTCTCTCTCTCTCTCTATATATATATATATATATATATATATATATATATATATATATATATATATATATATATATATATATATATATATATACACACAGGAAAAAGTTCAATAGAGAACCATAATAATGGGTTCTTCAAGGAACCAATTTTTTTTTTTCAATTTCTAGAGCTTATTCTTTATCGAAAAAATAATCTAAAAATATCTAAATTCATATATTAACATTGTGAATGTGAAAAATATTTTTCGGATTCACCGTGTGAATCCGGATTCACGTTGTGAATTTTCGAAGATTCACATTGTGAATTTGACGTAAAAAAAAATTCGAATTTTATATCATTGGAAAAAGGATACAAAATTATGAATTTCTATATTTTTAGTTTTTTTTGATAAAAAATAAGTTCTAAAAGTTGAAAAAAAGATTGGTTCCTTGGTTCATTGGTTAATTATGGTTCTCTATTGAACCTCACCCTATATATATATATATATATATATATATATATATATATATATATATATATATATATATATATATATATATATATATATATATATATATAGAGAGAGAGAGAGAGAGAGAGAGGAGGGCGGTAGGTTCCGTTGAGATTAAAAATAAAATTGAGATTTTGAGATTCAACCTTAACCATATATTTCAAAATATGCCGCTCTAACCCTCCGGCGTAGCGACGCGACATGCCTGTTATAATCCTAAATGATTATATAGCGTCGTCCATTCCTTTCTCCTTTGCCACCATCCCCACCACCACAAACCGCTATTGCCACAACCACTAGCACCATCTCTGACACTAGATGACCCCACCATTATCACCTCCATCACGTATACGACTGCCACCTCTGTCACCACCACTTCTTCTGGCACCAACTGTCATAATCATCTATGATTACTAAGTTTGTGAACAGACATATATGTATAATCATTTATGATTAAGCATATACGTATAAACATGCATAATCATATATGATTATACCTCTCTGCCGTATAATCATTAATGATTAGGCATACCATGCGTTGGAGCGTTAGAGCGGCAAATGAGAAATATATGGCTGAGATTGAATCTCAAGATCACTAATTTTTTTTAATTTGATGTGATCCTTCCCTATATATATATATATATATATATATATATATATATATATATATATATATATATATATATATATATATATATATATATATATATGCTTAGGTATTTTATTCGTACTAATTATTGTACATCTTTCGTATTCTATGAGAATTACTAAAAGAATAAGTTGTTTAGCAATGCGAATACGTTCAACCTTACAAGAATATCGTCATTTTCATGCATTCTCATTAATTATTATTATTATTTTTGTTTTCACACATCGTTTTTCACTCATTTTAATTCTGACAGAATACGACCCAATAAAACATTCTGACAACATTCTGACATAAATGAGAATAATAATAATAAGTGTATAATAACCTTATAGACGATTTAATTAGTGAGAATTTGTGTTAATGACAATAGTTATGTAAGATTGAACGTATTTATATTATGAAACAACATATTTTATTTATCATTCTCATATCATACGATAGATGTACAGTAAAAAGTTAGAATACTAAAACCTAAATGTCTCTCTCTCTCTCTCTCTCTCTCTATATATATATATATATATATATATATATATATATATATATATATATATATATATATATATCATTAATTTAGAAAAACTTATGAATTGTAATATTGTATTTTTTACTAACTTTGTAATTTGTAAGTACTTAATTACACATGTAAATCCACCTATTTTATAAAAGTCATGAGTTTGTATAATGCAACATAATATCACTTTTGGAGCTTTACTCTTATTAAATACATAGAAGTTGTGACGCACTCACAAGACAAGCTGTCAAGAT
The DNA here is from genome assembly GCF_002870075.4 of Lactuca sativa. Taxonomy (NCBI): domain Eukaryota; kingdom Viridiplantae; phylum Streptophyta; class Magnoliopsida; order Asterales; family Asteraceae; genus Lactuca; species Lactuca sativa. Next base: position 187,965,713 of record NC_056628.2, read on the forward strand.
TTAATTTGAAAAATAATATGAAGCAAGTATTTTCTTTATTTTTACTTTTTTTTATAATGAAGAGAACTTGAAAATCTGAATTGGCAACTTAAAATAAATCAAGATTTAAGCGGAATATGCCTCGATGTCAGGTTGCTATTAATTCACCACTAATAATCAGTTTTATTTTTTTGTTTCTTGTGCTCATTGTTTTGAAAATCTGATTCTTAATTATGATTCCTATTTTTCCATTGGACTCTTTTCTCTTTATGTTTCTTCTTGTCCTTGTTTCATGTTTCTTTATCTTTCTTCTTGTCCCTCTTATGACTAAAAAACCTAATGTACAGATATCACTAACCATCAACAACTAAGCATCAATCTATAAATGAAAGCATTAAAAAAATCAAAAGTAAGCTTTCATGAGAATCAAAATCTAATTAGTTTCATTTAGACATTTTGTGAAACATCCAACCTGCAAGTCAAATCATCACATTGTGATACTTAAATTAATACATATACTCCATTCTAATATGCATCCCCAAATTAGCAGATGAAACAAAACTGATAAAAAGCAAATGGCTGAGAAAATTATAAAATATATTGATAAAAATATAGACAATCGTTCTCCATAGTAGAAACAAACTTGAAGATAAAAAACTATATATATATATATATATATATATATATATATATATATATATATATATATATAATAAAACCAAATTGTTTTCCCAACCGGTTTAATTTCCTTACCGGAAAGACATGGCAAAGAACTTGTTGAGTTAGGATATAATGCGGATAAAGACACAAGAAATAATTAAGAAAAAGATAGAATATTTCAAATTGTTGCTAATAGTAGCACATTAGCCACAATTGAATGTTTATATAACCAAAATGTCAATTGAATTTCTTTATAACGACGAGGATGCAACGTCAATTGAATGTCTTTATAACCAAAATGTCAAAATATCAATAATAAGATATAGAATATTTATTAAAAAGAAAATGGAGTCTAATTTGGTCATAAGAAACTTACAGTATCGGCTCAACAAATGGACTCCCTATCTGAATCCACAACTCTTTGATGCAGACAGTTATGAACATATGCATTTTCAGAATTTAGGTTCCGATTATTCACTATGTCATGATTTTCATTTTTAGAATTCTATTCCCCAACACCAATAGGTGGCCTTTCATTTGCTTTTCCCTGTTTGTTATTGTGTCTCTTCTTCTTTTCATGCTCCATTAGTTCAAATTTGTTTCAGGGACAAAAACCAGATACTTAGAGGTGAGTTGTCACTTTGAATAACATACTACGTCAATATCTCTTTACCTGCATACATTAATAACCACAATTCCCATGAAAGAAAAAATAAGAAAAATCAAATGATTAATTAATTAACTCTTACCTCAATACCAGGGGGTTGATGATCATCCCACACATGATTGTTTCTCCAATCTTCAAGTTGCTTCTCGATATTGACTTTTCATCTTTCAATTCGAACATCTTCTTGTTTGTGCCTTCTTTTTCTGTTGGCTTCTTGAACTTTGGTTGCATCATATATGGTAAAACGTTATAGGTAGATAAGATAATTATATGATTTACATGTTTTTAGAAGAATCTATTCACCTCAAATGTTTTTTAAATCGGATGTGAAGATCTAATTTATCAATTAAGTTCAGCTAATTTCTTGATTGATAATTGCAGATGGATCAATGAACCAAAAACTGTTGGGTTATGAGCAAAACAACAATCCTATGATGTTCATGCAAACCCTAATGCTTGGATCTGGTTTTTCTAATGATTCATGCATATTGTCTAAGACTTGATGTTGGGTCAAAATATGGTTTATACTTTGCTTTTCTGGGCAATTATATTTTTCTGTAATATTTTTGGAGTTTACGGCCGTAAACCCATTTATGGCCCATGTTCACCAAGCCTATATTCTCCAAGTATAAATATAGGTGTTAGGGTGAGGAGTAGAGATTAATGAACCCTAGAGAGTTTACGGCCAGAGAGATAGAAGAACTATTGTGTGTCAGTGTGTGTGTGAATCTCTTGTATCCGGATCATCATTATATTCATTAATACATTGAGATTCATCATCTACTTGTTCTTCTTCTCTTCTATTTGATCTGACATCATCCGTTTGATTGGGATTCCGCACCATCAAACGGATCTGATTGATATACAGGCATATTAGGGACTTACAATTGGTATCAGAGTCAAGTTGTATCAGTCAAGTTTGTCAGATTTGGAGTATTATTTGATCTTATTTTCTATTTATTCTTGCGTTTTTGGATAGATCTCTGAAAAATAAGGGGGGTTTGTTCTTCGTGTTTTTCATAAAAATAGGTTTTTGATCGAGTTTTGGAGCAAAAAAGGGTAAAAATCGGTGTTTTTGGTCGTAATCAGCGAGGGGGTGGCGACCAGCAGCTAGGGTTTCCGAAGTGTTAGCGGTCCGAGGCCTCGCACGTTTATGGTCCGAGCTTGCGGCCTCAGAGTTCACGATCCGAGATTACGGACCTCGCAGTTTCCGGTTCGCAACAGATCCTGGCATCGCGTGTCGCACCTCGGCCTCGCAACCAGCTTCGCTTCGCACTTTCAAAAATAGAACGCGAGTTTGGGGGCTGCAAGAATCAAACTCAAGACCTCCCATTCACCAACCAGCGCCTTAACCAACTCCTCCAGCATCACCTTTGTTCCTTTCATCCGCATTCTTTACTCAAAAACACTCCTTTTCGGTTCCAAGTTTCGCAAAATTGTCATTTTTAGCCCAAAAATTAAATTTCTTTTATTTTTAAATTCCTTTTTCATCAATAATAATAATAATAATAATAATAATAAAATAAAAAAATTATTTATTTTTGACTTCTATTTTTTAACTTTTGACCTTAAATTTTGACTTTGACTTTCAAGTTTGACCTTTGACTTTAAACTTTGACTTTTTCGTTTAACTTTTAAATTCTCAAATTTAACTTTTCGGTTTGACTTTTCAAGTTTGACTTTTGAGTTTAACTTTTTAAATTTGACTTTTAAGGTTGACTTTTATAATCAAAGGGTTTGACTTTTAAGCTTGATTTTGGCTTCTAGTTGTGTTTTTTTAATTGATTTTAAGGTCTACGAGGGAGTTGAAATATGAAAAAGAGTCGTCATGATATGTTAAGACAAAATTTCAACATTTTCGATTATATCCCTGGAGAAACCCTCGAAACTCAGTTGCAGCGATTTACTACACTTATTACCGAGATGAATATAGTTGGGATCTTCTTGTCTAAATATGAGATAAACAAAAAGCTATTGAATTCACTTCCAAAATCGTGGGATATGAACGTGGCCATCATCAAGAAGACAAAAGATCTCAATCATCTTAGTCTTGCTGATGTTATTCAAGAACTTGATGCTTTGAAGTGTAGAGAAACAATGAGTTCTGAAAACATTCCGGTCAGTGAAGTTACATGTACTCCAGCTTGTGAAGCCACGATTAAATTTCTTCGGGAACTAATTGATTTATTTAAAAGAGAAGTTGAGGACCTGAGATATGAAGGATATCAACTCAGAAAAGGACAGAAACCCCTGAAGGCTGAATTAGAAGCAAAAACCAAGGACTTTAGGAAACTTCAGGAAGAGTATAGCAACAAGTGTGAAAATTATGATTATATTAAGAGACAACTTGCTGCTGTAACTAAAGAACTTGACGCTTTAAAAATTAAGTGTAGAAAAATAGATGTCAGTTTCAAAAATTATACTGCGTCAAGTCAGACAGTCGAGTCCTTATATGAAACCCAATTAAAATTCAAAGAAAATCAAAACAAGGGTCTAGGGTATGATAGTGTACCTCCTCCTTATAATCATAACTACACATCCATCCATATGACACAGGACGAAACTGACAGGGAGCCACATCTTTGATATGGCAAACGAGTTGGATTTGTGTCAGGAGGAGTTATTAATGTTGAAAATACTAATGTTTCTGCTTCATGTGCAGGTAAAGTAGCAGAAGAGGAGAACAAAGAGAGCACTACTGAACAAACCAATGACTCCTTGAACTCTGAATCTGTTGCTTCGAACTCAACTGCTTCTGATCAACCTGCCGTTGAGAAATACAGGCCACCAATTCCAACGCAACAGAATTCTTGTGGCAATTGTGTATGTGGGAAAAATCAGAGACAAGGCAAAGATATGCCACCAGGGGCAGGAAGAAACAATTTCCCAGTGAAGAAAAGGACTTGTTTTCACTGTGGAACACCTGGTCATATTGCCCGAAACTGTCCAAATCACGCATATGTTCCTTACTACGCACGTGGCTGGCAAAACGCGCCAAGAGGGAGATACTCCAAAAGTAACCCCTTAAGGTCACGTTTAGACCATGATGACTGGAACGCGCAGAAGGCCAAGAATCAAACCCACAAGGACAAGAATCAAAATCCCAAGGGCAAGAAGGGAATGTTGGCCAAGAAGCCAAATCCAAGAGATGCTCCCGTAAAGTCAAAATCAAAGTCATCTCAATGACCGACATCAAGATCAAAAGCAAGTACCGAGCCACCAATCAAATCGAAAAAGAAATGGGTTAAAACCAACTACAAATGGGTTCCAAAGGCTCCCTCTCCCAAATCTCCTAATGCTTCTAATGTTTCTACATCTTCTGTTTGTGATAAACAGGATATGTCATGGGAGAAAGTAGCGTGCAAGGATGACAAAGGTCGACCCAGTTTCAAAATGGACTGGGTTCCAAAGACCAACTAATCCTGCTCTGTGTCGGAGCAGCTATGGAAGCATATCATCAGACTTCTGTTTGTTTGTAGTGGCTGTTCTGATGGGTTTTAGCCAAAAGACATCCTATGTGCTCATGCAAACCCTAAAGCTTGGATCTACGTTTCTCTATTGTACATGCTTTTAATCCAAGACTTAAAACCCTAGATCTAATCAATATAACATAGGAATAAAGCTTTAGATCATACCTTGATTGTTATATAGTAATAACAATCTCAAATCCTTCTTGTATTGACTTTAGAAAGCTTAGAGTCACAAATGTCACTCCTCTAATGGCTCACAAACACCAAGAGCAAGAGGATGAAGAGGAGAAGAGAAGGAGCTGTCCAAAACCGTGTGGAAAGCCTAGAGGATTAGTTCACCACGTTTTTTAGGCTTAAGGGCACTATTTATACATGTAGGCTATTAGGGTTTTGAACTAGGAAACCCTACTTTGGATGCTTAGGCCCTAAGCAACCCATGGGCCCTTCCTTAATAGGCCTTGGACGATTTCAAATGGGTTTCCCCATAGAATTTGTCCAACCTTAAATAATAAGGTAATCTATAGCCCAATTGCAATTATTTTATAATTACAATTCTAGTCCCTTAAGTTTAATTAATCTCTTTTAGCCACAAACTTAATTCTTATTAATTCTTGACTAATATTAATTAAACAATATGATTTCTCCTTTAATATATTATTCTCATAATATATTAATAAATCATAATTAATCCTTTATCTCCATAATTCATCCTATCAAGTTGCTTTGGTGAAGGCAACCCAAAAGGACCATGCACCATCGGGTCAAGTACATACCAAAATAGTTATGGACTTAGACACGAATCCAATAGTCTCCCACTTGGATAAGTCTAATAACTATTTTGCATATGACTTCAGATCCTGATCTGCAATCGTAGCTTTCTAAAGCCGCTGTCAACTCTGATCTTATCAGATACGCGTGTCCTTCAGATAAGGGATCATATATTCCTCCATTCTAGATATTATCGTATAGACTGAGACATGGATCTAAATCATTCTCTCTGTCTATGTGATGTTTCCCGAATTCAGATTTATGACGACTGACAACAGACTACAATTGAACACATCAATTTAGTCCCGGCTTGGCCAAGCACTTAGGTGCCATCACTAAATCATCGAGGGGCCCACAGATATCACTTTTATCCTACTTTGGAGAAAAGGAATGGATAAACTTTAACTCAATGCTCACTTGCACTCACTCACCGAATCACACACAACAATATGTTTTATAACACCAAGTTACTGGTGCGTTTACATTTTATCAATGTGCAACCGACTTGCAAGATACAACTCACATATCTCGGTTTCAAGAATATAAGATGTTATCGTCTCACCAATCACTCGTGATAAAATCCATGAAGTGATCCAAGTTAGCGTGGCTTTAATCCAATGCTCAAATCATATTCATAAGCACTCATGAACGTTGCAGCAAACATTTGCTTATGTCTAACGCTCTTTAGACAATCCACACACCAATTCACGACAGTCTTCATTCATACCTACTTCTAACATATGAACGACTGTGGTCCGTTCGAATAATTTTAACTGTTCTGAACTGATTAAATTATTCAGAAAGTCAAAACATGCAAAGTGAAACACAAGAATAATACTAATCCCATATGGTCTCAAACCTTTGAGTATAAATAAAACACCTATTATTTATCACCATATCGATTACTCATTATTTGTTGCTTCGGGTAATCAACTTCTTACTTGAATTATTACCACACTTGTCCCATGCTCTTAGCATGCAGACAATGTTTTCCTATGGTTCTTACTTTGTGAAATAGATCAAATGTACACATTACCAATCATACTCATTTCACAAATCCCAATCCCTTCTACAAGTGAAAGAATATCAAATTCTTGCCACTTATAGAATATGCTAGATTCTAACATTTTATGCAATGATCCTTTCGTAATATCACTGCACTAAAGTCACAATGACTATTGCCAATGAATTACAAAACTCTCTATCGGAAATTGTTACAAGACAATTCCATAGATGTGATGTCTCTCACTCAAAGTACATTCCTTTGAACATCCTTTTTGCATAAAAGTTTCTAATCTTAGACATAGATTCTCAATATCTAACTACCAATATGGAAACCTTTCCATACTTACCATATCACAACTCATTCTTAATAGAATCTTATCTATTCATAATAATGTCGATATGCTCCATCCAATATCATACTTCCAACTACTCACAAGCGACCAATCATCGGCGAACTTTGGATTGTCCTTTGATAGTTGTTTAATTATCTTAGTCAAAACCAATTCTAGTCCTTTTTCCCTCTAAATGCACTAGACATTTGGAAAATTTTAGAATGGTCAAATATTACAGCATTCGCAATCGATCCTATACCCGAAGCGTATTGGACACGATGCATAATGTCTTACATGAAGATTTAATACTTTATCAATCTTCTGCCATAATATTTTATGTGCTACGTTTTTATAATTCGAAATATGAAGAGGAATGTCGTAATCATAATCGAAATTTAAGAACGCACTATGTATCCTTTGACTATATTTATCAAAATTTCTCAATCTAAGCTTTAGATTTTGAAACGAAGTACAATATTCTCTCCCTTAATTATAGCAAAACAACTTTACACCCTTACTACTTTGCAAAGTATAACTTCTTTTTTCTATAATTAATATTGCTAATTTGCAATACTTACCTTAATAATCATACAATCATAACATTTATGCTCCCACTATCATGATGATTATTATAAACATAACACTTATGCTCCCACTAGCTTTGACATGTATTTAGAAAACAACTCAACTTACAGAAAAACAATACTTACTGAATTTCTTAAGCTCGTGTTTCTAATACCTAATGCTTTGATAATCCTTTATCAAGGCTTCTTAATCTCATACACCTTTATCCAAGATAGCTCATATGTGTGTCTTAAACAATTCAGACTAATTTCCAAATCTCACAATTCGAATTATGGAAAGGGATACCGTAACCAAAATCGAATTCGAGAATACAATTTTACAATCGCTATCTTCTTAAAGTCTTCCTTAGTGAAAGCATTTTCTCACAGTCATTTTCATGAAGGAGAAAATCTTATGACACTTAGATTTTAATGGTGTATGTGTTCCTATCCATGTGAATTTGTCAAAAAAAAAGTTTACGACAAATTCAAACTCTTATGGACCGAACTTTCTTAATCTTGATCTCTTGCCTTATGGTAACACGGCTGCCCGCCATGTCTTCCAAGTAGTTAAACAACTCACCCTATCTTATCAATATACTTTTCATTGATTCAGGTGCTTGCCTTTTATGCATTCAATGAGAACTCATAGGACTCATATGCATAATTAACTTGATTGGAAACGCACAGAAACAAGATAATGTCAACACGATAGGTTGTAAACCTCAAGTCGTGTGCTAGTGATGTTAGATAAGGTTTATTATTGGTAAGTTCGTGAAACCTTTCAAGACCATTAAGACTCCCACTGACTCTTTGACATATAAGATTCTCTTGTCAATAAAACATTTCTTGACAAACCAATATTCAAGAGTTAGTGTAGCTTTTATCAAGACAAAACACTTCATAAAATTTGGTCCTAGTTGGTCTTTGTCTTATCCAAGACATCACAACTTTCCAATTTCAAATGTGCAAGAATAGGAAAACTCTTTCCATATTTTACATTTGATGAGTGTTATAAACCTTCTTAAGACTTGTTACTCAATGTCACAATCTTAACTTTAAGACTTGTTTTTGGATGAAGTATGATTGACTTCTTGATTTAACCATTTCTTCAATTCTTGATTCCTCTTCTTAGACATACAATTGCACTAAGACTCACTTAGAGGGTCAATTGAGATATGGTTCTTAATCATTAGGACCTATCATAAAATATGATAAAAGGTACTCTCCCTTCTTCTTAGAATAGAGAAACTTTTATCTTTCTACCTACTTGATTCTTCTTATTCGTTCTACTATTGATTTAAACTTTTTCAATCAACTAAGAATTACACTTAATCTCATAAGTGTAATCATATTTACTTAACCTTAGTAAATCATGACGAATGTCTTTGTTACTCTTATGGTGGACTTGATCAACACACAACTTTGTGTACTTGATCTCCTAGTCCTTTCACTTGACACCTTGTCAACGAATTAGTCTAATTTTCTCAAATGTGAAATTTTTTTCATTCATCATACAATACTTGTTGCATGATTCCAAGTTTCTGTCCACTTGAAACTTTGGCGATGAGAAACTCTCCATATTTGGTAAATTCTTGACATTTCCACAATTAACATCCATTCGTTGTAGAAATATGCAAACATCAACTTTTTATAACGATTTCATTGCAAGGAAATAAATAAATAAATAAATGAGTCAAACCAAAATTTATTTTATTTATAAAAGCAGAGGAAAACATTTGTCCTTACAATGAAAAATTAACTGAAAACTTATGTAATTAAATATTCCTAACAACTCTATCATAACTTTCTAAACTCAAAATCTAATCTTCGAATCCATGCGATCGAGATCCATTTCTTCGTGATTATACTCATCTTTCTCTTTCATCAAGCTTCCTCTCTTTTCATTGATCCTGCAAAACATTCAAGTGCAATCTTATCACATTATGTATTAAGAATCAATGAATAGGAACTTAATGGAGTTAGATAGTGGATTTTACCTGAAGCACAACCATACTCTTTGACTCTCCCATCTTCTGGACTCTTCAGGCTCTTAGGGTAGACTTGTATCCAACGCCCTTTCTCTTGGCAACAAACGCAGGTCGGTTCTCCTAGAACATCCTCGGAAGCATGGTTGGTTGACTTTCCTAACAAATATGCTCCATTGCTTTGCCAAATCATTTCTGATTCAGCAGCAATGAGCATGTAAGTTAGGTCAATGAGGTTTGCATCATGATCCATCATATAATACTTTCTTTTGAACTCATTATATGATTTAGGGAGTGACTATAGAACCCAGCCTATAGCCAACTCATCATGGAATGATGCACCCAACATTATCAACCTATCGATGTGTGATTTCATTCCTAGAATGTGGGCACACACGGGTTTACCATCTTCATGTTTCATTTCCAATAGGGATTTAGTGACATTGAACCTTTCAATTCTTCGATCTTGTGGGTTAAGGAGAACAACGGGAGGAGGAGGAGGAAGTGAAGCATAATTTCTTGTTCCTCAATCGAATCGTGGAATATCATCTTCATGCGGAATGCTTGTTCCACAGGATTTGGGAAGACCATAGTTGTCGTACGTTGACATCTACAAAATGGTAGAAAACAAATTCAAGTTAGTTGATTTATTGGGTCCTTAGTAAATCACCCAAATGATATACTAGGGCTAGGACTCAACACAATATTCCACAACTTGGGAGAGGGATGTCGTAACCCTAATTGCAGAACATTTGAAGGTAAGTGAATGACGATTCACTAATTTCCACCAGGAAAAAACGAAAAAGAATTTTAAGTTTTAATTATATGAAAACTCCTAGATCCTTTGAGATTCATTGAACATTTCAATGGCATGTTTAAATCTCGATATGCCCCTCTATTTTGTGACTGGGGTGCCGAGGATCACAAAGCGGGTGTGAATAACCATGCAAACTTACATGGTGCCCCCACATGTTACAGTCACCTATTCGATGTGCCGGTTAACCACACACGCTCCACCGAACTATGACAAACATTGAGTCACCCTTTGATACCTTTACTTAGAACCATTTAGTGTGCCAGTTAACCACACACGCTCCACTAATGTCTTCGCAAGGGCACAAAGTGTAATTTCATGGAATTGCATCAATTCACTTTTGCCAAAAGTAACTAAGATTGGGAATTTTGAAAAAGCATTTAGTTACTTTTATACTTCATTATACTTATAATGGAAGGTTTCTGTCCTATCCTACCCGTTCGGCTAACGACCCTCCACTAGTCAAGAGTGCGGTGGGTAAGAGTGGATACCCATTCAATCGCCATTTTATAGGCAATTTCCTTAAACACCCCTTATAAACCAGCTTCGTGAATGAGGCCTACTAACGGTAAGACTAACTTTTACTCATACATATATATAATGTTAGACTTTTAATGTTATATATAGTATAGGGTGTATTTTACACTTTTAAAATACTAGGTGTTCTAATTATACTTTTAATTTAATTAAATTGTACACCAAAACTATATGGATTTATTAAATATCTATTAATTATACACCTTAATTAATTAATAAAACCATAAGGGTGTGATTTGAACTTTTCAAAACTATACTAGGTTTTTAGAATTTAACATTTCTAAATTAAACTTTTAATCAACTTTTAAATTCCAAGACTTGAGGGCAAGTTTTGAAACATTTCAAAACATTAGGGTTTAGAATTTAAATATTTCAAAATCAAACTTTTTAATCAAAAATTTAAATTCCAAAACTTGAGGGCAAGTTTTGAAACTATTCAAAACATTAGAGTTTTAACTATTTAAATTTCAAAACAAAACTATAAAGTTCAAATTTAAACTATAAAACATAAAGGAGAAAAATTGAAACTTTTCACAAGATAATTCAAATCTAAATTACAAATAATCAAATTTTATCTAATAAACAAGATATTATCTAAATTTTGACAATTATCTTCTATTTAGGTAAGGATAATCACCAAATATTGATAAAATTTAGATTTTATAATAAAAATATGTTTATGGTAATTATCCAAAGCTAAAACAGGAATAAAATCGCGAAAATTAGCTGTTAGACGTTTCGACTCGTCGAGTCTGGACTTGGACTCGTCGAGTACACCTGACTCGGCGAGTGCACCAAGTGACTCGGCGAGTCAAACACTCAGAAACCAAAAAATTTCGATTTTCAGTGCTGATTTCGATCAAATATGCATCAATACAATAGAAACCAATCTAGGCTCTGATACCACTGATGGGTTTTAGCCAAAAGACATTCTATGTGCTCATGCAAACCCTAAAGCTTGGATCTACGTTTCTCTATTGTACATGCTTTTAATCCAAGACTTAAAACCCTAGATCTAATCAATATAACATATAAATAAAGGTTTAGATCATACCTTGATTGTTATATAGTAATAACAATCTCAAATCCTTCTTATATTGACTTTACAAAGCTTAGAGTCACAAATGTCACTCCTCTAATGGCTCACAAACACCAAGAGCAAGAGGATGAAGAGGAGAAGAGAAGGAGCTGCCCAAAACCGTGTGGAAACCCTAGAGGATTAGTTCACCACGTTTTTGAGGCTTAAGGGCACTATTTATACATGTAGGCTATTAGGGTTTTGAAGTATGAAACCCTAATTTGGATGCTTAGGCCCTAAGCAACCCATGGACCCTTCCTTAATAGGCCTTGGACGATTTCTAATGGGTTTCCACATAGAATTCGTCCAACCTTAAATAATAAGGTAATCCATAGGCCAATTACAATTATCTTATAATTACAATTCTAGTCCCTTAAGTTTAATTAATCTCTTTTAGCCACAAACTTAATTCTTATTAATTCTTGACTAATATTAATTAAACAATATGATTTCTCCTTTAATATATTATTCTCATAATATATTAATAAATCATAATTAATCCTTTATCTCTATAATTCATCCTATCAAGTTGCTTTGGTGAAGGCAACCCAAAAGGACCATGCACCATCGGGTCAAGTACATACCAAAATAGTTATGGACTTAGACACTAATCCAACATGTTCCGGGCACATGATAGGGGACATCTCTCAACTGTACAACACTCAGAACATTATTTGAGAGTATGTGTCCTTTGCGGGAAGCGAAGAAAGGAAAGGATCACTCATGGGGTTAGTATTTAATGATGTGAAGAATTTTTGGATCTATTCTGAGATTACGCGTGCTGTTCTCGGACCTTCTGAATGCAAATTCAATCGGTGAATTACGGTTTGCATTTTCTTCTCTATACTCCTGAGTTTTTCTTAAGCTGATTCGCTTTAATGACTAATTTTTGTTTTAGGATAGTTTAAATTTGCGCATTTATTTTCGTTTCTCTCCTATGCACAAATTTAGGGGGAGAGATAAAAACAAAACAAAAATTTAAAAATTTAAAAAAAATCCAAAAACATTACAAAATCAGAAAATTCAAAAAATATGGTGTAAATGAAAAGAAATCTTGAGGGAGATGTTTTAGGAAATGAAATTAGCAAGTGATAACGGGCAATCTGAATCTGCATAACGTGCCTAAGTTGAATTGTCTACGCTCTGTGCTCGATGCGCTGGTAGGCACGAAAGATTATAAATGGACTTGACTAGGGAAAGTTGAACCTAATGAATTTAAGGACTTGACAAACTTTGACCTAGTTAGATCCGTTTAACCTGATTTCACGACGCTTGGATAGGTTGAGCAGGGAGATATACTTGAGAATCTACCGATTACATTAAATAACTTGTATCTAGAACTGTGGATACACTTTTCCTCGATGTGCGGATTCTGTCCTTAATTCCGGTTGGATGGGGCGACTGGTAAATTCCAATAAATTAGGTCTGTAGAATATCATTTTCTTTCTTTCTGTCTGTTAGTCATATGTTGTCTCCTTTGCGTGACTTCCAATCCGACCTGGTACACAACATATGCAACTCTATTTCTCTGCAGGCTATATATATGAAATTCCTCTCATCTATTAGCCATATGTTGTCTCCTTTGTGTGACTTCTAAGCCGACCTGGTACACAGCATATGCAACCTTCTACTTCTCAACCCCTCTGAAACAATAAGTAATAGAATTCTGAATCTATCCTCTCTCTGAATGGTTGTCTGCTCACCCGATGTAAGGAGTACTCTGGAAGTTCTTGATGGCTGGGGCATATCATGAAGCGGGAAACATGTTCTAGTACACTTAAAATTGAACACATACAGATTGTCTGTAGATCTCGCTTCTCGATTTAGGTGGACAACAATATCCCTGGTTGTAGTTAGTTAAATGGTCATAAGAAAATTTTATTTAAGAATTAGGGCCAATCATGATAATAAAGTTACAATTAGATATATGCATGTATCATGTCATTGGTAAATTGTCCAAAATTGTCACAAATTTTTCGTGTTTAAGTGGACCACAATACTAGCAATCGATCAGACGAAGATGTGAAGATAAGGGTACCGACAAGTGGAATAAGACTGTCCAACAACTTTGATCCCAAATCACTCTTAAAGTTAGCTATTATTTTTGTTTTTGTTAAGTTTGTTCATAGTGTTCTTGTAATTTAAATAAAAGGGGAGAATTAAAAATAATAATAAAACAAACAAAATTCAAAATATTCAAAATCAAAAATAGTGTTATTTCTGTTTTAATTTGTGTGCTAAGTTTTCTTTTAGTTTTGTTTTGTCTTGAAAAGTGATTTCAGGTATAGATGAGACTCATGGAGTTTGTGTTGAAGATTTCTGAGCCAAAGCTTCATCTGTGAGCATCGAAGAATTCGCATTCGAAGGAGCAAGAAATGAAGATTATTCTTTCGACATTCAATCTTTCAACCCCAGAAGCAAGGTGAAGCTGAAATTAAAGAATATATGACTGATTGCATTGAAGCCTCCTCAATCAGTCTGCTGCTATCTTTATACCTGCTGAAGTGATCTAGAAGTTTAGTTCTCTCTGATGTTCTCTCTGAAGATTCTCAAGCTGAAAGCACCAATTTTGAAGAATCAGTACGTGAAGCCTCCTCACCCAATGTGTGTTCAGAGTCAAATCTTGAAGAAAAGTTCAAGTGCTCAAGATGAAGTCATTTATTGAAGATTCACCAAGTTCATCTTGAAGTTGTGAAGAATTTGAAGATAAATGTTGAAGCCAATCTCCCAATGAAGATCAACAAGAAGAGCCAACTACTTTTTAGGGGGAGCTTGTTGGGTCAATTAAGAAAAGAAAGCTATAAACCAAGGGGGAGATTGTTGGGTCAAAATATGGTTTATACTTTGCTTTTCTGGGCAATTATATTTTTTGTAATATTTTTGGAGTTTACGGTTGAGTTTACGGCCGTAAATACCTTACGGCCATAAACCCATTTACGGCCCATGTTCACCAAGCCCATATTCTCCAAGTATAAATATAGGTGTTAGGGTGAGGAGTAGAGATTGATGAACCCTAGAGAGTTTACGGCCAGAGAGATAGAAGAACTATTGTGTGTTAGTGTGTGTGTGAATCTCTTGTATCCGGATCATCATTATATTCATTAATACATTGAGATTCATCATCTACTTCTTCTTCTTCTCTTCTATTTGATCTGACATCATCCGTTTGATTGGGATTCAACACCATCAAACGGATCTGATTGATACACAGGCATATTAGGGACTTACACTTGAAAACCCCTATTCTAGCATACAACAAAAATCTAATTGAATATCAAATAAACAAGTTAGATGAATACCTTGATTGTTAATTGTAGATCTTGAAGCTTTGAAAACCTTAGCACCTCAAATGTTGTGCCGCTAATGAATCACAAACACCAAAAGCAATTAGATGAAGCAAGAGAGAGAGGGGAGAGGGAAAATTCGGCTCCAAGACTTATAGGGTTAGGTGTAGCCGAATTTTCATGCCCAAGGGGTCCTTATATAGGTGTGGGAATTAGGGTTTCAGTCATTATTCTTATCTGGGTACTTAGCCACCAAGCAGCCCATAAGATAACTCTAGAATCCCCATTATGGAAGAATTCTTAAGGCCTTATCCTTAGAATTCGTCTACCCAATCATTTAGGGTTTCCTTGCCCAATCTTGTAACTATCACATAATTACAATTCAGTCCCACTAGTTCAATTAACTTCTTTTGATCACAAAATTAATTCTTAATTAATTATTGACCAATGTTAATTAAACAAATATGATTTCTCTTTTAATATATTATTCTTATAATATATTAATAAACCGTAATAACCTCTTTCTCTATTATTCATCCGGTTAAGTTGCTTTGGTGAAGGCAACCCAAAAGGACCATGCACAACCAGGTCAAGTACATACCAAATATAGTTATAAACTTAGACACTAATCCAACAGAAACATGTCAAATCCATCAGAATCCGATATCACAAAGGCATATTCATACTATCAACGATGAAGTGAAATACACGCAACTCGTTGAACTTGACATTTCAAACAATTAACAATACATTAAGCAAAAATTAGGTTATTGAGGCTACTAATTAAGCCGAAAAGAATCAAAAGAAAGGGCATTTCACTTACCGATGAGTAGAATTAAATATGTCCCACATTCAGCCGGCTTGAAATGGAAAGATCCAAGCAGATTGAGAGGCTAAAAATTAAATATGTTACCAACGTCTCAAATTTGATTAACGACCTATTTTTGGCTTCTGGTTCGTAGTTGCAATTTGCAAAGCTCCAAAACCAAAAAGCTACTGTGTCAAAGAAGTTGGGGCACAAATGAAAGAGACGAAGAAGAAAATGAAGAACTGCCATATCAAATTGAATAGGAACAACTACCTTTTGAGATTGGATCGGGTAATAAATGGTTTCTCTGAGATATATAGAGATGAAGAACTCAGAAAAAATAAATGCAACAATTAGAAGAATAAGAGCAATAATTACCTAATCAGAGGTGCAACCCTAAACCCGCACCACCATCGCTGATTAAATGAGAAAACGGTGAGAAATGGCAGCATAGAAGCATCGACACACGAATGTGGTTAATGGTGGCTCTTTTATGGTTTGTAGATAGACGGCGTCATTGAGGATTTGTATATTCACGCTCGCGAAAGAGATAATATTCAAATAGATGGACGAACCGAAATTGATGATAAAATGGAATGCAAGGGCAATTTGGGGAATTCAGTTTCATCGTATGAGCAGGAAAAATCAATCTGGGGGGCTTTGGAGAATGCCACGTGGCAAAAATCATGGAATGCAATGGCAATTTGGGGAATTCAGTTTCATCATATGAGCGGAAAAAATCAATTTAGGGGGCTTTGGAGAATGTCACGTGGCAAAAATCCATTTATTTATCAGATTATTAGACGAATATCTGTGCGTTGCACAGAATAAAATTATATGGTTAAATTTTTTGTAATCATACGTTATTGAAAATATTTATGTCATTTTTATTAACTATAAAGTAATAATAATTACATTTAGTTGATGTAAAATTATAATTAATTTTCACAAAAAATAATATAACGCTTATTAAAATCAAATCATTTAATGGTCTCTACTCATGCTTTACGTGTGTATAAAATTAGTTGTTGTGACTTAGTAAGACATGTGGAGAATATAATGAATAAATTATTGACCCATATTTAAATTAACGCACTACTCCAGGGAATAATGCATAGCCTTATATTTGGATCAAGAGATTATTCGGGCATGGAGCCTCGTTAAGAAAGTTCTCTTTCATATATATATATATATATATATATATATATATATATATATATATATATATATATATATATATATATATATATATATATACACACTCAATATTTTAATTAACTATTGTTATAAATTATTAAATTTTAAATTTTTCTAATGATGTTTTAATTTCATCATGAATATTATTTAAATTATCAACCACTGTGTGTAATGTAACATAATTTATTTTATAATTTCATGTTATTTTTAACTATTATTATTATTAAAAATTAAATTAGTTTAAAAACAACTTAATTGAATTTTGATTATTATCTTCATCGCATTTAGTAATTTCCTTTCAAATATTTTAAAAACCATATGTTAGATTTTTATTACTTTAGTTTTTAAATTTTACACTATATTTTTAAGTTTGTTTGATATATTAACTTAGGTTATGCATTTAACACTATATTGAAGTCAATAAATTTAGTATATCATATTGATAATTCAATAAGTCTTCTATTTATGATTACATTTATAATTAACAACATATTTAAGTTAATAAATTAAATATATTATGTGGAAATATGAAGAGTTGGGAGTTTTAAAATGATGTGGTAAAAGAAAAAATGTTCCTTAAATTATTTAAATTATCAACCACTATTTGTAATGTAACATAATTTAATTTACAACTTCATGTTGTTTTAATTATTATTATAAATTAATTTAAAAACAACTTAATTGAGTTTTAGTTATTATAAAAAATAGCTTTTGGACATCTTTTAGTTAATTCGACTTTTAGATTTAAGATTTTTATATTTATCGTATTTAATATTTTCCTTTTAACTATTTTATAAAATATACATTGAATTTTTAAAACTTTATTTGATATTTTAGTTTAGGTTTTAATTTTTAAACTATAATTTTAAGTTTATTTAATATATTTATTTATGTAATGTATTTAACACTGTAGAAGTCAACAAATTTAGTATATCATATTGATAATTCAAGAAATCTTTCATATATGATAATATTTATAACTAACAACATATTTACGTTAATAAATTAAGTAAATTTAATGGAAACATGAAGATTTGGGAGTTTCAAATTGATGTGATGAAAGTAAAATGATTCATTTATAATATACTTTACGGAAGTACTTATATATATATATATATATATATATATATATATATATATATATATATATATATATAGTTATGGTACTCACTATTTTAATTAACTATTGTTATAAATTATTAAATTTTAATTTTTTTTATGATGCTTTAATTTCATAATGAATATTATTTAAATTATCAACCACTGTGTGTAATGTAACATAATTTATTTTATAATGTAACATCCGGACTCCCAAGTATATTATTGTGTGTTTAATTTTTGAAATTTATTGAGTGACTCAACGAGTTGTGAGTCAAAGTCGTCGAGTAGAGTCGAGTTGACCACGTGGGATTAATGAATGGACTAGGTGAGTCAGAGAGCCGACTTGCCGCGTTGGTGTTGTGTTGTGTTGTGAAACCCTAATTTCCCGGGGTTAGGGCCTATATTAGGGAACTTATGCCCCCATTTCTACCTCACCAGCCGCCTAACCTTCCTGTGTAAAACCCTAAATATGTGTAGTGAGCTAAGAGAGTCTTAGAAGCTAAAGTTGGAGTAACCTAGTGCATCTTTTGAGGAGAAAAGGATATTATCCAACAAGGAAGCAAGAGAATCAGTTGGATCTAGAGTATCTTCATGTTAGGGCTTCAGTGGGAGGTAAAAGCTTGCACCTTTCTTATTTATTTGCCTAGATCTCATTATATTGGAAGATTAGGGTTTCTTCCACCTTTTGTTAGGACTTCGAGCATATAGATTTATCTGTTGGATTAGTGTCTAAGTCCATAACTATTTTGGTATGTACTTGACCCGATGGTGCATGGTCCTTTTGGGTTGCCTTCACCAAAGCAACTTGATAGGATGAATTATGGAGAGAAAGGATTAAATATGATTTATTAATATATTATGGGAATAATATATTAAAGGAGAAATCATATTGTTTAATTAATATTAGTCAAGAATTAATAAGAATTAAGTTTGTGACTAAAAGAGATTAATTAAACTTAAGGGACTGGAATTGTAATTATAAGATAATTGCAATTGGGCTATGGATTGCCTTATATTAAGGTGTGGACAAATTCTATGAGGAAACCCATTAGAAATCATCCAAGGCCTTAAGGAAAGGAGTCCATGGGTTGCTTAGGGCTTAAGCATCCAAATTAGGGTTTCCTTGTTTGATCACCCTAATAGCCTCACTATATATAGTACCCTTATGCCTAAAAAACGTGGACAAGCTTCCTTCTAGGGTTTCCACACAGTTTTGAGAGCCTCCTTCTCTTCTCTTCTTCATCCTCTTGCTCTTGGTGTTTGTGAACCATTAGAGGAGTGACATTTGTGACTCTAAGCTTTCTAAAGTCAATACAAGAAGGAATTGGGATTGTTATTGCTACATAACAATCAAGGTAATATCTTAAACCCATTCTTATGTTAATATGATTACTTGTATGCTAGAATTAGGGTTTATAGTCTTGGATAAATTTCATGTACAATAGAGAAACCTAGATCCAAGCATTAGGGTTTGTATGAGCACATAGGATGTTCTTATGGCCAAAACCCATCAATGGTATCAGAGCCATGATTGGTTTCTATTATATTGATGCCTTGTTAGTTTGTTCAAGTTAAAAATATTCGATTTTTGTGGTACTGCCTGATGGACTCGGTGAGTCCCATTGTGGACTCGGCAAGTCCAGATGGGTACTCGGCGAGTTCATGCGTCAGAAGGAGCAAATATCGGGATTTCTTGCTGTTTATCTTTGAGATACTTGCCTTTATCATATTAGATCAATATAAATCCGATTTTATGATATATATGAGTATATTCTTGATCTAATTGAAGATATTTATCAATTAATAAAATATTTATTTCCTTATGTGATAATTGATTAATTATTTTGATTATATTGGTAAATTTTTTTGCAAGAAATTATTAATTAAATCAAATATGGATAATTATGTGATTAAATGTTAATTTATATTATTTGTTATTTGATCCCCAATGTTTTGAAATAGGTTTCAAAACTTGCCCTCAAGTTTTGGAATTTAAATTGTGATTAAAAGTTTAATTTTGGTGTATATTTAAATTCTAAACCTAATGTTTTGAAATGTTTCAAAACTTGCCCTCAAGTTTTGGAATTTAAAAGTTGATTAAAAGTTTAATTTAAGAATGTTAAATTCTAAAACCCTAGTATTGTTTTGAAAAGTTCAAATCACACCCTTATGGTTTTATTAATTAATTAAGGTGTATAATTAAAAGAGGTTTAATAAATCCATAAAAGTTTTGGTTTACAATTTAAATGAATTAAAAGTATAATTGTTAAATTTGACAACCTAGTATTTTAAAAGTGTAAAATACACCCTATACTATATATAACATTAAAAGTATAACATTATATATGTATGAGTAAAGTCAGTATTACCGTTAGTAGGCCTCATTCACGAAGCTGGTCTATAAGGGGTGTTTAAGGAAATTGCCTATAAAATGGCGATTGAATGGGTATCCACTCTTACCCACCGCACTCTTGACTAGTGGAGGGTCGTTAGCCGAACGGGTAGGATAGGACAAAACCTCTATTATTAGTATAATGAAGTACAAAAGTAACTAAATGTTTTACAAATTCCCAATCTTAGTTACTTAGGAAAAAGTGAATTGATGCAATTCCATGAAATTACACTTTATGCCCTTGAGAAGACATTAGTGGAGCGTGTGTGGTTTACCGGCACACTAAATGGTTCTAAACAAAGGTGGAAAAGGGTGACTCAATGTTTGTCATAGTTCGGTGGAGCGTGTGTGGTTTACCGGCACATCGAATAGGTGACCGTAACATGTGAGGGAACCATGTAAGTTTGATGGTTATTCACACCCGCTTTGTGCTCCTCGGCATCCCAGTCACAAACAAGAGGGGCATATCGAGATTTAAACATGCCATTGAAATGTTCAATGAATCTCAAAGGATCTAGGAATTTTCATATATTTAAAACTTAAATTTCTTTTTCGTTTTTCGTGGTGGAAATTAGTGAATCGTCATTCACTTACCTTCAAATATTTTGCAACTAGATTACAGCATCCCTTTTCTAGGTTGTAGCGTATTGTGTTGGGTCCTAGCCTTAGTATCTCATTTGGGTGATTTACTAAGGACTCAATCAATCAACTAACTTGAATTTGTTTTCTCCCGTTTTGTAGATGTCAAAGTTCGACAACTATGGTCTTCCCAAATCCCGTGGAACAAGCTTTCCACATGAAGATGATATTCCACGATTTGATCGAGGAACAAGAAATCATGCTTCACTTCCTCCACCTCCTCCAATTATTCTCCCTAACCCACAAGTTCGACGACTTGAAAAGTTCAAGCTCACTCAAGCCCTTTTGGCAAGTAAACGTGAAGAAGGAAAGTCAGTGTGTGCACACGTCTTAGGGATGAAGTCACACATTGATAGGTTAAGAATGTTGGGATCCGTTGTCTGTGAGGAGATGGTTGTTGATTGGGTTCTTCAGTCACTTCCTAACTCGTATAGTGAGTTCGTAAGAGAGTACTATATGATGAACTGCGACGTGACCCTTATAGATCTCACCTATATGCTTATTGCTGCTGAATCAGCAATGGTTTGGCGCAATAGAAAAGCAAAGTTGATTGGTGAATCTGCCTTCAAGACCTCTATGGATATAGACAATGGCAACGAAAGACATGCTATGATCGAAAAGTTTGATCATAAGAGAAAGGCAATGTCTGAAGTAGTTCCATGTCCTATTCCAAAAGAGTCAATTTGCTTTTATTGCCAAGAGAAGGGGCATTGGAGACGAAGCTGCCCTATTTACCTAAGAGATCTAAGAGATGGGAGAGTCAAAACGTATGGCTCTGCTTTAGGTAAAATCCATTGACTAACTCTTTTAAGCTCCTTTTCTAGATTCTTAATACATAATGTGATAAGATTACAATTGATGTTTTGTAGGATCGAAGAAAATAGAGGAAGCTTAAGGGAAGAAGTGAGCAGAATCTAACGGTGAAGAAATGGATTTCGATCGCATTACTTGAATATTAGATTTTTTGAGCTACTACTTAGAGTTAGAATTAGATTGCTAAGAAATATGTATTAGCATAGTTTTTCAATGAATTGCATTGTAAGGACAAATTTTTTCCGCAATAAAATAAATTTTGATTTTATATTATTTATTTATCCTTGCAATGGCATATATGAAAAATTGATGTTTGAATGTTTCTATTATTAGCAATAATGGATTTGATTCTTAATTATATTATTTGTGGAAATGTCGAGAATTTACCAAATAGGGAGAGTTTCTCATCGCCCAAGTTTCAATTGGACAGAAACTTGGAATCATGCAACTTGGTTGCACGATGAATGAGAAATTTCATATTTGGAAATAAGACTAATTCATTGACAAAGTGTCAAGTGAAGGACTAAGAGGTCGAGTACACAAAGTTGTGTGTTGATCAAGTCCACCACAAGAGTAACAAAGACATTCGTCATGATTTACTAAAGGTTTAGTAAATATGATTATACTTATAAGATTAAGTGTAATTCTGAATTGGTTGAAAATGTTTAACTCATTAGCAGAACGAATAAGAAGAATCAAGTAGGCAGAATGATAAAAGTTTCTCCATTCTAAGAAGAAGGGAGAGTACCTTTTATGCTTTATGATAGGTCTTAATGATTAAGAACCATATCTCAATTGATCCTCTAAGTGAGTCTTAGTATAATTGTATGTCTAAGAAGAGGAATCAAGAATTGAAGAAATGGTTAAATCAAGAAGTCAATCATACTTCGTTCCAAAACAAGTCTTATAGTTAAGATTGTGACATTGAGTAATAAGTATTAAGAAGGTTTATAACATTCATCAAATGTGGAAAGTTGTGATGTCTTGGATAAGACAAAGACCAACTAGGACCAATTTATGAAGTGTTTTGATAAAAACTACACTAACTCTTGAATATTTGTTTGTCAAGAAATGTTTATTGACAAGAGAATCTTATATGTCAAGGAGTCAGTGGGAGTCTTAATGGTATTGAAAGGTTTCAAGAACAAATCAAAATAAACCTTATCGATCATCACTAGCACACGAGTTGAGGTTTACAACCTATCGTGTTGACACTATTTTGTTTCTGTGCCGTTCCAATTAAGTTAATTATGCATGTGAGCCCTATGAGTTCTCATTTAAATGCATTAAAGGCAAGGACCTTGATCAATGAAAAGTACATTGATAGGAAAAGGTGAGCTGCTTAACTACTTGGAAAACATGGTGGGCAGCTGTGCTAACATAAGGCAAGAAATCAAGATTAATGAAGTTCGGTCCATATGAGTTTGAATTTGTCGCAAACTTTGGTTTTGACGAATTCACATGGATAGGAACACATACACCATTAAAATCTAAGTGTCATAAGATTCCCTCCTTCATGAAAGTGACTGTGAGGAAATGCTTTCACTAAGAAAGGTTTTAAGAAGATAGTGATTGAGAAATTGAAATTCTCGAATTCGATTATGGTTATGGTATCCCTTTCCATGATTCGAATTGTGAGATTTGGCAATTAGTCTTAATGGTCTAAGACACATATGAGCTATCTTGGATAAAGGTGTATGAGATTAAGAAGCCTTGATAAAGGATTATCAAAGCATTAAGTATTAGAAACATGAACTTAAGAAATTCAACAAGTATTGTTTTTCTGGAAGTTAAGCTGGTTTCTGAATACATGTCAAAGCTAGTGGGAGCATAAGTGTTATGTTTTATAATAATAATCATGATAGTAGGAGCATAAATGTTATGATTGTATGATTATTATGGAAAGTATTGCAAGTTAGCAATATTAATTATAGAAAACAAGAGTTATACTTTGTAGAGTCGCAATAGTTGAAAAGTTGTTTTGCTATAATTAAGGGAGAGAATATTATGCTTCATTTCAAATCTAAAGGATTAGGTTGTGGAATGTTAATATTTTAGTCAAGGAAACATAGTGTGTTCACAAATTTCGATTATGATTACGGCATTCCTCTTCATAGTTCGAATTTTGAGAACGTAGCACATAAAATATTATGGCAGAAGATTGATAAAGTATCAAATCTTTATGTAAGACGTTATGCATCGTGTCCCATACGCTTCGGGTATAGGATCGATTGCAAATGCTATAATATTTGACCATTCTAAAATTTTCCAAATGTCTAGCGCATTTAGAGGGAAAAAGGACAAGAATCGGTTTTGACTAAGATAATTAAACAACTATCAAAGGACAATCCAAAGTTCGCCTAGGATTGGTCGCTTGTGAGTAGTTGGAAGTATAGTATTGGATGGACCATATCGACATTATTATGAATAGAAAAGATTCTATTAGGAATAAGTTGTCATATGGAAAATATGGAAACGTGTCCATATTGGGAATTGAATATTGAAAACCTATGTCTAGATTAGAAATTTTATGCAAAAGGATGTTCAAAGAAATGTACTTTGAGTGAGAGACATCACATCTAAGGAATTGTCTTGTAACAATCTCCGATAGAGGACTTTTTAATATCGTTGGCAATAGTATTTGTGACTTTTTGTGCTATGACATTACAAAAGGATCATTGCATAAAATGTTAGAATCTAGCATATTCCATAAGTGGCAAGAATTTGATATTCTTTCACTTATGAAAAAGGATTTGGAGTTGTGAAATGAGTATGGTTGGAAATGTGTTCATTTGATCTATTTCACAAAGTAAGAACCATAGGTAAACATTGTGTGCATGCTAAGAGCATGGGACAAGTGTAATAATTCAAGTAAGAAGTTGATTACCCGAAACAACAAATAATGAGTAATCGATATGGTGATAAATAAAAGGTGTTTTATTTATGCTCAAAGGTTTGAGGCCATATGGGATTAGTATTATTCTTGTGTTTCACTTTGCATCTTTTGACTTCTTGAATAATTTAATTGGTTTAGAACAGTCAAATTATTTGAACGGGCCACAGTCGTTCATATGTTGGAAGTAGGTATGAATAAAGACTATCATGAATTGGTGTGTGGATTGTCTAAAGAGTATTAGACATAAGCAAATGTTTGCTGCAACGTTCATGAGTGCTTATGAATATGATTTGAGCATTGGATTAAACCCACGCTCACTTGGATCACTCCATGAATTGTATCACGAGTGATTGGTGAGACGATAACATCTTATATTCTTGAAACCGAGATGTGTGAGTTGTATCTTGCAAATCGGTTGCACATTGATAATATGTAAACGCACCAGTAGCTTAGTGTTATAAAACATATTGTTGTGTGTGATTCGGTGAGTAAGTGCAAGCGAACATTGAATCAAAGTTTATCCGTTCCTTTTATCCAAAGTAGGATAAAAGCGATATCTTTGGGCCCCTCGATGATTTAGTGATGACAAACGTAAATGCTCGGCCGGGCTAGGGCTAATTTGATTTGTTCAGTTAGTCAGTCGTCATAAATCGGAAGTCGAGAAATAGTACATAAAGAATGATTTGAAATCATGTCTTATACGATATCTAGAATGGAGGAATATATGATCCCTTATCTAAAGGACACGCGTATCTGATAGGATCAGAGTTGACAACGGCTTTGGAAAGCTACGATTGTAGATCAGGATCTGAAGTCATACGCATAATAGTTATTAGACTTATCCAAGTGGGAGACTGTTGGATTAGTGTCTAAGTCCATAACTATTTTGGTATGTACTTGACCCGATGGTGCATGGTCCTTTTGGGTAGCCTTCACCAAAGCAACTTGATAGGATGAATTATGGAGAGAAAGGATTAAATATGATTTATTAATATATTATGGGAATAATATAATAAAGGAGAAATCATATTGTTTAATTAATATTAGTCAAGAATTAATAAGAATTAAGTTTGTGACTAAAAGAGATTAATTAAACTTAAGGGACTAGATTTGTAATTATAAGATAATTGCAATTGGGATATGGATTGCCTTATATTAAGGAGTGGACGAATTCTATGAGGAAACCCATTAGAAATCGTCCAAGGCCTTAAGGAAAGGAGTCCATGGGTTGCTTAGGGCTTAAGCATCCAAATTAGGGTTTCCTTATTTGATAACCCTAATAGCCTCAGTATATATAGTACCCTTATGCTTCAAAAACGTGGACAAGCTTCCTTTTAGGGTTTCCACACAGTTTTGAGAGCCTCCTTCTCTTCTCTTCTTCATCCTCTTGCTCTTGGTGTTTGTGAACCATTAGAGGAGTGACATTTGTGACTCTAAGCTTTCTAAAGTCAATACAAGAAGGAATTGGGATTGTTATTGCTACATAACAATCAAGGTAATATCTTAAACCCATTCTTATGTTAATATGATTACTTGTATGCTAGAATTAGGTTTTATAGTCTTGGATAAATTGCATGTACAATAGAGAAACCTAGATCCAAGCATTAGGGTTTGTATGAGCACATAGGATGTTCTTATGGCCAAAACCCATCATTATCATGGGATTTAAACCTCAGATCTGGACCTTGTGAGGTCCCTAGAGCCCAAAGCTCCCAACTTTATTCATCCACATGTGGGATATTGTGCTTAACACCTTGTAAGAGTATGTTTTGGTATATTGGAGCAAAAATTACCATACATGAACATTAAGATCGAAGCTTTACGTGACAACCGAGTCTGGAGATGAAAGATCTAGTGTTTGGAGTGGTAGATCTGTTTTGAATCGCCTAAATAAGGAATGAGTTTGAATGGACTCGCCGTGTCGATGTGCCGACTCGACGAGTCGGTGAGGGTTTGTCCCAATGAGCTTGATCATGCGATAACTCGGCAAGTTGGGGGTTATCTCGACAAGCTGAGCTGGACCTTCATGAGACTTCTATGGAAAACGTGTGTACTCGAAGAGCCACAATGGTACACTCGGTGAGTCGGGTCAAACATGGGTTGTTTGCTTAAGTTTGACTTCTGTTGACTTTAGGGTTGGGGCAAACATGAGTAATGGAGATCATGGAGGGGTAAAATGGTCTTTTATCCACTCCAAGAGTTAGAGAGAGAAAGAATAGCCTTCGAGTATTAGAGTCGTGAAAAGAGTATTAATTAGAGATATTCATCCTTTGTGTTAGGCGGAGGTTAGTTCGAGATTTGAGTACGAGGTTATTTGCTTGCTTGCTGGCGAAGTGAGTCTTCTCACTATACTTACCGTGAGTGGTATCTTTATGTGACTGAGATTTCTTACATTTTTATATTGAGTACTAAGATATTCTGCATTATGTCTATATGATTTATGCTGTGTATTATTCTCTGCTTACTGAGTTAGGACCGGAGGGTCCGCCCGAGTTATGGGACCAGAGGGTCCCGCTGAGACACATTAACCGGAGGGTATTACTGTGTTATAGCCTCGACTGGCTAATGAGGTGTGTGTGGTATTTTGGGGAACTCACTAAGCTTCGTGCTTATCGTGTTATGTGTAATGTGTTTCAGATTTTTCTCAGGATCACGTGAAGGCACTGGCTTGATTGTACACACGAGTGAACGAGTTATGTTTTGAGGATCCTTGATTTTAATCAAACAATTATGGAGTTGCGAGTTGTAAATTAAATAAATGAGATTTTTGTGAAATGTGTTATAAGAATTATGTGATTTTAAATGAAAATTGTGTTTGAAAATTTTTGGTGTTACAAGTTGGTATCAGAGCCTTGGTTTGAGGGATTCGGATACACCTTCAGGTATGTCTGGACTCAAACTGGGGATTTGAGAAAAATCTTCAAAAGTGATGATTTTTCTAAAACGAGCAAGAGTTTCTAAGAGAAACGAAGAAGGAGCAATGTGTACAATCAGCCAGAGCCCGAACGGTGATTTCCCAAAATACCCTTACTTATTTGTGTTATGAGTTATTATTGAGATGTTAGTGATGCATGCTAGGAGATAAGCTAGGTGTTTCAGATTTAAGGCTAGAGTTGCCTGATTTGTGATGCCTTAGCCTAAGAATTTTTCTATCTGTGATGTGCTTTGAGTATGGGCGAAGTAAGAGTATCTGGCAAGAATATTTCAGAGATAGAGTTTTGAGTAGAGGAGTAATCTAGGAAAGATACCTAGATGAGCATTGGAGGAGCTTACTGAGAGAGTAGTTAGATACCCGCGTGGGGTATAGTTGCTTGAGTTCGGTGACACCTTTTGAGTGTGAGTAGAGCAAATAGAGTTGTAACCTAGAGCGGTTTTACGTGTTGGTGGAGATTATTCGATGCATGAATGTTGCTTGCTTCGTGATTTGTGGAAATCTCGATGATGGGAGTCAGCTACTAAGTGAACATGACGATATTCAGGAGGTAGATGGCTGGCATCATAAGGCGTTCTTTAGCAGCTGATGGCAGAGAAGTGTGAGAACCTAGGAAGAGCCTAGGGAGTGGCCTTAGTCAGATGAGTACGCTGATAGAGGAGAGTATTCGCTGGGGAGCGACCAGGTTTAACGGGATTAGTGATCGAGAAGGTTGAGCAGCTACTTAGAAAATCTGGGACGATCCGTGTGGAAAGTATGGGTAGATGTGGTAGGTAGTATGGGCCCATACCACTAAAAGCATAGGACCCATACTCGAAACAAGGAGAATTCCAAAGGTTCTAAGTAGCAAATTGAGAAGAGATAACATGGTTCGGGTACCATGATTCGTGGCAGATTGAGAGGAGATAACATGGTTCGGGAACCATGATTCATAGCAGATTGAGAGGTGATAACATGGTCCGGGAACCATGATTCATAGCAGATTGATAGGAGATAACATGGTTTGGGTACCATGATTTGTGGCAGATTGAGAGGAAGTAACATGGTTCGGGTACCATGATTCGTAGCAGATTTAGAGGACATAACTATTGGAATAGTGTCTAAGGCTATAACTATATTAGGCAAGTATTTGACCCGATTGTGCATGGTCCTTTTGGGTTGCCTTCACCATAGCAACTTGACAAGATGATTTATTATGAGAGAATAAATATTATTAATATATTATGAGAATAATATAAGGAATAATAATATTGTTATTTGACTAATATAAGTCATAAAATTAATTAGAATTAATTTGGTGACTTAAAGAGATTAATTAAATAAGAGGGTATAAACTGTCAATTGTTTGATAGTTACACTTTGGGCTGTAAATCCTTCATGGATAGGGTTGGACGATTTCTAGGGCTTGGGATAAGCCACAAATCGTCCAAGGGCTTATCTTGGAAAGGATTACTTTGAGTAAAAGTTATCCAATTAGGGTTTAAGGGTGAAACCCTAGGAGCCTTACAAGTATAAATAGACGCTTGGGGCAAGGGAAATCGGCACCTCTGCTAAAGCAAAGAAACCCTGGCCGATTTCTTCCCTCTCCTCTCTCTCAAATCATCCTCTTGCTAGTTGGTGTTTGTAAACCATTAGAGGAGTGACATTTGTGACTCTAAAGCTCCAAGAACAAGAAGAATCAAACAAGTGTTTCAAGGTAAGCTTCTAACTCTGATTTTATATTGTTCTTATACTCTATTAGCTATTAGAAGTCTTGGATCCAATGCATGTTTAATTAGAGAAACCTAGATCCAAGCATTAGGGTTTGTATGTGCACATAGGAATGTTCATATGGCCAAAACCCATCAGTGGTATCAAAGCCTAGATTGGTTTCTATTAAATTGATGCTTGATTGTGTGTTTCTTGCTTGCAAAATTCGAATTTTGTGATTCTGAGTCATGGACTCGGCGAGTCCCATGGTGGACTCAGCGAGTTGGCCTGACTCGGCTAGTCCAGTTGGGCACTCGGCGAGTCCGAGCGTCAGGAAGAGCTAAAATCGGGATTTTTTGATATTTATCTTATGGAAACTTGCCTTTATCATATTAGATCAACCCTAATCCGATTTTTTTGATATATATGACTATAATCTTGATCTAATTATAGATATTTATCAATTAATAAAATATTTAATTTCCTTATGTGATAATTAATTAATTATTTTGATTAAATTGGTAAATTATCTTGCAAGAAATCATAAATAAATCAAATATGGATAATTATGTGATTAATTGTTATTTAGATTATTTGTTATTTGATCCTCTATGTTTTAAATGTTTAAAACTTGCCCTCAAGTTTTGAAATTTATGTTTTGTGATTAAAAGTTTAATTTAGACAATTTAAATTTCAAACCCTAGAATTTCACAAGTTTAAAATCCAACCCTATACTAATATAATATTACAAGATTAATATATATATATATATATATATATATATATATATATATATATATATATAACTAAAATGCTAGTCTTACCGTTAGTAGGCCTCATTCACGAAGCCGATCTATAAGGTGGGTATAAGGTTGCTGCCTATAAAATGGCGCTTAATGGGTGTACACTCACACCTACCGCTTGCTTGATCGGTGGAGGGTCGTTAACCGAACGGGTAGGATAGGGTAACCTCATCCTCTCATTAAAAGTATAATATGAAATACAAAGTAACTACAT
This sequence comes from Lactuca sativa, assembly GCF_002870075.4. Taxonomy (NCBI): domain Eukaryota; kingdom Viridiplantae; phylum Streptophyta; class Magnoliopsida; order Asterales; family Asteraceae; genus Lactuca; species Lactuca sativa. Next base: position 187,996,342 of record NC_056628.2, read on the forward strand.
TTTTTTAAAAATTTCCCAATCTTAGTTACTTTAGGAAAAGTGAATTGATGCAATCCCATGAAATTACACTTTTCACCCTTGCTAAGAAGTTAGTGGAGCGTGTGTGGTTTACCGGCACACTAATTGGTTCTAAGCAAAGGTGGCAAAGGGTGATTCATTGTTTATCATAGTTCGATGGAGCGTGTGTGGTTTACCGGCACATCAAATAGGTGATCGTTACAAGGAAGGCACCATGTGAATTTGCATGGTAATTCACACCCGCTTTGTGATCCTCGGTATCCCAGTCACAAACAAGAGGGGCATATCGAGATTTAAACATGCCATTGAAAAGTTTCAATGAATCTCATCTAAACCTAGGAATTCTCAATACATTTAGAACTTAAAGTTATGTTTTGTGGTGGAGAATTAGTGAATCGTCATTGACTTACCTTCAAATTGTTTGCATGTTAGATTACGGCATCCCTTTTCTAATATGTAAATATTGTTGTTGGATCCTAGCCCTAATTTTTCTTATTGGGTGATAATTAGGGATTCATATTCTAATCTATCTTTGTCTTTTCTAATTGTAGATGTTGAACGCAAACAACGCTGCTGCTAGTTCATTCACATTGATGAGCCTTTGTCAAAAGGTCACTTTCGATGGGACGAACTTTAGCGAATGGATAAGATACATTCGCACTATTGTTCGCTATGAGGACAAGGAGTATGTCCTCGATGAGAAGCTCAAGAAAATCAACCCTGAAATCGCTACTCCGACTGAAATGACTGCTTTTGAAACTCACGAGCGTGATGCAACGAAGGTACATTGCATCATGATAGCCACCATGAACTCCGAATTCCAAAAGTCCTATGAGGACATGTACCCGTACGAGATGCACCAAGACTTTTTGGAGAGATACCACCAAAACGCGAGACAAGAGCGTTATGAGATTTTCACTAACATGATTTCCGCTAAGATGGGTCATGGAGAGTCTCTTACCGTGCACTTGCAAAAGATGCAAAGGTATGTCGACCGTCTTCGCAAGTTAAATGTTGACTTTGGGGAAGACTTGGCGATCGACATGGTGCTTCACTCTTTGCCTCCAAGTTACAATCAATTTAGGATGACCTACCACATGAACAAAGAAGAGGTCACCCTAAGCAAGCTCCAAGGTCTCTTGAGGGTCGCTGAAAGCAACTTCAAGGACAAGTCTGTTGCACCAACTCCCAATCCACCCGCTGCTCCTGTCTTGGCTATTAGACAAGGAAGGGGAAAGAAGAGGAAGGCTTGGTCTAAGAACCATCGCAAGGTTAAGCCCCAAGATGGTGCCTCTTCTAGTGGGACCAAAGTTGATCCTGCTAAACCCTGCCCTAACCCAAAGGAGGCAGAGTGCCACCACTGCCACAAGATAGGACATTGGAAGAGAAGCTGCCAGAGTACCTGCAAGCCATCAAGGAAGGAAAGATCAAGCCGTCTTTCGCAGGTATATACACAATTAAATCTAACGATTCATCTCATGATATTTCTTGGGTTCTTGATACCGGTTGTGGTTACCACATTTGTTCTAATGTGCAGGGACTAAGAAGAAATACAGATGTTGAGCATGGAAGAATAAATCTAATCATGGGGAACAGAAGATCGTCGCCTGTGACCAAGATTGGAGTGTATTCTTTAGTGCTTAGGAATGGTTTATCTTTAGATTTGAACAATTGTTGCTATTCGCCAGAAATGGCTAGAAACATCATTTCATTTCATGGTTTGTTTAGACAAGGTTTTAGATTTTCTTTTAATAATGAGAATGGTTCTATTTTGGCTTATCTAAATGGTGTCTTTTATTTTGAATCTATACCATGTAATGGAATTTATGAAACCGTTATGATTGTAGATAACTTAGGAAATGATGTTTTATGCATGGATTCTTCCTATAGTATGGATAGAGCATCCTTGTGGCATTGTCGTCTTGGACATGTCAACAAGAAACTCATAGCCCAACTCCAAAAGGATGGAGTGTTTCGACCTTAGGGAAGATGACACATGCGAATCTTGTTTACATGGAAAGATGACTAAGTCACCCTTCACAAGTACGTGTGAAAGGGGTGAGGGTCTATTAGACCTAATACATACCGATGTATGTGGACCGTTTATATCAACCACGAAGGATGGGAACCGCTTCTATGTAACTTTTACCGATGACTATAGTAGATATGGGTATATCTACTTAATCAAGCAAAAGTCAGAAACTTTTGAAAAGTTCAAGGAGTTCAAGAATGAAGTGGAGAATCAATTGGGCAGGAAAATCAAGATGCTTCGATCCGATCGAGGAGGAGAGTACCTAAGTCTTGAATTCCACGATTACCTCAAGGAGTGTGGAATGGTTTCACAATTGACGCCGCCTAGGACACCATAATTGAATGGTGTGGTAAAAAGGCGTAATCGAACATTGTTGGACATCGTTCGCTCTATGATGAGTTGTGCATCACTACCTATCTCTTTTTGGGGGTATGCCTTAGAGACTGTCGCCCATATCCTTAACCGAGTCCCTACTAAGAAGGTTGCCAAAACACCTCACGAGATGTGGACAGGGAAAGCTCCCTCGTTGTCACATATCAAGGTTTGGGGTTGTGAGGCTTTTGTAAGATGAGATACTCACGACAAGCTCGAACCTCGTAGTGAGCGATGTATTTTCATCGGATACCCGCAGAAATCCTTTGGATATCTCTTCTATAGACCGAAGGACAATGTTGTCTTTGTTGCGAGAAGAAGAGTTTTCCGAGAACGAGAACTCATAAGCCAAGGAGACAGTGGGAGGCAAATCGAGCTTGAAGAGACTCCAGAGTCGATAGATGAAGGAACCTATACCGCTGGCACTCAACCCGAGGAGGAAACTCCGGTTGAACTGATTGACGAGTCCTTACCTCTTAGACGTTCCGAAAGAATTAGAGTTCAACCCCAGTTTTATGGTTTTCATATTAATACCGAAGGGGACACGTATATTAGTGATGGTACACTAATAAATCTTGATGAACCTAATAGCTATAAGGAAGCCACGGCAGGCCCGGAGTCTGCGAAATGGAAAGAGGCAATGGATAGCGAGATCCAATCCGTGTATGATAACCAAGTTTGGAATTCGGTTGATAGTGTGCCCGGATGTAAGACCGTTGGGTGCAAATGGATCTTCAAGAAGAAGACCGACGTGGATGGAAACATACACACATATAAAGCGCGATTGGTCGCGAAGGGCTTTACTCAAACTCCCGGAGTTGACTATGATGAGACCTTCTCACCAGTTGCGAAAATAAAATCTATTAGAGTGATGCTAGTTATTTCCGCATTTCATGATTATGAGATTTGGAAAATGGATGTCAAGACCGCTTTCCTTAATGGGAAGTTGGTTGAGGATGTTTACATGGCTCAGCCAGAGGGGTTTGTGGATCCGAAGCATCCGAATAGAGTGTGTAAGCTTGAGAAGTCCATTTATGGACTGAAGCAAGCGTCTCGCAGATGGAATCTTTGCTCCGATGAGAAAGTCAAAGAGTTTGGATTTGTACGAAGCGAAGATGAATCGTGTGTATATGTCAAAGCCAGTGGGAGTATAGTAATCTTTCTCGTTTTGTATGTCGATGACATACTACTCATAGGAAACGACGTCCCAACTCTGCAGGAGGTTAAGTCCTGGCTCGGGAAGTGCTTCGCTATGAAGGACCTCGGAGAGGCTTCCTATATTTTGGGAATAAGGATAGTAAGAGAGAGAAGTAAGAGACTAATAGGACTTAGTCAGAACACTTACTTAGATAAGGTACTAAAACGTTTTAGTATGGAAAACTCGAAGAAGGGAGAATTACCGATACAAAGTAATGCCAAGTTGAGTAAGACTCAAAGTCCGAGTACCGAAGTCGAAATAGCAGAAATGAGCCGAGTACCATACGCTTCCGCAGTTGGCTAATCATGCATGCTATGACTTGTACTCGCCCTGATGTAGCATTTGCTTTGAGCATGGTTAGCAGATATCAAGGGAACCCTAGCAGAGCCCATTGGATTGCGGTGAAGAATATCCTTAAGTACCTTCGGAGGACGAAGGAATGGTTCTTAGTCCTCAGAGGGAATGATGACTTGAAGGTGCGAGGGTATAGTGATGCCAGCTTTCAGACCGACAGGGACAACTACCGTTTGCAGTCAGGCTGGGCCTTTACCCTGAATGGAGGAGCAGTGACTTGGAAAAGTTCCAAGCAGGAAACCGTAGCTGATTCAACGTGTGAATCAAAGTACATTGTAGCGAGCGAAGCGTCGAAGGAGGCAATATGGTTGAAGAACTTCATCGGTGATCTTGGAGTTGTACCCACCATAAAGGAGCCCATGGAGATTTTCTGTGATAATGAAGGAGCGGTTACCTTGACCAAGGAATCGAGAGATCATGGTAGATCTCGACACATCGACAGAAAATATCACTTTATTAGACATCGTGTAGAAGAAGGACAACTCGTAGTGAAGAGGATATCATCAGAAGATAACCCAGCAGATCCGCTTACGAAGGGACTGAGTAGGGTTAAGCACTTGCAGCATGCTAGGAGTATTGGGCTGAAGGATGATATTAGCATAGATTAGATAATAGTAGAAACGTGTAATAGATAAATGTAATTAACATTTGATGATTAAATAAAAGAGTATTATTTATGAGTAATATTACTGTCTTATGTTAATTGTTTAACTATTGTTTCATTTTGCATGTTTTGACTTCCAGAATAATTGAGTTTATTAAGAATAATCGAATTATTCAAATTGTCCACAATCGTTCATATGTGGGAAGTAGATATGAATGAAGATTGTCATGAATCGGTGTGTAGATTGTCTAAATGGTATTAGACATAGCAAAGGGTTGCTGCAACGTTTATGAGTGCTTATGAACTAGTTTTGAGCATTGGAACAAACCCGCGCTTGCTGGAATCACCTTATGGAATATGATATAAAAGGGTGATCGCAAGATGATAATATCATATAGTCTTAAAACCTAGATATATGGTTTGTTATTTGTTAATTGGTTGTACATTGATAATGCGAAAACGCATCAGTAACTCGGTGTTATAAAACGCATTGTTGTGTATAGTTGATTAATGAATAAGTAAATGCATATAAGTCGAAGTTTATCTGTTACTTTTATCCCAAGAGGGTAAGAGCAATATCTCGGCCGCTCGATGATTTGATTTGACTTATGTGCCGGGCCCAGTCAAAACTGAATTGATGTGTTCGATTAAGTTCTATGTCGAATAAATCGGAGATCCAGAAACCAAATGCTAGACAAATTATTCCATAGAATTGTCAGCATGATATCTAACAGAGGACTGTACGATCCCTTATCTAAAGGACAAGATTGATTAGATCAGAGTTTGACAGTGTCTTTGAGAGCTACGATTGCAAATCGAATTGTACTTTTGCTTATAGTTACTAGACTTATCCAAGTGGTAGACTGTTGGAATAGTGTCTGAGGCTATAACTATATTAGGCAAGTATTTGACCCGATTGTGCATGGTCCTTTTGGGTTGCCTTCACCATAGCAACTTGACAAGATGATTTATTATGAGAGAATAAATATTATTAATATATTATGAGAATAATATAAGGAATAATAATATTGTTATTTGATTAATATAAGTCATAAAATTAATTAGAATTAATTTGGTGACTTAAAGAGATTAATTAAATAAGAGGGTATAAACTGTCAAATGTTTGATAGTTACACTTTGGGTTGTAAATCCTTCATAGATAGGGTTGGACGATTTCTAGGGCTTGGGATAAGCCACAAATCGTCCAAGGGCTTATCTTGGAAAGGATTACTTTGAGTAAAAGTTATCCAATTAGGGTTTAAGGGTGAAACCCTAGGAGCCTTACAAGTATAAATAGACGCTTGGGGCAAGGGAAATCGGCACCTCTGCTAAAGCAAAGAAACCCTGGCCGATTTCTTCCCTCTCCTCTATCTCAAATCATCCTCTTGCTAGTTGGTGTTTGTAAACCATTAGAGGAGTGACATTTGTGACTCTAAAGCTCCAAGAACAAGAAGAATCAAACAAGTGTTTCAAGGTAAGCTTCTAACTCTGATTTTATATTGTTCTTATACTCTATTAGCTATTAGAAGTCTTGGATCCAATGCATGTTTAATTAGAGAAACCTAGATCCAAGCATTAGGGTTTGTATGTGCACATAGGAATGTTCATATGGCCAAAACCCATCAATAACATGGTTCGGGTACCATGATTCATAGCAGATTGAGAGGAGATAACCTGGTTCAGGTACAATGATTCATAGCAGATTGAGAAGAGATAACATGGTTTGAGTACCATGATTCGTAACAGATCGAGAGGTGATCACATGGTTTGAGTACCATGATTCGTGGTTGTTAGTGCTTCTGGTTTTCCTAGTTATCCCGCAGTGTTTATTAGACCGAGATCATATGTGATAGAGTGTGGGGCCCGAGGGCCCTATCGAACGAGTTTCAATGGAGCATACCTTGAGAAGGAAATCGAGTTAGTTTCCGAGAGATTTTTTTAGTGAGATGCCAGTTGGAGTCGCATGACTTAGGGATGAGTAGAGATGATGCCTATTAGGGGATCGCGGTCTGAGTTGAGCAATCGACCGGTAGATGAGACATCACCTTCTGTGACAAGAGTTGTGTTATCCCCGTTTCTGGGAGAAGCGAAGGAGATAACGAGTTTCCGGTTTCATAGTTTAGAGGTAAACTCCGTGGGGTAGCATAGAGTTGCAACCTTTTCGCCAGAGTATTTAGGTAGTATGTTTGTTGCGAGGTATTTTCATAACATGAGAGAGTCATTAGTAGGACTAAGATGGAAGAGAACAAGGAGGTGCCTTATTGAGGGAGGCATACTTTTAGCAGCAGTTCCAAGTGATCAAGAGGAGTATATCGGGGCGGTGGTCCTCGTTGTCTACATTGTGTATCGACTGTGAGAGTGAGGTCTCTTGCTTTTATGATGATTCCCACGGTGGGAGGCCGGTCGAGGAATTAATGACGAGGAGTGTGATAGTTTATTATTTTGAGATTGAGAGTCGGGTCTATTCGAAACAGTTGGGGTATCCGATGGTGTGTCGGTCTGAGGCTTCGAGATGACTAGAGGCAGTCACGTTGGGAAGATTTCGAGATTTTTGTCTGAGTTGCGGGATATTTGGAGTTGGTTGGTTTCCATTGGGAAGATCATTGAGTGATTACGTGGTAAGTTCCAAGAGTCAAGTGTGATGTACCTGGTAAAACAATTTGGAGTAGATTGTTGGTATGCTAATTGGTAATGGTTCGAACCCTGAGTAGGGGAGAACTGAGTATCCTATTGGGAGGATCAGCGATCCATTCAAGTACGGGTAGAGAACTAGTTAAGAGTCGTCAGATTCGGACTATCTAAGGGTGTATCTGTGCTGAGAAAAGTGCCTTGCCTTCGAGAATTTACATCATGGAGTGGTGGTGCATAATCTGGGTTGGTGTAAGCACCTATCTAGGTTGAGCTGCGGAGCATGAGTTGGTGAACCCAGTGTAGTGATGTCTTGATGATGAGATTATGGGGTGTTAAGAGAGCAAGTGGATCCGGGTGGGAGTAGTCGCTTGGGATTATCAGGAGAAACCATGGAGTGAGCCCATGGTGAGTCAGTGGGAAAGGGTGTCGTGGTACTACGGGATCCATAGTATTTGCTAGTCATCGAGAGAGTTTCGTGATACTGCGGGGAACCATAGTACTCACTAGTCAGCGAGAGAGTGTCGTGATACTACGGGGGAGCTATAGTATTCACTAGTTAATGGGAGAGTGTTGTGATACAGCAGGGAGCCGTAGTACCCACTGGTTAGTGAGGGGGTGGCGTAAGCCTACGGGGGGAACCATAGCACTCAATAGTTGATAAGAGTGAATACTGTTCTGCGGGGAGCTGTAGTATTCACTAATCACAGTATGACGCAAAGGAGTTCTTAGGCTTAGATAGCCTTACCACTTGAGTCTTCTGGAACCTGGTTGCCGCACCAGGGGCGAGACTGGGGTCTCCGTGTCGGACGAGGATTGTTGTATCCCGGGTTGAGGAGGGATTATCGTAATCGGAAGGAATTGGAGAGATGGTGTGTGCATAAGTTCATGAATCGCGGATATGGGTTGAGTATCAGATTGGAAATGAGTGGCTCCAATTCTACTGTGAAATCAGACTCTCGAGTTGAATTTGGGACAATTCGTGTATTGAGCAGGCGAGATGAGGTTCCAGATTCACAGATGGGTTCCATTTTGTAGGGTATTGTGTGTCATCTTATGTCTTAGACCTGAGTGGGTCGGTTCGTCTGTATGGGAAGGACCACGAGACGTATGGAACTAATGAGTAGTAGACGACAGAGGTTGAGGGTGAGATGATTTCAGTTGGGGTTGTAGTATTCGCTTGGGGTAAAGTGAACTTCATGATTTGTATGTCACACTGGACCGAGATAGTTAGTGTGAGAAGGAATTATGTGAGACGTTTTGAGGTATGCAACAGGTAACCTTTGGAGGTTCAATTGTTTGGTCGGGAGTTGACCTGGTGCTCAGTATTGAAAGGGATATTTGAGAAGGGAGTTGGGGCTTATGATTGTTAAATGTCAGAGGATAATTCTGATCAAGCATGATCATTTTCATGTGTCTGAGGACAGGATGTTGAGAGTTCATTGTTCAGATGGGTTTTGATTGCAGTACAGTGGATGGGTCCCTGTTGTGATGTGACCCTTTCATTCCTTGGAGTATGATCTAAATCGTTTAGTATGTCTGGTATGAGTGATTGGTAGCTAATTTTTAGGCATTGACTTGTTTCTATTAGACACAACAAGAGAATCAGAGGGGCAGTAAGTTATCGGGGTTTGTTATTCGAGGGACGAATAACATGGTGATATCTTGAGAGGGCGGTATGGCAATAAGACATGCCACTAGAGTCTCCAGGTTCTAGAGAGATGACTAGGTATCATAGCGGCAAAGGGGTCTGTCCTTCTCCGGGTTTGGGAGTTCCTGTTTGGATTCAGGTGTCCATGGAGGAAGATAGTTGTGTGGTATGAGATCCTTTCGGTGGTGCTTTTCGGGTTATTGGGTTCAATCTATATGTTGTTAAGGAGCGATTTCAAGGGAAAAATCTAATTTAAGTGGGGGAGAATTGTAACGTCTGGACTCCCAGGTATATTATTGTGTGTTTAATTATTGAGATTTATTGAGTGACTCGACGAGTTGTGCGTCCAACTCGTCGAGTAAAATCGAGTTGACCGGGTGGAATTAATGAATGGACTCGACGAGTCAGAGAGCCAACTCGCCGAGTTGGTGTTGTGTTGTGAAACCCTAATTTCCCTGGGTTGGGGCCTATATAAAGGAACTTATGCCCCCATTTCTGCCTCACCAGCTGCCTAACCTTCCTGTGTAAAACCCTAAACGTGTGTAGTGAGCTAAAAGAGTCTTATAAGCTAAACTTGGAGTAACCTAGTGCATCTTTTGAAGAGAAGAGGAGATTATCCAACAACGAAGCAAGAGAATCGGTTGGATCTAGAGTATCTTCATGCTAGGGCTTCAATGGGAGGTAAAAGTTTGCACCTTTCTCGTTTATTTGCCTAGATCTCATTATATTGGAATATTAGGGTTTCTTCCACCTTTTGTTGGGACTTCGAGCATATAGAGTTATCATGGGGTTTAAACCTCATATCTGGACCTTGTGAGGTCCCTGGAGTCCAAAGGTCCCAACTTTATTCATCTACATGAGGGCTATTGGGCTTAACACTTGTGAGAGCATGTTTTGGTATATTAGAGCAAAAATTACCCTACATGAATGTAAAGATCGAAGCTTTACGTGATAACCGAGTCTTGAGATGCTAGATCTAGTGTTTGGAGTGGTAGATCTGTTTTGAATCGTCTGAATAAGGAATGAGTTTGAATGGACTCGGCGAGTCGATGAGCCGACTCGACGAGTCAGTGAGGGTTTGTCCCAATGACCTTGATCATGCGATAACTCGGCGAGTTGGGGGTCAACTCGACGAGCTGAGCTAGACCTTCATGAGACTTCTGAGGAAAAGTGTGGACTCAACGAGTCACATGGGTGCACTCGGCGAGTCGGGTCAAACATGGGCTATTGACTTGAGTTTGACTTTTGTTGACTTTAGGGTTGGGACAAACATGAGTAATGTAGATCATGGATGGGTAAAATGGTCTTTTATCCACTTCAAGAGTTAGAGAGAGAAATAATAGCCTTCGGGTATTAGATTCGTGAAAAGAGTATTAATTAGAGATATTCATCCTTTGTGTTAGGCGGAGGTTAGTTCGATATTCGAGTACGAGGTTATTTGCTTGCTTGCTTGCGAAGTGAGTCTTCTCGCTATACTTACCATGAGTGGTATCTTTGTGTGACTGAGATGTCTTATGTTTTTATATTGAGTACTGAGATATCCTGCATTATGTCTATGTGATTTATGATGTGTATTATTCTGTGCTTACTGAGTTAGGACCGGAGGGTCCACCTGAGTTATGGCTCCGGAGGGTCCCACTGAGACACATTGACCAGAGGGTCTTACTGTGTTATAGCCTCGAGTGGCTAATGAGTTGTGTGTGGTATTTTGGGGAACTCACTAAGCTTCGTGCTTACCGTGTTATGTGTTATGTGTTTTAGGTTTCTCTCGGGATCGCGGGAAGGCGCCGGCTTGATTGTACACACCAGTGAAAGAGTTATGTTTTGAGGATCCTGGATTTTAATCAAACAATTATGGAGTTGCGAGTTGTAAATTATATAAATGAGATTTTTGTGAAATGTGTTATGTGAATTATGTGATTTTAAAGGAAAATTTTTTTTGAAAATTTTCGGTGTTACATATAATTTCATGTTATTTTTAACTATTATTATATTTATTGTATTTAGTAATTTCCTTTCAAATATTTTAAAAAACATAGGTTGGATTTTCATATATTACTTTAGTTTTTAAACTTTACACTATATTTTTATGTTTGTTTGATGCATTAGTTTAGGTTATGCATTTGACACTATATTGAAGTCAATAAATTTAGTATACCATATTGATAATTCAATAAGTCTTCAATTTATGATTACGTTTATAACTTACAACATATTAAAGTTAATAAATTAAATATATTATATGGAAATATGAAGAGTTGGGAGTTTTAAAATGATGTGGTAAAAGAAAAATTGTTCCCTAAATTATTTAAATTATCAACCACTATTTGTAATGTAACATAATTTAATTTACAACTTTATGTTGTATTAATTATTATTATTATAAATTAACTTAAAATCAACTTAATTGAGTTTTCGTTATTATAAAAAATAGTTGTTGGACATCTTTTAGGTAATTCGACTTTAGATTTAAGATTTTTATATTTATCGTGTTTAATATTTTCCTTTTAACTATTTTAAAAAAAAATACGTTGAATTTTTAAAACTTTATTTGATATTTTAGTTTAGGTTTTAATTTTTACACTACGTTTTTAAGTTTATTTAATATATTAATTTAAGTTATGTATTGAACACTATATTGAAGTCAAAAAATTTAGTATATTATATTGATAATTCAAGAAGTCTTTCATTTATGATAATGTTTATGACTAACAACATATTTAAGTTATTAAATTAAATAAATTAGATGGAAATATGAAGAGTTGAGAGTTTCAAATTGATGTGGTGAAAGGTAAAATGTTTCCTTAATAGTATAGTACTAGATGAATTTACACGTTTTGTGCGGCACAGGTTAAAAATATATTGTTAGAATATTGAAAAATATATATTTTATAATGGTTATGTTATTAAAATTAACTTTGACATAATATGATTACACTATTATATTTATATATATATATATATATATATATATATATATATATATATATATATATATATATATATATATATATATATATATATATAATTATATATAAAATCTCAACTATTTTGAATAATAATATTCATTAACATCAACCCACCTTTCTCATTAATAGAATTAAATATAATTATCTATTTAGTATTATTTTTAACAATTGTTATAATTGATTAATTTATATTTTTACTTTTGAAATTATTTTCTAATTTTATTATTGATGTTCATTTAAAATACATTTATTTGTAGCTAACATTATGTAAAATTTAATTTGATGTAATTATCATTTAAAATTATTGTTCATTAATTTTAAACCACTTAATATTATTAAGTTAAAGAAGACTTTTAAGAAACACTTAATATTATTATTTAAATATTAAATATATACTAAATAATAAAGTGATAAGATTGACAATTTGTATTTCAAAAGAGACTTGCATGGATAATATGACATATCCATGATTTTTATAGTTTGATTTTATTATTTATAACTATTGTTCGTTAATTTTAAAGCCATTTATTATTATGAATAAGTGAAAAAAAAACTTTAAAAAAACACTATTATTATACTTAAAATGTTAAACATATACTAAAATATAAAGTGATAAGATAAACACTTTGTATTTTAAAAAAGACTTACATGGATAATATGGATAATATGACATATCCATGATTTTTAATTAATTATTGCTTTGAAGCAACACAAATATACATAAATATATACAATATTTAATTAAATATTATCTATATCACATTCCATAACATATGATCGATAACATGAATCTAATCTAATTTACATTAAAATTTCAACCACAACATACAATGATTGTCTTACAATAATACTTAAGCCAAGAAAAATAAAATAAAAAAAGAATTAGTATATAAAAAACTTACAAATTAAAAACTTTAACATAATAACATGACTCGAAACATGGTCCAAAGCCCTCAAACCAACACAAAAACCTATAACTTATTTCTTTGTGAATTTTATATGTGATTGGTATTTGTGTCTACTCAAAAAGATTGGTTTTTTATAGTAGATTATCCATTAACTATAAAATAATAATTATTACATTTAGTCTATATAAAATTATAATTAATTTGAACAATAGATAAAATAATGTTTATTAAAATTAAATAATTTAATGGTCTACTTATATTTTAGGTGTGTATAATATTAGCTATATTTGTCAACTATTTTAATTTACTACTATTATGATTTATTAATTTAAAAAAAAATTGACGGTGTTTTAATTTCATCATGATGATTATTTAAATTATCAACAATTGTTTGTAATCTAACATAGTTTAATTTCTATGTTTATATTATTTTTAACTATTGTCATTATAAATTAATTTAAAAACAACTTAATTGAATTTTATTTATTATAAAATATAGTTTTCAGACACCTTTTAGTTAATGCGATTCATAGATTTAGGTTCTTTTATATTTATTATATTAAATGTTTTCCTTTTAACTATTTTTAAAACATTATTTGATATTTTACTTTAGGTTTCAAATTTTACACTAAATTTTTAAGCTTATTTGATATATTAATGTAGATTATTTATTTAACAATATATTGAAGTTAACAAATTAAATATATCATATTGATAAGTCATGAAGTCTTCCATTTATGATAATGTTTCCAACTAAAAACATATTTAAGTTAATAAATTAAGTATATTATATGGAAATATGAAGAGTTTGGAGTATCAAATGAATGTGGTGAAAGAAAAAAAATTTCTTTTATAATATAGTACTAGGCGAATACCCATGCATTGCGCAGAGTACAACAATATATTTGAAATTCTTTTACAAATATATGTTTTTTAAATATATCAATGACATTGTTATTGGATTTTATATAATAAATCTTATAATAAGTTGGTATAAACATTGTTTATTTTGAATTATATAATAATGTATATATCTTTTAAAACTGTATAATCCTAAGTGTCTTAATGATGTCTACCTGCGGGTTACTTATGAATAAAATTAAATATAATATATGATTTAATGATATTTATAGTTGTTGTTATGATTAATTAATTTTAAAAAATATATTTGCTAAAGATTTTAATTTCTATGATTGTAATTATTTAAAACATCAAACATTATTTTTATTTTTAAAGACAACAATATAATTTTTGTATATAATTTTATTTTTAACTATTATTGTTGTAAGTTATATAAAATAACGTATTTCAAAACTCTTAATTATTTTAATTTGGTTTCAGAAATTTAATGTTTTTGAAATTTATTTGATGAATATTTTTAGTTTTTATGATTGTAGTTATTTAAAACAAAAAACATTGTCTTTGTTTTTAAAGAAAATATTATAGTTTTTTTATATAATATTACTTTGAACTATTCGTATTGTAAGTTATTTTTAAGATATTTATTTGAAAATTGTTAATGATTATAAAAAATAGTTTCATAGTTTTTTTTTTCTTTTTGTTAATTTAGGATTACAATTTAGGTTTAACACTATAATTTATAATCTTTAACTATCTATAAAATAGTCTCTCGATTTTTTTCAAGTTTAACTGAAATTTGATTTAAGTTAATTGTTTAATATTATATTAAAATTAATAATTTAGCTATTTTGCATCAACTCATACATTATACAAATTTTGTGACTTTAAAATGATAATTGCTCACATACGACAATATATTTAAATTAATAAGTTAACTATAATAAGTTAAAACGTTAAAGTCATAGTTTTGTAAATAGAAATATAATATGAGATTTTAATATTGTAGTTTAGTCAATCGTTTGAATGACTTCTACCCGCGAGTTACAAATAAATAAAATTAAATATAATATGTGCTTTAGTGTTACTTATAGTTGTTTTTATTGTTAATGTTTTTTTTTTTAAATTTATTTGCTTAATGTTTTAATTTCTATTATTATTATTTTTTACAACATCAAACATTGTTTTTTTTATTTTAAAGGTAACAATATAATAATTTATATAAAGTTATTTTTAACTATTTTCATTGTAAGTTATTTTAAGTTACTTATTTGAAAACTTTTAACAATTATAAAAATATCTTTAGGAAATATTTTAGTTAAATTGATATTACAATTTAGTTTTTGCATTTATCACTACAATTTATCACTTTAACTATTTACAAAATATTCTTTGGTTTTTTAAGTGGAACTGAAATTTATATTTAAGTTGATACTGTAATATTATATTTAAATTAATAATTTAAGTATTTTGTCCAAACTGTTCAAAAGTTGTAATTTTAAATTGATAATGGTTTACATACAACAACATTTTAAATCTAATAAATTAAGTATAATATATTAAAAGTTAAAAACATAACTTTATAAGCAGAAGTAAAGATATTATTTTAAAATTGAAATTTAGTTTATTTATGATTACAGATTAGGTTTGATATTTATTTAACTTTATTGACCAACTTATAATCATTATTAGAAAGACACTATAATTTATCACTTTTAACTATTTACAAAATATTTTTTGGGTTGTTTAAGTTAAACTAAAATTTATATTTAAGTTGACCTTGTAATATTATATTTAAATTAATAATTTAAGTATTTTATACAAATTGTTCCATAATTGTATCTTTTAAATGATAATGGTTTACATCCAATACTATATTAAAACTAATAAATTAAGTATAATATCTTAAAAGTTAAAAAAAAACACAACTTTATAAGTAGAAGTAAATATATTATTTTAATATTGAAATTTAGTTTATATATGATTACACTTTAGGTTTGATATTTCTTTAACATTATTAAGCAACTTATAATTATTATTAGAAAGAAATTGAAAAGTCACAGGAGTTTCAAATGAATGTAGTGAAAGGAAAAATGCATGGGAGTTTCAAATGAATATGGTGATAGGAAAATGCTTCCTTTATAATATAGTATGATATGATATGATATGATGGGATGAGATTAGGAGATTAAAATTAATACATACAATGGTATATTAATATATATATATATATATATATATATATATATATATATATATATATATAATGGCATGCAACCTATAGTATTTACGATAAATATAACTATTAATACTCAAATTTCTAGAAATAATCAAATTAGTATATATCTAACATTAAATATATTGTTCATACGTGAAAGGCTGTTGTTTCTTGCATATCTCAACTTTACATAATAATGACGTTATGAAACAGACATTTATTTTGTATTTTTGTCTGTCATTGTTCCTAAATAAACTAAACATGTAATTTCAAATACTAATATGATGGAATTATCATTAATACATATAATCACAAAATTAAGTTGCCCATTAACTACTGAAATTTCAACTTTCTCACCTAAAGATGCTCAAGTTATATTATCTTTTAATTGCAATTTATCAAACAGATTGGAACATGACAAATAATAACAAATCATCTAAAAGACATTTTCTAGTGATACAACTTATTACTATTTTTTTTTTAAAAAAACGTACATTAGTATTTGATATTATAGCCTTTTAATCATATATAATACTAATTATTCATAAAACTCATAAAAATTATTGGCTAGCATTTACAGGTTTCAACTGCTTGTGAATTGATAACTATAAAGTAAGGTTAACTTACTATATTGGTGAATACACTTCTTTATCATGATTTTCTCATTTGATCATCCAATTATGTTTTATAGCATAAAACCTTTTCCCTTTGCTATCTATTGTCAAGATGCTCTATACAGTTTTGAATATACCTGCTACAATTGACAAATCCCCAAAAAAGACCATTATACCCTTGGTTCTTCTTATTGCACCAGATCATCTCACCTATATTGTTCTTCCTTCCAAGAAAACTAAAAGCCATCAATTTATGACAAAGGCTAAAGATACTACAATTATAGTTCAACACCGAAACAAACAAATAATTCATCAAGAACTATAACGTCTTTTTTTGTCCTAGTCATGGAGGTTCTCAGTCTATAAAGGTGTTTCCTTTATTGGTTGGCAGCTTGTGTTTGGTGCAACACCTGCATTTTGGTGCATTGTTCTTTCTTTCCTTGGTCTTCCGTTCCATCATATTCCTAATAACTTATCAAATGACAATGAATTAACCGCAAATCACCTTTTTAGAAAAAGTAAGTTCCTTCCCGGGTAAAGTCCTCTTAAATGGATTTCTAGTTCCTTCCTTCCCAATCAATGCTAACTCTATCTTCCTCTCTTGTAATTTAGGAGATTTCCCCAGCCCATAAAGAACTGTAGTTACATAAAACTCTCAAAAGATAAAAAAAAAAAAAAAAAGAAAGAGATATGACTTCAAGTAAGAAAGTGAAAGTTCAATCCTCACCGCCAAAAAGAAGACAACAACAATCCGTACTACTTCTCTCAGTAAATAACCTAATATGTAATCTCTCAAATAATTATGTCTCAAAAAAATCTTAGTTGATTTCCTTTTGGATCATCTCAATTTACTCATTTCACATCAAAAAGAAATAAATATTACAATCATCTGGGTTGTTAAAGGAATTGGGTATTGAATACATCAACATCGGCTATTAAAAAAATATTGAATAGGGAGTGTAAAAATTAAGGATTTATAAAAGAAACGAGCCCGGATGTCAACAAAATTAGGTATTGAATCAACAATTCGAGATAAAGACAACCCAAAAAACTCTTTCTTAATGTATAACTATGAAATTTTTGATGAACTTAACGATGCATTTTCTTTTCAACTTTACATCCTTCCAAAGAAGCCAAAATACAAAATGCATAATCGATGGCCAAAGGAAGAATCATATACAAAAACCTTAAACTTACACCAATGTAGACATGAAATTTTCATTTGCAACTCCGCTTAAAACTTCGAGGAAGTTTTTTTTTTAATTTCTTGATTTGAACTCATGATGTAATAATCGAACATGTGAGAAATAATATAAACAATAATGAATACACAATAGATCATAAAAATGAAATAATCCTCAAGCCTAAAAAGCATAAATGTTAGCCCTAGAAAGATCAATTTTCAGTACTGATATTGGATGAAAAAAATCATAAAATAAACTTCACTTACGGGAATGAGAAAGTTGGGCACATTGGTTTTTAGATAACTTAACAAGATTTCGAAAATAATCTTGTTATCGGTGTAACATCAAGAACATTAAAAATCAAAATCCATAAAATTTGAAATCTCACCGATGTTAGTGATATAGAGAACAAAAAGGTGTTTTTACAGATTTGTCCTCAAGGCGCTCGACGAGATGCTTTATGGTTTCAGGTGAAATGGATGATAAATCCATAGACGTTGCATCTCAAGTTATTGCAACCACTTGTTTGCGTATACTTCCACGAGCATCCAAAAACCGGTCACTTAGAGAACTAACATGTTCAACCAAATCAATATTAGAAAATAGTGTTAAATGTGAAACATAGAAAATCAGTTAGAAAATGATAACATATGTAAGATCTATCTCCATCTCAGAAACTGAGTTTGTAAATATGATTGGAGAACAAAACATATGAATACAACTCAAAATCATTTAGGAAAGAAATATTGCATCAAAATCTACTTGCAAAATCAAAACCCTTCTTGGTGACCTAATATCGTTATGAAATTCAATTTTTTTATGTCATTGAGTCTGATTCTCGAAAAATAAACTCAAAATAATGAAAAATACAAAGATGGAGAGAAAGGCGGGGAGGTAAAGAGGAGAAACAGAAAATCATATCAAGATATGTATTTCATTTATCAATATTCAATCAAAAAACCTAAATAAGCCCACCTACAAATGTCAAGATGGGGGAGACGGTGCCATGACTTCAAGAAAAGAAGAATAATGATTACCATAAACCATTGATTGGATCGATGATTCGAATGGGACAATTATTGAATGAGATGTTTATGACAGAAGCCTTAGTCCGCCGATTTCAGTTTTACATAGGATTACATTCCTGATTTGCAAAGAAAAAATCATTGTGATTTCAAAAGAGATTAAATGGAATTCAAGAAATGTTGAATCCAAAAAATCAGGTATCGGAATACGAAATAGGGTAAACAATTAGGAAGAAAATCAAGAACCGAGGATATGCATAACACTAATTTAATGGTCAAGGATAATTTCAGAATTTCAGTTGCAAGATTTAAGTGGGTAAAAAAGCTTGGTGGTGGCTAATAAATGATAAGTGACAAAATTCTTTTTATTGATTAGGGGATATCAACTAAATTAATACTTTGAAGCATTAATTATTGAGTTTATAGACATTTAGTTTGACCTACTTAACCTAGAGTCAATTAGCATCAATACTAGGTTAGATTTTCTTTATGGCTTGGTAGTGTTTATATAGTATTATGGTTTGGTGTTGTTTATATACGACATCAACATTTGGTTAGTTTTTACGATAACAAAATACATTCATGTTTTGGTGCGTTCTCAAACACACCTAAAGTTTAGACCAATATGTCAACATAATATAAAGCATGCATATAAAAGTATTCATGATATATTGATATCTATAGAGTTTAATGATTGTTACATAATTATTCCAGTTTTCATATAATTTTATTATTTTTCTCTTATAATGTCTTGAACTCCATAAAATTTCAATAAAAACAATGATTTTTTAAACCTTTTATTTGCTAATCATTTTATAATGAAAAAGTTTCATGTTCCCTGTTAGGTGTGTCAAACCCAGCAAATAATAGGAGTACAATATACTCCAAATACACTCCTTTAATGCACTAAAAAGTAGTACAAGGCAAGCAGGGTCGAACCATAGAGACACGGGACAAAAGTCTATACCTTTTTGCACAAGGTACTTTAGTCACAAATGGGGGTTTTGTTTGCAAAATTCATATAATAAAATAACAATCTACTTTAAAAACATGCACAAAATAAAATAGATTTGTAAACAAGTTGTAAACGTGTTTCCAGTTCTAGTTCTCAATGTTGTTGTTTAACTTGATTGACTTGATGTAATTTATGATTGCTATTCTAAGTTGGTACTGAAAGATATTAACACGCTCTAATACCTCTCGCTTGCCAAATTATCTAATCAAAACACGCTCTTTGACTAGACCTAGCTTTACTAATTCAACCTAAACACGCTCTTAGATTGTATTGAAAAACTGCATTAAGTTTTGTACAAGCTTCCCAACAATGTTCATTTCTTCTCATACGCTCGGAAGTGTGAAAACATGTGATATATGTTTTACAATAAGAAAACTTATTGCTTGTTACCAATTATTAACTTAATAGAATGATTAGGTGCCCTAAAAGTTAATTAACTGCACAAAAAATCAATTCATGAAAGTGGCCAATCAAACACAAATCAAATTTAAGGGTTCTATTTTAAACAAAAACATAATCACTATAATAGAATCACAAATCAAACATCAAATCATATGCTTCAAGTCAAGCAATCAACATGTTTTGAACAAGAACTAGAAACTAGGGTTTCTTAGCCACACATGGCTAAGAACAAATCAAACAAGAATAAAGATGGAATTGGAATGTTTAATCCTTACAAAAATGAAATCCAAATGTTTGCAATGATTAAGTTTTCTCAAAAGCTCCAAGAATTCTCCCAAAATTGCCCTAGATCGCCAGAAACTGCTCCTAAAACCGTTCTCTCTTCAAATAACGTTCTTCTATTCTTTCAATTAAAGTTCACCTGCATACCATGAGGCCATGCGTTTTTGGCATGGCCATGCCTTTTGCCCATGTGTTTTTGGCATGGCCATTTGTCTTGACCATGTGTTTTTGGCATGGCCCATGCTTTTTGCTAAAATTCCAAAAAGTCTTCACTGTTGACTCCATCTTCAATCTAGCTTCACCACGAGTCATGTTGCTCAAATATGAGATGATAAAGGACAAACACAATCCGTGTCAGTGTGACAAGAACCGCATTTCAAACGCAGTCCTTTGCTATGATGATAATGCAACAATGAATCGGGTTATGTCTTCATGCTTTCCTCCATGGAATGACCGGTTCATCTTCCCTGCATGCTCCAAAGCTCCAAGAATCTAAGCTCCATGCATCCATGCATCCAAGCTCCACGTTCCATGCTCCATAATGCCTGCAAAATAAATCAAAAATAGTGAAGTACCAGGCATTCTTAAGGAAATATGCAATTGCCCTAATAATCAACTAAATGTAAGAATTATGAAGTAGAATGCTATAAAAAGACGGAAATAAACATGCAAAATAGGTGCGTAAAATGCACCTATCAAACCTCCCAAGCTTAGACCTTTCTTGTCCTCAAGAAAGAACAAAATTGAGAATCTACCTAGAGATAACGATAGGTGACTAAAAAGAAACTAAGATGAAAAGAGTTGAAGGAACGAAAAGGACTAAATGGAATTAAGAGTGCATGCATGCAATAAAAGAAGAACTAATGAAAATAACATATGTACAAAAAAAAAAATTTCAAGCATTAATGCAATAAACAAAACAAAACGAACATATTCAATCCAATTAACCTCATTATGTCATTAAGTCGAAGGTGTACCTATCGGGCCTTGAGATAACTTGACATTAACCCCATAGAGATATATAACATGTAAAACAAGGTTTTTAGCCATTCCCTAACGCAACTCAACAAAATCAAAAGTTACAGCACTTGTTCACTTTTACAGGTATTGGGTTAGCACATGGAACAAATTATGGTCTTACTCTCGTGAAAACATGTGATGAAAAATATGCTCATTTTCATTTTTCAAATCATGACAATGACCGACTCCAGCTATTTGTTGACTAACAACAATCTTTTTCTAAAAAATATTTTCTAAAAATTCCCTAATATTTACCCAGATTGGTTACATGTTTCAAACCACTTACACTAGTCAAAGTAGTTTACAGTCAGTCCCAATGTTTACAGCCAAACATTTTTTTCAAGCATATTATTCGATTAAACTATAAACATAAATACATACAAACTATCTAATTGTATTTCTCTACAAATAAAGCTCATGACTTTCTTTGAAATCCATGTAACGGGCTTCCAACCAACACATCCAAATCAGATGACCTTAGTGTGCTAGATTTAAAGGGATCCCTCGGGTTTACTTGCCCGAACCTCAAAGGGCACATATTAGCTTTATTTGTTATTATTAATTTCATGACTTTCTATGGAACTCGTGTAGCGAACTTTCAACCCAATCAGTCCCAAACAAGTTTGTTTTAGGCAATTAGGTGTAGAACACCCCTCGAGGTTTACTTATTCGAGTCCCAAAGGTCACAGATTAACTTAATAAAAAAATTTTATTTTTTTATTTTTATTTTTGTTTGCCAGGTTTATTTCCATATATTTTCATCTTGACTCTTTTAGGGGGACAGATGTAAACGCGCAAAGACCCGTAAGTATAGTTGGAAACAATGTCCCCAAGCAGGGTATTTAGAAGGGAATAGGTAGAAAAAACTTTTTAGAGCGCTGGAGAATTCGAGTCACTGAAATTTTATATTCATTTTATGGCTCTTTTGAATTTGAAGTTTGGATATGAGTGAGCACTTACTACTCATAAGACCGGTCGTGTGTTCCAAGGGCTAACCTATACCTGTCTTTATGCTTCGGTGTTGATAACCTTATCATTTTTTGTTTTACACGAGTAGCTTCGGGAGACATGTTCGTGTGAGATTAGGTTGCTTCAAGATTTTTAATGAAAAATGAACAAGTTCTAATCTCAAGCCACGACTAATTTACCACTTCAACTTATTCAAGAAGATTATGTTTCTTTAGATTGAATGTTTTTTTTTTGTTTTTTTGTTTTTTTTTGTGCTGTATGCTTTGAAATGAATGCATGAAAAAATGAAAATAAGAAAACCATTTTTTTGGATTTTTTTTGATGAAATGCATGTGGAAACTGTTGGGATTAAAACCCTAATTGTGATTTGATGAACAAGATGCGGAAAATAAGAACAAACACAAATAATGAAGATTATGTGGAATGATCACTCGATTTATTGAAATAGGAGGAATAAATTACACTTAAAGCATAGACTAAAGAATCTAACACTACATAAGAAACCTCACGTGGCGGCTACATTTTGCCTCACACTCTTAACCCTAATAATGAATAATACATGACTATTTATAGGGAAAAGACAAGTCTTGGGCTTTTAACCTAGAATTCATCAAAGGGGCCCATTGCCATCATCCATGGAGTGCTTTGAAACCCTACAATCTCCCCCTCAAAGTATGGAATGGATGACAATGCTTTAACTTCCAAAACAAGCATCTAGCAAATAAAAAGATCTGCAACGAGGAATATATGAAGCAATCCACGAATCTTGATTCTTCAATAGTCTTCAAACACGGGCTCTAGGATATATAAATCAAGCACTGAAGTAATGTCTTTAAACTTCATTTTCGAATGTAATCCCAAAGAATCTTCATGAAAACCAAACCCGCCATAAAACCCATTTCAGAACAAAGAAACTGAATCACTTCTTGTCTTTGAAGAGCTCCCCCTCCAAGTCACAATGATCTTCAAATAAGCTAATGATATAAGCCATCAAAAAATATCATGTAACAACCCAAACTTTAAGATTCGTAACGCCACTTGATAGAGAAAATACAAGAAGTCGGAGATATAACAAGTCCTTAGCAGAGCTCGATGAAAAATTTCCGCTGTAAAGGATACTTCTCTGTAAAAGCTTTAGTAGAGCTCGATGAAGAACTTCTGTTGTAAAAGCTACCTTCATAATTCTCCCACAAGCTTTATCAAAAATCTTCAACTTTGAAAAGTCACAAATCTAATTTCGAATGGCCATACCAAATTCTCCCCCGATTTATAATCAAAAACATGATTATAAAGCCTTCAAATGGTCATGAGAATGATCTTGAATGGATAAAAATTTACTATGCTCCCCCGCGACAAAAAGATATACACAATGAAGTATAAAATCCGAAAAAATCGTGAAAATTTGACGTTATAAAAAAAACGACTTTCCGAACCGCCAAGACTTGATGGAATCTTTATTTTCTGTTCACAAAAAAAAATATGTGCGTTAAAGAATTCAAAACTGTTCATCGGCCCTCAAATTTGCAAACTTTTCGAAAAAAAAACGGGCTGAAACTGTCACTTTGCTGAAAGATCCAGGACTGAAAAGGTAATTTTGCATCAAATGCCCCTTCATTTGTAACAGATTCTGGAAATGGTCCATAATCGCCAAGCCATGAAAAATACAGGGACCGGAATTGACAAATCGTAGGTGTTGCAGGGACAAAAAAAGAAACGTTAAGTCATCTTCCCCAATTTACCCCTGATTTAAAGAACACGACTGGAAGGGGGCTCATACGAGCGTTCACAAACGAAACCACACATACGATTCCAATCAACTCCTTGTAGACTTTCGTTTCAAGTACAAGAAACCGAACCTAAGTTCGTTTCAAGACCGCCATTTATTCACCTGAAGCGAACACAACCGAACGTTCGGTTCGTTTCTTATTTCCATATCAAGCTTCATCAGGCGAAACTCCTTTCGCTTTCGGTTCATCCTTCGTTCGCTCCAACCATTAACAACCGAACCCAGTTTCATTGATACAAAAGCAAAACCGAGCATCACGATTAGAATAAGGAGCGAAACCTTAGCCAAGCCGAATCACAGGTTCGCTTTCTGTCTTACTTTCTTTCGTTCCAAGGCAACAGACAAACCCAATCATAGATTCGCTTCAATTTCATCGATTATACCCCAATGAGAAGCACAGTAAACGAGCATTCATAGGTAAGGATTTCACAACGATTTTGACTTTTCTATTGACCAATGTTTGTCCCAATTGAGATTGATTCGTTTGCAGTTCATGTAACACGAATATGACAGTCAATTTCGTTTGTTTGTAGGTAAGATTGCGAATTCAACATCATTCAATCGATGTTATTAAGCCTCTATTAAGAGACCTACTTGGCAAAGCGAACAGGACGTCAAGCCAAATCATGATTCAAGATCTGACAAGGACCACAAATCTCCTTCGTTCCAATTTCTATTCCAAAAATCTGATTTTACAGTTCCGATCAAAAAGAATATATTCACACCTCCGATTTCGACTTTTCTTTCTAGGACCATCAAAAGCGATTGTTGATCAATACCAAAATCGTTTTTTTTTCAGATCAATCAAGTCACTAATCAACATCTACATTCAATGAAAGAATCGATTTTGACAATATTATCGTTACAGATTACAATTCATGAATAGAAGAACAAAGATGAAGTGGAATAAGGCAGCATCAAAGAAACGATCGATGCTTGAATTGAACACAGAAGACACAATCGGAAAGCAGATATAATGTTAGGGCCAAAGAAAAACTAGATCTTTAACAAATATGTGGACCATGAACAGTGAGTCGGCCAAGAATATGGGCCAGATCAAAATTAGATTCGAATAGATCGAATTGGATCGAAACAAATGACTAACATCAAATAGATTTTTGGATTAAGCTATCGACCAGATCCAATATGAACAGAAGAATGAATTGAAAAAAAAATACCAGATGAACAGTGATGAACAGCATAAATTTCCATGAGCAGTAACTTGAACAAAATTTTGATTCCATACCGCCAAAACACCAATAATCTTCAATATATGTGCAGAAAATCACCAAATCAAGAACCGATACTTCAAAAATCAATAGATCTTCAAAGACCCGCTCTGATACCACTTGTTGGGATTAAAACCCTAATTGTGATTTGATGAACAAGATGCGGAAAATAAGAACAAACACAAATAATGAAGATTATGTCGAATGATCACTCGATTTATTGAAATATGAGGAATAAATTACACTTAAAGCATAGACTAAAGAATCTAACACTACATAAGAAACCTCACGTGGCGGCTACATTTTGCCTCACACTCTTAACCCTAATAATGAATAATACATGACTATTTATAGGGAAAAGACAAGTTTTGGGCTTTTAACCTAGAATTCATCAAAGGGGCCCATTGCCATCATCCATGGAGTGCTTTGAAACCCTACAGAAACTAGAGGCTAATGTACAAAGACCCCTCCCCAAGCTTAAGATTAAGCATCGTCTGCGATGCTCGGAGAGGGTAGGGCAACCTACTTACCATGAATGTATAGCTATATAGAGCATATGAACGAATTCTCAACAATTCTAGTCAAATAATATTAGGATTCATGCATCAAAATTGAGATATGGAAGGAATGTACCATTCATATGCTTGAATTTGTAATGTGTGCTTGACTTTTTTTTTCACTTCATCTTCAACCTCAAGAAAAGTTGAGCTCTTCAATGGTGGAATGCACAAACGGAGGTAAAAGCTTCCCTTCTTCTTTACAAAATACTTCCCTAAGCTTGATCTTGAAACCCTACAAAAAAATTTTGAAACCTAATACAAGAATCAAGTCAAAATTTACAAAGAAAAAAAACTAGGGTTTTATGCAAGATTCGATTTTGTACACTTTCATGGAGGGAATTCTACCTAGATGAAGAAGAAGATGGAGTTAGGAACTTAAAACAACAAACCTTTGAGCTTTAATGTTGGATTGATTAATGAAAGTCAAAAGTTTATGAGTGTTTAGGAGGATAGAGTGCACGGTCGTGAGTTGTGAGGAGGAAGAATGACACAAAACACATGGTCCAAGCCAGGCCGTGTGTTTTCAGTCCAACCCATGCGTTTTTAGCATGGCCATTGAGTTTTTGCATTAGGCCGTGAGTTTCAGCCCATGCGTTTTTGTCCTTGCCCGTGCATTTTTTAGCATGGCCCATGCGGAATTTTTTTTTCTTTTGAAATCCTCGTCGTCACGCATGGTCAAAAAATTAGGTCATGTGTTTTTGAGTCTTGCCCATGCCAATTTCACATGTCCATGCTTTTCTTTTCTGTTAACCTCAAAAATTCACGTTTTTTTTACTATTAAGCTCACACAAACGTTTTTTTTAACACATGACTCCCTCTCAATCTTTTAGATAGTTTTTTTTGGAACTCTAAAAAGACTAAAAAAACATTGCAACACAATAAAATAAAGTAAATAAAAGAAGAATGGAAAGAAAATACTCCCCGAGTTGCCTCTCGATTAGCCGCCCTTGTTTCAAGTCTTTGGCTCGACTTGGCCTTTGGAATATGTTATTCTTTGAATATTGGGGCTTTCCAACTCAGAGAACTTCTTACTACTTCCTCAAATTGGACACTTATCTTGTATCTGACTTTCTTTTTGCTTAGGAACCATACTGGACTTAGACCCTTGATGACAACAATCATCCAACTGAGCCCTTTCATGTACTTGTCCAGTAAAGTAATCGACTCTTCTTTCTTTGATACGGTGGTTGAGTTGATGACTGATTGGGTGTCCTCCTTTGCAGGATATGTATCCTTTAAATGGTCCAACAAATTTATCGTTTCCGACTCCCGTGGTTGGTCTACCAGTGAAAGGAGTTTCTCATTGGTAGTGAGTAGCTCAACCTCTCTTTCGTCAACCTCCAACACCTCCTCTATAGCTTCCATGACAACCTTATCAATTTCTACTTCTTCTTTGACAAAATTCTCCACTTCTACTTCCCCCTCCTCTTCCCTGTCTTCAAATTGCAATCTTGGGTCATCAAAAAAATTTCCATCATTCAAGGTCATGGCAAAAATAGTATGCATTGGGTGGTTTGCGATGGTAATTCGCCTTGATTTTCCAATATACTCACAGATTGAGCAAGTTGTGCAATTTTTTGCTCTAAGCTTTTGAGGCTAGCCTTGGTTGTCTCCTGGAAGATTTGGGTAGTAGTGGCAATACTTTTCACAATGTCTTCCAAGGACATGCTCGAAATTTTAACTTGTTAGGGAGGAACAGAATATGGTGGTTGGAACTGTGGAATTGGTTGTTATTGGTCGTTTGCCCAAGCTTGGTATGGGTTTTGGCATTGGTTGTTTCCCCAAGCTTGGTTGTTATCCCACCATTGATCATGTTGAGGTTGATCATAACTCCATTGATTTGGCCAGTAGTAGCTTCCCCTTTCTTGCACTTCCTCCCATTCCCTTTGTAAATATGGACACATGTTGGTGTCATGTCCATTTTGAGTGCAAAAATCACAAGGAATAGGTGTGGGCTGCATACTTTGGTCATTTCCAATCATCATAACAATATGGGCTAGCTCAGAGATTTGGTCTTTAATGTAAGGAGTGTTCATCTCCAAGCCACACTTTTTGTTATGTTTTTTGTTATTTTTGTTATTTTTTGTTATTTTTTTTATAGAGATGTACCTGCTCACAAAAATCTTGGTATAAACAATTAGTAACACCGTGTCCCCGGCAACGGCGCCAATTTGTTAGGTGTGTCAAACCCAGCAAATAATAGGAGTACAATATACTCCAAATACACTCCTTTAATGCACTAAAAAGTAGTACAAGGCAAGCAGGGTCGAACCATAGAGACACGGGACAAAAGTCTATACCTTTTTGCACAAGGTACTTTAGTCACAAATGGGGGTTTTGTTTGCAAAATTCATATAATAAAATAACAATCTACTTTAAAAACATGCACAAAATAAAATAGATTTGTAAACAAGTTGTAAAAGTGTTTCCAGTTCTAGTTCTCAATGTTGTTGTTTAACTTGATTGACTTGATGTAATTTATGATTGCTATTCTAAGTTGGTACTGAAAGATATTAACACGCTCTAATACCTCTCGCTTGCCAAATTATCTAACCAAAACACGCTCTTAGATTGTATTGAAAAACTGCATTAAGTTTTGTACAAGCTTCCCAACAATTTTCATTTCTTCTCATACGCTCGGAAGTGTGAAAACATGTGATATATGTTTTACAATAAGAAAACTTATTGCTTGTTACCAATTATTAACTTAATAGAATGATTAGGTGCCCTAAAAGTTAATTAACTGCACAAAAAATCAATTCATGAAAGTGGCCAATCAAACACAAATCAAATTTAAGGGTTCTAGTTTAAACAAAAACATAATCACTATAATAGAATCACAAATCAAACATCAAATCATATGCTTCAAGTCAAGCAATCAACATGTTTTGAACAAGAACTAGAAACTAGGGTTTCTTAGCCACACATGGCTAAGAACAAATCAAACAAGAATAAAGATGGAATTGGAATGTTTAATCCTTACAAAAATGAAATCCAAATGTTTGCAATGATTAAGTCTTCTCAAAAGCTCCAAGAATTCTCCCAAAATTGCCCTAGATCGCCAGAAACTGCTCCCAAAACCGTTCTCTCTTCAAATGATGTTCTTCTGCTCTTTTAATTAAAGTTAACGTGCATACCATGAGGCCATGCGTTTTTGGCATGGCCATGCCTTTTGCCCATGTGTTTTTGGCATGGCCATTTGTCTTGACCATGTGTTTTTGGCATGGCCCATGCTTTTTGCTAAAATTCCAAAAAGTCTTCACTGTTGACTCCATCTTCAATCTAGTTTCACCACGAGTCATGTTGCTCAAATATGAGATGATAAAGGACAAACACGATCCGTGTCAGTGTGACAAGAACCGCATTTCAAACGCAGTCCTTTGCTATGATGATAATGCAACAATGACTCGGGTTATGTCTTCATGCTTTCCTCCATGGAATGACCGGTTCATCTTCTCTGCATGCTCCAAAGCTCCAAGAATCTAAGCTCCATGCATCCATGCATCCAAGCTCCACGTTCCATGCTCCATAATGCCTGCAAAATAAATCAAAAATAGTGAAGTACCAGACATTCTTAAGGAAATATGAAATTACCCTAATAATCAACTAAATGTAAGAATTATGAAGTAGAATGCTATAAAAAGACGGAAATAAACGTGCAAAATAGGTGCGTAAAATGCACCTATCATTCCCTGTTGTAATATTTAATATTTATTGAATGCTATTAGTGCTATCCTACCATACATACTTATAAAGATAATATTTTTTCATGAATCTCATGCATTTGAAACCCCCTTTTTTAACTTCCTCAAACCACATTCATTTGAAACATCTTTTTTTAACTAATGCAACTCAAAAGTTTTCTTAATTATGATTTAACACTCAAAAGTTTTATAACTTATATTATGTTTAATTACATTTAGTGAAAAATTTACTATAAAAGGCCAATCTTTTGGGAATACATGCATACAAATTATATACAAATTTCAGAAAGAAAACAAACTTAAAAGTTTTTGTGTTGGGTTGAGGTCTTATGACCACTTTTGGAGATATGTTATTATATTAGCGTTTTTAATTTGTAAGTTTGTTATACTAATTCGATTTTTGGATTATTGTAACACAGTCGTTGTATATTGTGGTTTAATCGTTAACATATTAACCGTATGTTATTGTAACATACACGTTTTGAAATCATGTTTTAAGTAAATAATATTATGAAATATTATGTGAACTTGAATGTTGAGTTCTAACAGATAGTTTTTACTAGAATTGAAGTAAAACTATGCTTAGAATCATTCAGAAAGTATTGGAAGTCTTATGAGATTCCAATTAAAAGCCAAATAGTGAAATATAGCGAAAATATAAAATTTGGAATAAGTAAAATTTTATTATTGAAAGTTATAGATAATCTCGTTAGAAACATTTAGGCGAAAACCTCATCGAAATCCGAGTTATAACGAAGAAGTTATGACCAAACGAAGATCCGTGATAAATCCGAAAAATACCTTGTCGCGTAAAAATTTAGTTTTCGATAAACTAATTTTTAGCCTTAGTGATGTAAATGAAAGTTGTAGAACTCGTGAAAATAATCAACTTTCATATAAAGACCGTTTGAATCTGACTTCGTATGAGGAAGTTATGATTTTTCGAAGTTTCAGCTTAGCAGTAGACAGCTAAAAACTCGAATTTTAGATCGAGTGATTTTTAGCCGACACAACCTAAACGAGAATTGAAGGTCTCGTCATTAGTAGTGCAACGGTAAAAAGTCTGACGAAAACGGACGTCGGATGAAGAAGTTATGAATTTTTAACGGATTTTCCTGTCCCGGTCTGTTAAAAATAATAATATTAAAATTAAAGTCAAAATTAACCGACGAAGTCTAAAAGAAAGTTGTAGAGCATAATTCTAGCTTCGCGTGCGTATAAAGAACGTCAAAAACGGAGCTCGTATGTGAAAGTCATGGATTTTAGAAGTTTTTGCACATTTTTCGAGAAAATTCGCATGAATAGTGAAATGCCACGTCACCCTCGCTCGGAGTTGGCCACGTATCCGAAGCTGCTGTGTGGCAATGCCCGAGAAGCGACGTGTGTCGCACAGGAGTCCGAAGTCGTCACGTGGTTCTCGCATGCCTGCCTCGTGCCCTACTCGCGTGTCGCATGCTGATTCGACCGAGGGTGCGGTCCAATGGCTATCCGACGCGCCTCGCATTGATCACCCTCGCATGCGCAACCCACGTGCGAGCCACCTGCTGTCCGAGCCGAAGACCCAGCCGATGACGCGCCTGAAGCTGATGACTCCTCGCATCCGAGCCTCGCTGGAGCCCTGCGAAGCTGCCATCTGGTCCGAACCTCGCAGCCACCTGTCTCCTTCCCTTCGCTTCGGATCCGAAGCTCAGCCTATGTAAGGGGTGCGAGCCCTCTCAGCTAGTTTTAGAAATTTGGCATTTTCACCCCCTCTTTCAATAATTTTACGATCCCGACATCCCCCAAAGCCCCGATACTGATTCTAAAGCCCGAAACACGCCCCGAGACTCCCGAGAATCCCGAAAAATTTATCTTTTCGGTTTCGAAGCTCTACCTTCGCAGAGCCCGGTTTTCAACGACGAAAGTCATATTTAGAGCCGAAGTACTGCCCAAATTAATATTTTAGCCCCCGGTTAATTACGGTGAGTTTAATATATAGAAATAATTGTATGTTATGTGTTATATGTGCTACGTGCTTTTCAGTGTTATTATTCCGGGTTATTTTCCCGGGTTATTTTTTACTGCTATTTTTATATAGCAAAGAAATACCTTTGACCATGTGATCAGTGAAAGGACTTAGATTCACGTTGGTACTGGTATGTAGCCTCTAGCCATGTGGAACATGTCTCCGTAAGAGAATGAATTCTATTCTATGGTAGTGGCAGAAGGTTAGACATGGCTATAAGCCTGAAATCTACCGAAATGTTAATCCGAAGTTGTATATCTTCTGTGCCGTTTGGGCCAAAGTTTTATTGATGTATATCAAGCATGGAAATTGTTATGTCTCATTGATTGTACATCTTTAAATCAAATCAATGATTGATATGGAATGTTTGTCACATGATTCACATATGCCCTTGTTGTTCCTTGTTCCTCTTTGCTTCTGCCCTATTAAAGTATATATATGGCATAACGTTATATTGTATCTATTATCAAACTCACTAAGCGTGTCCGCTTACCCTCTCGATGTTTAACAAATTGCAGGAGATAGACATCCAGTATAGTTATATACTGGTAGAAGATTTTTGAATAGTTTGAAACTATTGTATCGATAGAAGCTTATGAATAGTTTGAAACTATTGTATTTTGCACTCCCATATGTATAAAACTATAGAATCCTGGGAAGTTATGTAATATATAACACTTTAAAATAGTCGGTTGTATCCAGTAGTTTGTAATCTCTTTATCAATGTAAAATATTGTTTTTTTTATGAATATTCAAGTAGCATGTTTTGGAGTAACTATATTGTCGAGTATGAAAGTTTGGGTCTTTCATAAATACGAAAGTTAGGGTCTTTCAATCATGGTATCAGAGCAGTAGTTTGAGTGAACTAAATTCCACGGATTGGTATTTAGACTTAAACTATTGGAAGTTCAATATATGAACTTAATCATTGTAAGTATAGGGATACAAACCATAGGAAATATATAAGTAAAAGTATTAGGTAATAATAAACCCTAATATTCTAAAATACAATGTTACTCCGTATTGCAGAGCAATGGCTGAACAGGTTAGTAGCCATACCCCTGAGGTTGGTGGAGGTCCTCAACCCGAGGAAGTGAATACTCCAGTATCTCCTCGTGAGGAGCGACTCTTGGGTAAACTTACCGGTGTTATTCGACAGACTCTCGAAGAACACAAAAAGAATGGTGATAAGGGAAAAGAGAAAGCCACTGGAGAATCTTCAAAAGGAGAGGTGAAGCGTCCCTCGTTCAAAGATTTCAAGAGTAGCGGTGCTACAGAGTGTAACGACCCAATTTTCATGACCAAAAATTTCGTTTTAAAAACATTACTTTTAGAAAATATTAAGAACTAAAACATTGTCCGATCGAATTATCACACAAGTGAACCATGTCTAAAAGCCAATTCATACATTCAATCAAAATATCATAGTACAAATCCCAGTGAAGCTCGTAAATGCGGAAACCGGAGAGTGTGTGTGTGTGACGTGCCACTACCGCGCCGGCTCCTTTCCCCTAGTTGAGGAGGTACCTGAAACCAAAACTGAAAACTGTAAGCACAAAGCTTAGTGAGTTCCCCCATAATACCACATACCATGCAACATATAACAACCATTGTTCAGCTAGGAGTTACGGGCCTTGCCCACACTCGGGAAGGTACGGGCCCTGCCCACACTTCGCTAGCCGGGAGATACGGGCCTCGCCCACACTTGTGAAGATACGGGCCCTGCCCACACTTCGCTATCTGGGAGATACGGGCCTAGCCCACACTCTAACCTCGGAGAGATACGGGCCCTGCCCACACTCAACCGCTAACTCATAACATACAAGTATCACGCAGACAACAAGTATAAGCAATTCTATCATATTAACACATATATCATACTTGACTAAACCCAGAGATACGGGCTCGGCCCACACTCTAGTACTAGCATCTCGTCTACACGGGTCGGCCTTGGTGCCTTGGACCCGTTCCTACTGGAAAGGAAACTCACCTCGAAATAGCTGCTGGTCTGTGTGGGAATTGATCACCTACTGCTGCTGCTGCTGCTCCGGAAACCCTCCGGCTGCAATTCCCACAATATACTCAATCAAACACTGCTCACTGACCTTTGGGTAAAATGACCATTTTACCCCTGACCTTGCCCTAAGTCAAAGTCAGAGTCAACTTTTCAGTTGACCTCGACTCGCCGAGTTGGCTTTCCAACTCGTCGAGTCCCTACGCAAAGGACTGCCCTGAATCCTGATCCTACTTGTCGAGTTAGGCGACGACTCGACGGGTTCACCTTCTTCACCAATATTCAAGTCCTTCATCCTACTCGCCGAGTTGTATGAACAACTCGCCGAGTTCATCTTCATCCGATGAACACTTATGCGAAGACTCGCCGAGTTGTACGAACAACTCGTCGAGTCTGTTCTTGATCTAAGGAGATTGCCTTGAACTCGCCGAGTCAGGGCATTGACTCGCCGAGTACGTCCATAGATGAGTTAAGCTTCCGACTCACTGAGTCACACCCCGTGACTCACTGCTCACTCGATACTACGAAAAAGGGGACAAACTCGGAGACTCGCGAATAGACTCGCCGAGTCGTTTCCATGCACCTACTGAATACACGGATTTGCTCGATTCCAGTCCATGCCATTCATAGATCTGGACTTCTAGGACACGAATCACACGTAAAGTTTCCAACTTTACGTGTGGATATTCACCAATATGGATTTTAAGGCTCAAAATGTCTCAAAAGGGTAGATCTAGGGCTAACAAGCAACATGGGGCCAAAAAGCTAACAGATCTGAGCCCCTGGAGCTCAATCTTGCCTAGATCCAAAGGCCAAACGCCTTATTACGACATACAATGCACATACAAGCTTGGGGATTTGACCAAGAAGGACCCAAATGAAGTTTTAAGCATGGAATCAAGGGGAAAACGAGTTATACCTCAAAGGAACTGCTGGAAGAACACAAATAACGCTTGGATGGCTTCCCTTCTTCTGGATCTACTTCCTTCCTCTTTCAAAGCCTTCAAAAAAACACACACTAACCTCAAACTCTCAAAGAATAGCTTAGAACGAGAGATACAGGGCTTTAAGGGTCAATGGGGGTCGGCTTGGGGCTGATAAGTCCTTTAAATAGGGTGCAAACCCCTGAAACTTAGGGTTTCATCCAACAGCTGTGACTCGCCGAGTCCAGGATATGGACTCGCCGAGTCACCAACTTAAACGTGTCCCGGGTCCCGCATCCACTCGGCGAGTCGGACCTATGACTCGCCAAGTCCAATGCTAAAAGAAAGGAAATACTCAAATAACATTTACGTACCAGGAACCGGGTGCTACAAATCTCCCCCGCTTATTTTAGACTTCGTCCTCGAAGTCTGCTGCTCGATCCTGAAACAGCTCGGGATAATGCTCCATCATCTCGTCCACCGGCTCCCAAGTCCATTCTGAACCCTTGCGGTGCTGCCATTGCACCTTCACTAGCTCCACCTTCTTGTTCCTCAAATCCTTCGACTTCCTGTCGAGGATTGCGGCTGGGCGCTCAATGTAATTCAGGCTGTCATCAACCTGAATATCCTCCAAAGGTACTACTGCAGAATCGTCCGCTAGGCACTTTCGCAACTGAGAAACATGGAAAGTGCTGTGGATCTGGCTAAGCTCGGCTGGCAGATCCAGCCTATATGCTACCTTGCCCACCCGGGCTACGACCCTGAACGGTCCGATGAATCGCGGGCCCAACTTGCCCCGCTTCCTGAATCGGATGACGCCTTTCCACGGCGACACCTTCAGGAGAACCATATCCCCGACCTTGAACTCAAAATCGGATCGACGCTTGTCGGCATAACTTTTCTACCGACTCTGAGCAGTCTGAAGCCTGCTCCGGACCTGCTGGATCCTCTCAGTCGTTTTGAGCACCACTTCGGTGCTCCCCATGGCTCTCTGGCCAACCTCACCCCAGCATATCGGGGTCCTACACCTCCGTCCGTACAACATCTCGAAGGGAGGGCGGTCGATACTCGCGTGATAGCTGTTGTTGTAGGAGAACTCGGCCAGGGGAAGATAGGTATCCCAGCTACCACCGAAATCTAGCACGCACGCCCGCAACATATCCTCCAGAGTCTGGATGGTCCGCTCGCTCTGCCCATCCGTCTGCGGGTGAAAGGCAGTGCTAAAATGCAGACGAGTGCGCAACTCGTCATGGAATCTCTTCCAAAACCTGGAAGTAAAACGCACATCCCTGTCCGAGATCACCGATACTGGCACCCCATGTCGTGCCACAATCTCCCTGATATAGATGTCGGCCAATTTCTCGGCCGATATGCTCTCCTGAATCGGAATAAAGTGAGCACTCTTGGTCAATCTATCCACGATGACCCAAATCGAATCCACTCCACGTGCGGTCCTGGGAAGCTTCGTGATAAAGTCCATCGTGATATCTTCCCATTTCCACAGTGGAATGTCCAACGGCTGCATCTTGCCATGCGGTCTCTGATGTTCGGCCTTGACCTTCCTGCAGGTCAAACATCGCTCGACATACCATGCCACATCCCGCTTCATGCAGGGCCACCAATAGTCAAGACGAAGATCCCTATACATCTTCGTCGCCCCGGGATGAATAGAGAATCGGGACTTGTGCGCCTCCTCCATCAAAATCTGGCGCACGCCTCCGTGATACGGCACCCACACCCTACGGTGTAGTGTCAAAACTCCTCGGCTATCATAATCAAAGGAGGAAACCTGACCCACCACATGCTCGCTCTTCCGATGCTCCTCCTTGATAGCCTCCTGTTGAGCCTCCCGAATCTGCTCCAACAGGGGAGTCACCACGGTCATCCTCAAGCAGACGTTCCTGATTGGCGCCGCCTTGCGGCTAAGCGCATCGGCCACCACATTGGCCTTCCCCGGGTGGTAAAGGATCTCGCAATCATAATCCTTTACCACATCCAACCACCGACGCTGCCTCATGTTCAAATTCGGCTGATCCATGAGGTACCTCAAACTCTTGTGGTCTGTGTAGATGGTACACCGAACCCCATAGAGGTAATGTCGCCAAATCTTAAGGGCAAATACCACCGCCCCCAACTCCAAATCATGCGTCGGGTAGTTCGCCTCGTGAGGCTTGAGCTGCCTCGAAGCGTAGGCAATGACATGCCCCCTCTGCATCAGCACCGCGCCCAACCCAGAAATGGACGCATCACAATAAACTACAAAATCCTCCACGCCCTCTGGCAGGGCTAGGATCGGCGCCTCGCACAATCTCTGCCTCAGCGTCTCAAATGTCGCCTGCTGCTCGGGTCCCCACCGAAAGACCACGGCTTTCTTCGTCAGCCGCGTCAAGGGCACGACTATCTTGGAGAAATCCTAGATAAATCTCCGATAGTAGCCTGCCAATCCCAGGAAACTCCGAATCTCAGATGGAGACTTCGGAACCTCCCACCTCATCACGGCCTCGACCTTGGCCGGATCGACCAGAATCCCGTTCTGGTTGACGAGGTGTCCAAGAAATTGCACCTCGCGCAACCAAAACTCACACTTGGAGAACTTGGCATACATGCTCTCCCTCCTCAGGGTCTCTAACACCTCTCTCAAATGCTCCTCATGTTCCTCCCGGGTCTTGGAATAAACCAAGATATCATCGATAAAGACTATCACAGACCGATCCAGCATCGGTCTGCATACGCGGTTCATGAGGTCCATGAACGCGGCAGGAGCATTGGTGAGTCCAAACGGCATCACCACGAACTCATAATGGCCATAGCGCGTCCGAAACGCGGTCTTCTGCATATCTTCCTCCCTGACCCTCATCTGATGATAACCCGAACGCAAATCAATCTTGGAGAACCAAGCTGCTCCCTGAAGCTGGTCAAAGAGGTCATCAATCCTCGGAAGCGGGTAACGGTTCTTCACCATTACCTTGTTCAGCTCCTGATAATCTATACACATCCGATGCGACCCGTCCTTCTTCTTCACAAACAGAATTGGGGCTCCCCAGGGCGAACTGCTCAGACGAATAAATCCCTTGTCTAGCAGCTCCTGCAGCTGCGTAGACAACTCATGCATCTCGGGAGGAGCCAACCGATACGGTGCCTTGGCTATCGGAGCCGCACCAGGGACAAGGTCGATCCTGAACTCCACTTGTCGCTCCGGAGGTATCCCAGGAAGCTCCTCTGGGAAAACATCTGCAAAGTCTCGGACCACCGGAACCTCGTTCACTGTCGACTTACCCGCCTCCCGGGTATCCATCACATACGCGACATATCCTGCGCATCCCTGCTGAAGGTAGCGCCTAGCCCTCGCTGCTGAAAATACAGCGGGTCCATACTGGGGTCTCTCACCATGAATCACCAACTCTCCCCCGCTTGGGGTCCTGACCCGCACTAGCTGTTGCGCGCAATCTATCATCGCCCCATTAGGGCTTAACCAATCCATGCCAATAATCACCTTGTTCCCACGCAACGGAATGGGAACCAAATCTACCAAATAGCGCTCCTCAAACAAACGCAGCACGCAATCTCGAAATACCGTCGATGCTCGCACCGATCGATCGTCAGCAATCTCCACCTCCAAAGGGCAATCTAACTCGCCCGATGACTCATGAAACTTCCTGCTAAGCGCAAGGGAAACGAATGATCGGGATGCACCCGAATCAAATAACAC
The DNA here is from genome assembly GCF_002870075.4 of Lactuca sativa. Lineage (NCBI taxonomy): Eukaryota > Viridiplantae > Streptophyta > Magnoliopsida > Asterales > Asteraceae > Lactuca > Lactuca sativa. The sequence continues at coordinate 188,034,593 of NC_056628.2, forward strand.
CTGAACTGGGAGGCCGTTCACATGGAACGATCCTAATACATACATATACATACAGAGCACATATCAATAACATAACATCATAAAAATAAGATAGAGGGAAAGAATCATACCCGTCACCACATCGGGTGCGGCGCGTGCCTCCTCGGTAGTCAGCTGAAATGCCCGGCTCCTCACCACTGGAGCCTCTGCCTTGCCATGCCGACCATCCGTGATCCGCAGGGTCGCTGGAGCTGGCGCCTTCACCGGCGCTGAAACTGTCAACTGGGGGCAATTGGCCTTCTTGTGGCCCCTCTGGTTGCAGTGAAAACACAGCAACTCCGATGTCTAAATAGCTGAAACTGGAGTAGTATAATCCCTGCTAATGTGCCCTGTCTTGCCGCACTTGTAGCAGCCTACTGAACCCATCCTACATGCCCCCATATGCGTCCTGCCGCATTTCCCGCAGCGGCTCGGTCCTGACTGGCCTTTCGGCCTACCATCTGATCCCTTGGGCTTCTTCCCCGAAGCCCCTCCTGCCTGACCCTCCTCTAGCTTCCGTTTCCGGATGTGCTCCAAATCTATCTCCCTCTCCCTCGCCCTGGCAATCATGGAGTCCAGGGTAGGGCAAGCCGAAAAGCTAACATGCTCCCGGATGTCAGCTCGTAGCATATCATGGTAACGAGTCCTCCTCATGTCCTCGTCACCGGCATACTGGGGCACCAACAAAGCCCTCTCCCGAAACTTGGCGGTGATCTCCGCCATAGTCTCCGTCGTCTGCCTCATGTCAAGAAACTCCCTGGCCAGCTGCTGAAGCTCGACCGCCGGCGCGAACTCTGCCCTGAACCTGGTCACAAAGTCCGACCAGGTCATAGCCTCGATAGCTGAGGCTCCCAACGAGTCACCCACTGACTCCCACCAATCCCGGGCTCGGTCCCGTAAACATCCTGCTGCATACCTCACCTTCGACCCCTCGGGGCAGAAGCTAGTCAACTGGGCAGACTCAATGTCTGCAATCCATCGCCTGGCAACAATGGGGTCTTTCACCCCATGGAAATCCGGCGCACCGCTGCCCCTGAAGTCCTTGAAGGACAGCGTGCGAGATCCTGACTGGCTAGATGCCATATCACTCCTGAATGCCCGAAGGCGATCCTCCATCAACTCCATGATCCCTTCCTTGATCGACCCAAAGATAATGGGAGTCGACTCAAGGATACCCCTGGTGATCTCTGACGCGATGAACTCGCGTAGCCCCTCATCAATCGGCTCGGAACCTGACCCCTCTCCTGAACCGCCATCTACCGGCCTCGATCGAAGCACCACCATTCTGCAATACATCACAACAATCATTAGTGATACTGATACTCCCTGAGGGATCACATCTACTTACAAGTTCCCTGGTCTTATCTTGTCCATCCTTGGTTCGGGTACGGATCCTCTGCTTTTAGTAGTACGGGCCCATACTACCTTCCACATCTATCCGTACCTTCTTTAAGGAATGCCTCGACTCCACCAGATCCCTTTCACTACTACTGATCACTGCTATACTCATCCTAGGCTTGCCCTAGGGAAATCTCTAGTTCCACTCTAACCAGTCCTCAGCTGCTGCAGGCCTCCTTGTAATGCCAGTTTGCCATTACCCGAATACCATCACATGTGACGAGGTTCAAATAATCCTTCGAGTACCCGACTCGTCCCTACAACGGTTGGACTCAAACAAGAGCTGCGCAGTAGGATCAAATCCGGCACTCTAAGATTATTCAACCCTGTTCACACGTGACGTGACGCATTCGCCTAATGGCTAACTCCCATTATTCAGAGTCCCACGAAGCACGAAGCAAGCAGCATTCAGATAAGGGTAACAATCTCAATTAACTCTATCTACTTTCAGGAACTGAGCTAGCATAAAGTACTAACTCATACTACCAGGCATAACCTAAGCAGGCTATCCTACTTACTGTTTATTCAACAATTAGCATGCAAGTTCTCATACGGCTGGAACACATAAAGCAGGCACATAAGGCATCACTCCTAGATCCTTAGTCCTATTCTAGCATGCTGTTCTACAAAAGCTGATACACATAACATAAACTTGTATGGGTACTTTGGGGATACTTACTTGAGCTCGGCTGGTCGCGCACATCACACACTTCGTTCCTTCTCAGAACTCTTTTCTAAATTTTTGAAAACATTTTCATTTAGAAAACCTTTTTAATCCCTCGATTTGAGTTCAGACACTCCCAAAGGTGTGTCTGAATCCCTCAAACCAGGGCTCTGATACCAACTTGTAACGACCCAATTTTCATGACCAAAAATTTCGTTTTAAAAACATTACTTTTAGAAAATATTAAAAACTAAAACATTGTCCGATCGAATTATCACACAAGTGAACCATGTCTAAAAGCCAATTCATACATTCAATCAAAATATCAGAGTACAAATCCCAGTGAAGCTCGTAAATGCGGAAACCGGAGAGTGTGTGTGTGTGACGTGCCGCTACCGCGCCGGCTCCTTTCCCCTAGCTGAGGAGGTACCTGAAACCAAAACTGAAAACTGTAAGCACAAAGCTTAGTGAGTTCCCCCATAATACCACATACCATGCAACATATAACAACCATTGTTCAGCTAGGAGTTACGGGCCTTGCCCACACTCGGGAAGGTACGGGCCCTGCCCACACTTCGCTAGCCGGGAGATACGGGCCTCGCCCACACTTGTGAAGATACGGGCCCTGCCCACACTTCGCTATCTGGGAGATACGGGCCTAGCCCACATTCTAACCTCGGAGAGATACGGGCCCTGCCCACACTCAACCGCTAACTCATAACATACAAGTATCACGCAGACAACAAGTATAAGCAATTCTATCATATTAACACATATATCATACTTGACTAAACCCAGAGATACGGGCTCGGCCCACACTCTAGTACTAGCATCTCGTCTACACGGGTCGGCCTTGGTGCCTTGGACCCGTTCCTACTGGAAAGGAAACTCACCTCGAAATAGCTGCTGGTCTATGTGGGAATTGATCACCTACTACTGCTGCTGCTGCTCCGGAAACCCTCCGGCTGCAATTCCCACAATATACTCAATCAAACACTGCTCACTGACCTTTGGGTAAAATGACCATTTTACCCCTGACCTTGCCCTAAGTCAAAGTCAGAGTCAACTTTTCAGTTGACCTCGACTCGCCGAGTTGGCTTTCCAACTCGCCGAGTCCCTACGCAAAGGACTGCCCTGAATCCTGATCCTACTCGTCGAGTTAGGCGACGACTCGACGGGTTCACCTTCTTCACCAATATTCAAGTCCTTCATCCTACTCGCCGAGTTGTATGAACAACTCGCCGAGTTCATCTTCATCCGATGAACACTTATGCGAAGACTCGCCGAGTTGTACGAACAACTCGTCGAGTCTGTTCTTGATCTAAGGAGATTGCCTTGAACTCGCCGAGTCAGGGCATTGACTCGCCGAGTACGTCCATAGATGAGTTAAGCTTCCGACTCACTGAGTCACACCCCGTGACTCACTGCTCACTCGATACTACGAAAAAGGGGACAAACTCGGAGACTCGCGAATAGACTCGCCGAGTCGTTTCCATGCACCTACTGAATACACGGATTTGCTCGATTCCAGTCCATGCCATTCATAGATCTGGACTTCTAGGACACGAATCACACGTAAAGTTTCCAACTTTACGTGTGGATATTCACCAATATGGATTTTAGGGCTCAAAATGTCTCAAAAGGGTAGATCTAGGGCTAACAAGCAACATGGGGAGAAGAAAATGGTAAATGATGTTCTAGTTGTTAACGAATATCCTGACGAAAATGGTAAATGATGTTCTATCTATCTGGCCTACACAGTTAATGTCTCAAAAGAGGAGAAGAAAATGGTAAATGATGTTCTAGTTGTTAACGAATATCCTGACGTTTTTCCCGATGACTTGCCTGGTCTTCCTCCGGATAGGCAAGTAGAATTTCGAATTGACCTTGTGCCTGGTGCTGCTCCGATTGCAAAGACTCCTTATCGTCTTGCGCCAGCTGAGATGAAAGAAATGATGATCCAACTACAAGAACTACTTGACAAGGGTTTCATTCGACCGAGTACCTCTCCTAAGGGTGCTCCGGTACTGTTTGTCAAGAAGAAAGATGGATCGATGCGGATGTGCATTGATTATCCTGAGTTAAATAAGGTGACTATCAAGAAGAAGTATCCATTACCTCGCATCGACGATTTGTTCGATCAACTTCAGGGTGTTAGCTATTTCTCAAAAATTGATTTAAGATCTGGCTATCATCAGTTGAAAGTTCACGAGCAGGATGTACCGAAGACTGATTTTCGTACTCGATATGGGCATTATGAATTCCTTGTTATGCCGTTTGGTTTAACAAACGCTCCGGCTGTATTCATGGATATGATGAATTGGGTATGCTGCCCAATGCTTGATAAATCAGTCATCGTATTCATTGATGATATTCTAATCTATTCCAAGTCTGAAGCTGATCATGCCATTCATATTCGTGCGGTATTGGAACTTCTTCGAAAGGAGAAACTATATGCTAAATTCTCGAAATGTGAATTTTGGCTTCGCCAAGTTCAATTTCTCGGCCATGTTATTTCTAGTAATGGTGTATCCGTAGATCCTATCAAAATCGAAGCCATTCAAAATTGGGAAGTGCCCCGTAATGCTTCCGAAATTCGTAGTTTCTTAGGTCTCGCGGGATATTACCGGAGATTCATTAAAGACTTTTCTCGTATAGCCGTACCTCTCGCGAGTCTTACACGGAAAGAAGTGAAGTTCGAATGGGGTGAAACCCAAGAAAGAGCTTTCTCAACTCTAAAAGATCTTTTGACTCATGCTCCAATCTTATCACTCTCAGAAGGTGATGATGACTTCTCCGTTTATAGCGATGCTTCAAGATTGGGACTCGGTTGTGTGTTGATGCAACGTGGCAAAGTGATAGCCTATGCCTCAAGACAACTGAAAGATTATGAAAAGAATTATCCTACTCATGATCTCGAACTCGCTGCAGTGGTATTTGCCCTAAAACTTTGGAGGCATTATCTATTTGGTACAAAGTGTCAATTATTTACCGACCACAAAAGTCTCAAGTACATATTCAGTCAGCAAACTTTGAACATGAGACAACAACGAGCCATGGAGCTGATCAAAGATTATGATTGTGAAATCCTATATCATCCTGGAAAAGCTAACGTGGTTGCTGATGCACTTAGCAGAAAAGTTTATCGCAATAGTATGTGTTATGCCATTACTCATACTACAGTAAAATTCACTATTTTAGATGAATTAGAGAAATGGCAAGAAGAGGCCCTAAAGCCAGAAAATGTGAAGAAAGAAGGGATGATACATTATAATGATGCTCTACTTGATGATCCGCGAGGATTAAAAGTATTCAAAAATCGGATGTGGATTCCAAAGATCAGTGGATTGAGACAAAAGATTTTAGATGAAGCCCATAAATCTAAACTGTCAATCCATCCTGGTACAAGTAAAATGTATAATGATGTAAGAGCTAATTATTGGTGGCCTGGATTAAAGAAAGACATTGGAAGCTATGTACAGGAATGCTTAGTATGCTTACAAGTCAAAGCAGAGCACCAAAAGCCTTATGGAACCCCAAAAAGTCTTAGTGTTCCTGTATGGAAATGGGAGGAATTGTCCATGGATTTCATTACCAAATTGCCAAAGACTGCTAGACAGCATGATAGCATTTGGGTAATTGTCGACCGCCTGACTAAAAGCGCTCATTTTCTTGCCATGCGTGAAACGGCCCCAATGGAGAAATACGCACAAGTATACTTGGATGAAATTGTGGCAAGACATGGTGTGCCACTAAAGATCATTTCCGATCGTGATACTCGCTTCACTTCTCACTTTTGGGCGAGCATGCAACGGGAATTAGGATCTCGAGTTGCTCTCAGCACAGCTTATCATCCCCAGACAGATGGTCAAACATAGAGAACAATCCAAACAATAGAAGATATGCTTTGTGCATGTGTCTTGGAGTTCGGTGGTAACTGGGATAAATACTTACCTCTTGTCGAATTCTCGTATAATAATAGTTACCACGCTTCAATCAAAATGCCGCCATACGAAGCATTATATGGTCGCAAGTGTCGTACTCCATTATGTTGGCGAGACATAGGACAGAAGATCCTTGGAGGCCCTGAAATGATTCAAGATACCACCGACAAAATTCAAATCGTACGAGAAAGAATGAAAGCGGCCCAGGATCGACAGAAGTCCTATACAGAAAAGAGAAGACGACCCATAGAATTCCAATTGGGTGATTTCGTGATGCTGAAGGTATCTCCATGGAAAGGCCTTATGAGATTTGGGAAGAAAGGAAAGTTAAGTCCTAGATTTGTTGGTCCTTTCAAAATCATCCAGAGAATTGGAAAACAAGCATACCGCTTAGAATTACCTGAAGATTTGGCAAGTATTCATGATGTGTTTCATGTGAGCTATCTGCGCAAATGCTTGAGCATCAATGATGAGACAGTTCCATTATCTGAGCTGAAATTGGATGATAAGTTAAGATATGTAGAAGAGCCAGAAGAGATCGTGAATGAAAGAACAACTAATCTACGTAATAAAGAAGTGGAGTTGGTGCTTGTCAAGTGGAAACACCATCAAGGCCCAAATTATACTTGGGAAAATAAGAATGAGATAAGAGCAAAATATCCCCATTTATTTTAATCGATGTAATTTCGGGGACGAAATCCTCAAAAGGAGGAGGTATTTGTAACATACACGTTTTGAAATCGTGTTTTGAGTAAATAATATTATGAAATATTATGTGAATTTGAATGTTGAGTTCTAACAGATAGTTTTTACTAGAATTGAAGTAAAACTATGCTTAGAATCATTCAGAAAGTATTGGAAGTCTTATGAGATTCCAATTAAAAGCCAAATAGTGAAATATAGCGAAAATATAAAATTTGGAATAAGTAAAATTTTATTATTGAAAGTTATAGATAATCTCGTTAGAAACATTTAGGCGAAAACCTCATCGAAATCCGAGTTATAACGAAGAAGTTATGACCAAACGAAGATCCGTGATAAATCCGAAAAATACCTTGTCGCGTAAAAATTTAGTTTTCGATAAACTAATTTTTAGCCTTAGTGATGTAAATGAAAGTTGTAGAACTCGTGAAAATAATCAACTTTCATATAAAGACTGTTTGAATCTGACTTCGTATGAGGAAGTTATGATTTTTCGAAGTTTCAGCTTAGCAGTAGACAGCTAAAAACTCGAATTTTAGATCGAGTGATTTTTAGCCGACACAACCTAAACGAGAATTGAAGGTCTCGTCATTAGTAGTGCAACGGTAAAAAGTCTGACGAAAACGGACGTCGGATGAAGAAGTTATGAATTTTTAACGGATTTTCCTGTCCCGGTCTGTTAAAAATAATAATATTAAAATTAAAGTCAAAATTAACCGACGAAGTCTAAAAGAAAGTTGTAGAGCATAATTCTAGCTTCGCGTGCGTATAAAGAACGTCAAAAACGGAGCTCGTATGTGAAAGTCATGGATTTTAGAAATTTTTGCACATTTTTCGAGAAAATTCGCATGAATAGTGAAATGCCACGTCACCCTCGCTCGGAGTTGGCCACGTATCCGAAGCTGCTGTGTGGCAATGCCCGAGAAGCGACGTGTGTCGCACAGGAGTCCGAAGTCGTCACGTGGTTCTCGCAAGCCTGCCTCGTGCCCTACTCGCGTGTCGCATGCTGATTCGACCGAGGGTGCGGTCCAATGGCTATCCGACGCGCCTCGCATTGATCACCCTCGCATGCGCAACCCACGTGCGAGCCACCTGCTGTCCGAGCCGAAGACCCAGCCGATGACGCGCCTGAAGCTGATGACTCCTCGCATCCGAGCCTCGCTGGAGCCCTGCAAAGCTGCCATCTGGTCCGAACCTCGCAGCCACCTGTCTCCTTCCCTTCGCTTCGGATCCGAAGCTCAGCCCTATGTAAGGGGTGCGAGCCCTCTCAGCTAGTTTTAAAAATTTGGCATTTTCACCCCCTCTTTCAATAATTTTACGATCCCGACATCCCCCAAAGCCCCGATACTGATTCTAAAGCCCGAAACACGCCCCGAGACTCCCGAGAATCCCGAAAAATTTATCTTTTCGGTTTCGAAGCTCTACCTTCGCAGAGCCCGGTTTTCAACGACGAAAGTCATATTTAGAGCCGAAGTACTGCCCAAATTAATATTTTAGCCCCCGGTTAATTACGGTGAGTTTAATATATAGAAATAATTGTATGTTATGTGTTATATGTGCTACGTGCTTCAGTGTTATTATTCCGGGTTATTTTTTACTGCTATTTTTATATAGCAAAGAAATACTTTTGACCATGTGATCAGTGAAAGGACTTAGATTCACGTTGGTACTGGTATGTAGCCTCTGGCCATGTGGAACATGTCTCCGTAAGAGAATGAATTCTATTTTATGGTAGTGGCAGAAGGTTAGACATGGCTATAAGCCTGAAATCTACCGAAATGTTAATCCGAAGTTGTATATCTTCTGTGCCGTTTGGGCCAAAGTTTTATTGATGTATATCAAGCATGGAAATTGTTATGTCTCATTGATTGTACATCTTTAAATCAAATCAATGATTGATATGGAATGTTTGTCACATGATTCACATATGCCCTTGTTGTTCCTTGTTCCTCTTTGCTTCTGCCCTATTAAAGTATATATATGGCATAACGTTATATTGTATCTATTATCAAACTCACTAAGCGTGTCCGCTTACCCTCTCGATGTTTAACAAATTGCAGGAGATAGACATCCAGTATAGTTATATACTGGTAGAAGATTTTTGAATAGTTTGAAACTATTGTATCGATAGAAGCTTATGAATAGTTTGAAACTATTGTATTTTGCACTCCCATATGTATAAAACTATAGAATCCTGGGAAGTTATGTAATATATAACACTTTAAAATAGTCGGTTGTATCCAGTAGTTTGTAATCTCTTTATCAATGTAAAATATTGTTTTTTTTATGAATATTCAAGTAGCATGTTTTGGAGTAACTATATTGTCGAGTATGAAAGTTTGGGTCTTTCATAAATACGAAAGTTAGGGTCTTTCAATCATGGTATCAGAGCAGTAGTTTGAGTGAACTAAATTCCACGGATTGGTATTTAGACTTAAACTATTGGAAGTTCAATATATGAACTTAATCATTGTAAGTATAGGGATACAAACCATAGGAAATATATAAGTAAAAGTATTAGGTAATAATAAACCCTAATATTCTAAAATACAATGTTACTCCGTATTGCAGAGCAATGGCTGAACAGGTTAGTAGCCATACCCCTGAGGTTGGTGGAGGTCCTCAACCCGAGGAAGTGAATACTCCAGTATCTCCTCGTGAGGAGCGACTCTTGGGTAAACTTACCGGTGTTATTCGACAGACTCTCGAAGAACACAAAAAGAATGGTGATAAGGGAAAAGAGAAAGCCACTGGAGAATCTTCAAAAGGAGAGGTGAAGCGTCCCTCGTTCAAAGATTTCAAGAGTAGCGGTGCTACAGAGTGTAACGACCCAATTTTCATGACCAAAAATTTCGTTTTAAAAACATTACTTTTAGAAAATATTAAGAACTAAAACATTGTCCGATCGAATTATCACACAAGTGAACCATGTCTAAAAGCCAATTCATACATTCAATCAAAATATCATAGTACAAATCCCAGTGAAGCTCGTAAATGCGGAAACCGGAGAGTGTGTGTGTGTGTGACGTGCCACTACCGCGCCGGCTCCTTTCCCCTAGTTGAGGAGGTACCTGAAACCAAAACTGAAAACTGTAAGCACAAAGCTTAGTGAGTTCCCCCATAATACCACATACCATGCAACATATAACAACCATTGTTCAGCTAGGAGTTACGGGCCTTGCCCACACTCGGGAAGGTACGGGCCCTGCCCACACTTCGCTAGCCGGGAGATACGGGCCTCGCCCACACTTGTGAAGATACGGGCCCTGCCCACACTTCGCTATCTGGGAGATACGGGCCTAGCCCACACTCTAACCTCGGAGAGATACGGGCCCTGCCCACACTCAACCGCTAACTCATAACATACAAGTATCACGCAGACAACAAGTATAAGCAATTCTATCATATTAACACATATATCATACTTGACTAAACCCAGAGATACGGGCTCGGCCCACACTCTAGTACTAGCATCTCGTCTACACGGGTCGGCCTTGGTGCCTTGGACCCGTTCCTACTGGAAAGGAAACTCACCTCGAAATAGCTGCTGGTCTGTGTGGGAATTGATCACCTACTGCTGCTGCTGCTGCTCCGGAAACCCTCCGGCTGCAATTCCCACAATATACTCAATCAAACACTGCTCACTGACCTTTGGGTAAAATGACCATTTTACCCCTGACCTTGCCCTAAGTCAAAGTCAGAGTCAACTTTTCAGTTGACCTCGACTCGCCGAGTTGGCTTTCCAACTCGTCGAGTCCCTACGCAAAGGACTGCCCTGAATCCTGATCCTACTCGTCGAGTTAGGCGACGACTCGACGGGTTCACCTTCTTCACCAATATTCAAGTCCTTCATCCTACTCGCCGAGTTGTATGAACAACTCGCCGAGTTCATCTTCATCCGATGAACACTTATGCGAAGACTCGCCGAGTTGTACGAACAACTCGTCGAGTCTGTTCTTGATCTAAGGAGATTGCCTTGAACTCGCCGAGTCAGGGCATTGACTCGCCGAGTACGTCCATAGATGAGTTAAGCTTCCGACTCACTGAGTCACACCCCGTGACTCACTGCTCACTCGATACTACGAAAAAGGGGACAAACTCGGAGACTCGCGAATAGACTCGCCGAGTCGTTTCCATGCACCTACTGAATACACGGATTTGCTCGATTCCAGTCCATGCCATTCATAGATCTGGACTTCTAGGACACGAATCACACGTAAAGTTTCCAACTTTACGTGTGGATATTCACCAATATGGATTTTAAGGCTCAAAATGTCTCAAAAGGGTAGATCTAGGGCTAACAAGCAACATGGGGCCAAAAAGCTAACAGATCTGAGCCCCTGGAGCTCAATCTTGCCTAGATCCAAAGGCCAAACGCCTTATTACGACATACAATGCACATACAAGCTTGGGGATTTGACCAAGAAGGACCCAAATGAAGTTTTAAGCATGGAATCAAGGGGAAAACGAGTTATACCTCAAAGGAACTGCTGGAAGAACACAAATAACGCTTGGATGGCTTCCCTTCTTCTGGATCTACTTCCTTCCTCTTTCAAAGCCTTCAAAAAAACACACACTAACCTCAAACTCTCAAAGAATAGCTTAGAACGAGAGATACAGGGCTTTAAGGGTCAATGGGGGTCGGCTTGGGGCTGATAAGTCCTTTAAATAGGGTGCAAACCCCTGAAACTTAGGGTTTCATCCAACAGCTGTGACTCGCCGAGTCCAGGATATGGACTCGCCGAGTCACCAACTTAAACGTGTCCCGGGTCCCGCATCCACTCGGCGAGTCGGACCTATGACTCGCCAAGTCCAATGCTAAAAGAAAGGAAATACTCAAATAACATTTACGTACCAGGAACCGGGTGCTACAAATCTCCCCCGCTTATTTTAGACTTCGTCCTCGAAGTCTGCTGCTCGATCCTGAAACAGCTCGGGATAATGCTCCATCATCTCGTCCACCGGCTCCCAAGTCCATTCTGAACCCTTGCGGTGCTGCCATTGCACCTTCACTAGCTCCACCTTCTTGTTCCTCAAATCCTTCGACTTCCTGTCGAGGATTGCGGCTGGGCGCTCAATGTAATTCAGGCTGTCATCAACCTGAATATCCTCCAAAGGTACTACTGCAGAATCGTCCGCTAGGCACTTTCGCAACTGAGAAACATGGAAAGTGCTGTGGATCTGGCTAAGCTCGGCTGGCAGATCCAGCCTATATGCTACCTTGCCCACCCGGGCTACGACCCTGAACGGTCCGATGAATCGCGGGCCCAACTTGCCCCGCTTCCTGAATCGGATGACGCCTTTCCACGGCGACACCTTCAGGAGAACCATATCCCCGACCTTGAACTCAAAATCGGATCGACGCTTGTCGGCATAACTTTTCTACCGACTCTGAGCAGTCTGAAGCCTGCTCCGGACCTGCTGGATCCTCTCAGTCGTTTTGAGCACCACTTCGGTGCTCCCCATGGCTCTCTGGCCAACCTCACCCCAGCATATCGGGGTCCTACACCTCCGTCCGTACAACATCTCGAAGGGAGGGCGGTCGATACTCGCGTGATAGCTGTTGTTGTAGGAGAACTCGGCCAGGGGAAGATAGGTATCCCAGCTACCACCGAAATCTAGCACGCACGCCCGCAACATATCCTCCAGAGTCTGGATGGTCCGCTCGCTCTGCCCATCCGTCTGCGGGTGAAAGGCAGTGCTAAAATGCAGACGAGTGCGCAACTCGTCATGGAATCTCTTCCAAAACCTGGAAGTAAAACGCACATCCCTGTCCGAGATCACCGATACTGGCACCCCATGTCGTGCCACAATCTCCCTGATATAGATGTCGGCCAATTTCTCGGCCGATATGCTCTCCTGAATCGGAATAAAGTGAGCACTCTTGGTCAATCTATCCACGATGACCCAAATCGAATCCACTCCACGTGCGGTCCTGGGAAGCTTCGTGATAAAGTCCATCGTGATATCTTCCCATTTCCACAGTGGAATGTCCAACGGCTGCATCTTGCCATGCGGTCTCTGATGTTCGGCCTTGACCTTCCTGCAGGTCAAACATCGCTCGACATACCATGCCACATCCCGCTTCATGCAGGGCCACCAATAGTCAAGACGAAGATCCCTATACATCTTCGTCGCCCCGGGATGAATAGAGAATCGGGACTTGTGCGCCTCCTCCATCAAAATCTGGCGCACGCCTCCGTGATACGGCACCCACACCCTACGGTGTAGTGTCAAAACTCCTCGGCTATCATAATCAAAGGAGGAAACCTGACCCACCACATGCTCGCTCTTCCGATGCTCCTCCTTGATAGCCTCCTGTTGAGCCTCCCGAATCTGCTCCAACAGGGGAGTCACCACGGTCATCCTCAAGCAGACGTTCCTGATTGGCGCCGCCTTGCGGCTAAGCGCATCGGCCACCACATTGGCCTTCCCCGGGTGGTAAAGGATCTCGCAATCATAATCCTTTACCACATCCAACCACCGACGCTGCCTCATGTTCAAATTCGGCTGATCCATGAGGTACCTCAAACTCTTGTGGTCTGTGTAGATGGTACACCGAACCCCATAGAGGTAATGTCGCCAAATCTTAAGGGCAAATACCACCGCCCCCAACTCCAAATCATGCGTCGGGTAGTTCGCCTCGTGAGGCTTGAGCTGCCTCGAAGCGTAGGCAATGACATGCCCCCTCTGCATCAGCACCGCGCCCAACCCAGAAATGGACGCATCACAATAAACTACAAAATCCTCCACGCCCTCTGGCAGGGCTAGGATCGGCGCCTCGCACAATCTCTGCCTCAGCGTCTCAAATGTCGCCTGCTGCTCGGGTCCCCACCGAAAGACCACGGCTTTCTTCGTCAGCCGCGTCAAGGGCACGACTATCTTGGAGAAATCCTAGATAAATCTCCGATAGTAGCCTGCCAATCCCAGGAAACTCCGAATCTCAGATGGAGACTTCGGAACCTCCCACCTCATCACGGCCTCGACCTTGGCCGGATCGACCAGAATCCCGTTCTGGTTGACGAGGTGTCCAAGAAATTGCACCTCGCGCAACCAAAACTCACACTTGGAGAACTTGGCATACATGCTCTCCCTCCTCAGGGTCTCTAACACCTCTCTCAAATGCTCCTCATGTTCCTCCCGGGTCTTGGAATAAACCAAGATATCATCGATAAAGACTATCACAGACCGATCCAGCATCGGTCTGCATACGCGGTTCATGAGGTCCATGAACGCGGCAGGAGCATTGGTGAGTCCAAACGGCATCACCACGAACTCATAATGGCCATAGCGCGTCCGAAACGCGGTCTTCTGCATATCTTCCTCCCTGACCCTCATCTGATGATAACCCGAACGCAAATCAATCTTGGAGAACCAAGCTGCTCCCTGAAGCTGGTCAAAGAGGTCATCAATCCTCGGAAGCGGGTAACGGTTCTTCACCATTACCTTGTTCAGCTCCTGATAATCTATACACATCCGATGCGACCCGTCCTTCTTCTTCACAAACAGAATTGGGGCTCCCCAGGGCGAACTGCTCAGACGAATAAATCCCTTGTCTAGCAGCTCCTGCAGCTGCGTAGACAACTCATGCATCTCGGGAGGAGCCAACCGATACGGTGCCTTGGCTATCGGAGCCGCACCAGGGACAAGGTCGATCCTGAACTCCACTTGTCGCTCCGGAGGTATCCCAGGAAGCTCCTCTGGGAAAACATCTGCAAAGTCTCGGACCACCGGAACCTCGTTCACTGTCGACTTACCCGCCTCCCGGGTATCCATCACATACGCGACATATCCTGCGCATCCCTGCTGAAGGTAGCGCCTAGCCCTCGCTGCTGAAAATACAGCGGGTCCATACTGGGGTCTCTCACCATGAATCACCAACTCTCCCCCGCTTGGGGTCCTGACCCGCACTAGCTGCTGCGCGCAATCTATCATCGCCCCATTAGGGCTTAACCAATCCATGCCAATAATCACCTTGTTCCCACGCAACGGAATGGGAACCAAATCTACCAAATAGCGCTCCTCAAACAAACGCAGCACGCAATCTCGAAATACCGTCGATGCTCGCACCGATCGATCGTCAGCAATCTCCACCTCCAAAGGGCAATCTAACTCGCCCGATGACTCATGAAACTTCCTGCTAAGCGCAAGGGAAACGAATGATCGGGATGCACCCGAATCAAATAACACCTGAACTGGGAGGCCGTTCACATGGAACGATCCTAATACATACATATACATACAGAGCACATATCAATAACATAACATCATAAAAATAAGATAGAGGGAAAGAATCATACCCGTCACCACATCGGGTGCGGCGCGTGCCTCCTCGGTAGTCAGCTGAAATGCCCGGCTCCTCACCACTGGAGCCTCTGCCTTGCCATGCCGACCATCCGTGATCCGCAGGGTCGCTGGAGCTGGCGCCTTCACCGGCGCTGAAACTGTCAACTGGGGGCAATTGGCCTTCTTGTGGCCCCTCTGGTTGCAGTGAAAACACAGCAACTCCGATGTCTAAATAGCTGAAACTGGAGTAGTACAATCCCTGCTAATGTGCCCTGTCTTGCCGCACTTGTAGCAGCCTACTGAACCCATCCTACATGCCCCCATATGCGTCCTGCCGCATTTCCCGCAGCGGCTCGGTCCTGACTGGCCTTTCGGCCTACCATCTGATCCCTTGGGCTTCTTCCCCGAAGCCCCTCCTGCCTGACCCTCCTCTAGCTTCCGTTTCCGGATGTGCTCCAAATCTATCTCCCTCTCCCTCGCCCTGGCAATCATGGAGTCCAGGGTAGGGCAAGCCGAAAAGCTAACATGCTCCCGGATGTCAGCTCGTAGCATATCATGGTAACGAGTCCTCCTCATGTCCTCGTCACCGGCATACTGGGGCACCAACAAAGCCCTCTCCCGAAACTTGGCGGTGATCTCCGCCATAGTCTCCGTCGTCTGCCTCATGTCAAGAAACTCCCTGGCCAGCTGCTGAAGCTCGACCGCCGGCGCGAACTCTGCCCTGAACCTGGTCACAAAGTCCGACCAGGTCATAGCCTCGATAGCTGAGGCTCCCAACGAGTCACCCACTGACTCCCACCAATCCCGGGCTCGGTCCCGTAAACATCCTGCTGCATACCTCACCTTCGACCCCTCGGGGCAGAAGCTAGTTAACTGGGCAGACTCAATGTCTGCAATCCATCGCCTGGCAACAATGGGGTCTTTCACCCCATGGAAATCCGGCGCACCGCTGCCCCTGAAGTCCTTGAAGGACAGCGTGCGAGATCCTGACTGGCTAGATGCCATATCACTCCTGAATGCCCGAAGGCGATCCTCCATCAACTCCATGATCCCTTCCTTGATCGACCCAAAGATAATGGGAGTCGACTCAAGGATACCCCTGGTGATCTCTGACGCGATGAACTCGCGTAGCCCCTCATCAATCGGCTCGGAACCTGACCCCTCTCCTGAACCGCCATCTACCGGCCTCGATCGAAGCACCACCATTCTGCAATACATCACAACAATCATTAGTGATACTGATACTCCCTGAGGGATCACATCTACTTACAAGTTCCCTGGTCTTATCTTGTCCATCCTTGGTTCGGGTACGGATCCTCTGCTTTTAGTAGTACGGGCCCATACTACCTTCCACATCTATCCGTACCTTCTTTAAGGAATGCCTCGACTCCACCAGATCCCTTTCACTACTACTGATCACTGCTATACTCATCCTAGGCTTGCCCTAGGGAAATCTCTAGTTCCACTCTAACCAGTCCTCAGCTGCTGCAGGCCTCCTTGTAATGCCAGTTTGCCATTACCCGAATACCATCACATGTGACGAGGTTCAAATAATCCTTCGAGTACCCGACTCGTCCCTACAACGGTTGGACTCAAACAAGAGCTGCGCAGTAGGATCAAATCCGGCACTCTAAGATTATTCAACCCTGTTCACACGTGACGTGACGCATTCGCCTAATGGCTAACTCCCATTATTCAGAGTCCCACGAAGCACGAAGCAAGCAGCATTCAGATAAGGGTAACAATCTCAATTAACTCTATCTACTTTCAGGAACTGAGCTAGCATAAAGTACTAACTCATACTACCAGGCATAACCTAAGCAGGCTATCCTACTTACTGTTTATTCAACAATTAGCATGCAAGTTCTCATACGGCTGGAACACATAAAGCAGGCACATAAGGCATCACTCCTAGATCCTTAGTCCTATTCTAGCATGCTGTTCTACAAAAGCTGATACACATAACATAAACTTGTATGGGTACTTTGGGGATACTTACTTGAGCTCGGCTGGTCGCGCACATCACACACTTCGTTCCTTCTCAGAACTCTTTTCTAAATTTTTGAAAACATTTTCATTTAGAAAACCTTTTTAATCCCTCGATTTGAGTTCAGACACTCCCAAAGGTGTGTCTGAATCCCTCAAACCAGGGCTCTGATACCAACTTGTAACGACCCAATTTTCATGACCAAAAATTTCGTTTTAAAAACATTACTTTTAGAAAATATTAAAAACTAAAACATTGTCCGATCGAATTATCACACAAGTGAACCATGTCTAAAAGCCAATTCATACATTCAATCAAAATATCAGAGTACAAATCCCAGTGAAGCTCGTAAATGCGAAAACCGGAGAGTGTGTGTGTGTGACGTGCCGCTACCGCGCCGGCTCCTTTCCCCTAGCTGAGGAGGTACCTGAAACCAAAACTGAAAACTGTAAGCACAAAGCTTAGTGAGTTCCCCCATAATACCACATACCATGCAACATATAACAACCATTGTTCAGCTAGGAGTTACGGGCCTTGCCCACACTCGGGAAGGTACGGGCCCTGCCCACACTTCGCTAGCCGGGAGATACGGGCCTCGCCCACACTTGTGAAGATACGGGCCCTGCCCACACTTCGCTATCTGGGAGATACGGGCCTAGCCCACATTCTAACCTCGGAGAGATACGGGCCCTGCCCACACTCAACCGCTAACTCATAACATACAAGTATCACGCAGACAACAAGTATAAGCAATTCTATCATATTAACACATATATCATACTTGACTAAACCCAGAGATACGGGCTCGGCCCACACTCTAGTACTAGCATCTCGTCTACACGGGTCGGCCTTGGTGCCTTGGACCCGTTCCTACTGGAAAGGAAACTCACCTCGAAATAGCTGCTGGTCTATGTGGGAATTGATCACCTACTACTGCTGCTGCTGCTCCGGAAACCCTCCGGCTGCAATTCCCACAATATACTCAATCAAACACTGCTCACTGACCTTTGGGTAAAATGACCATTTTACCCCTGACCTTGCCCTAAGTCAAAGTCAGAGTCAACTTTTCAGTTGACCTCGACTCGCCGAGTTGGCTTTCCAACTCGCCGAGTCCCTACGCAAAGGACTGCCCTGAATCCTGATCCTACTCGTCGAGTTAGGCGACGACTCGACGGGTTCACCTTCTTCACCAATATTCAAGTCCTTCATCCTACTCGCCGAGTTGTATGAACAACTCGCCGAGTTCATCTTCATCCGATGAACACTTATGCGAAGACTCGCCGAGTTGTACGAACAACTCGTCGAGTCTGTTCTTGATCTAAGGAGATTGCCTTGAACTCGCCGAGTCAGGGCATTGACTCGCCGAGTACGTCCATAGATGAGTTAAGCTTCCGACTCACTGAGTCACACCCCGTGACTCACTGCTCACTCGATACTACGAAAAAGGGGACAAACTCGGAGACTCGCGAATAGACTCGCCGAGTCGTTTCCATGCACCTACTGAATACACGGATTTGCTCGATTCCAGTCCATGCCATTCATAGATCTGGACTTCTAGGACACGAATCACACGTAAAGTTTCCAACTTTACGTGTGGATATTCACCAATATGGATTTTAGGGCTCAAAATGTCTCAAAAGGGTAGATCTAGGGCTAACAAGCAACATGGGGAGAAGAAAATGGTAAATGATGTTCTAGTTGTTAACGAATATCATGACGAAAATGGTAAATGATGTTCTATCTATCTGGCCTACACAGTTAATGTCTCAAAAGAGGAGAAGAAAATGGTAAATGATGTTCTAGTTGTTAACGAATATCCTGACGTTTTTCCCGATGACTTGCCTGGTCTTCCTCCGGATAGGCAAGTAGAATTTCGAATTGACCTTGTGCCTGGTGCTGCTCCGATTGCAAAGACTCCTTATCGTCTTGCGCCAGCTGAGATGAAAGAAATGATGATCCAACTACAAGAACTACTTGACAAGGGTTTCATTCGACCGAGTACCTCTCCTAAGGGTGCTCCGGTACTGTTTGTCAAGAAGAAAGATGGATCGATGCGGATGTGCATTGATTATCCTGAGTTAAATAAGGTGACTATCAAGAAGAAGTATCCATTACCTCGCATCGACGATTTGTTCGATCAACTTCAGGGTGTTAGCTATTTCTCAAAAATTGATTTAAGATCTGGCTATCATCAGTTGAAAGTTCACGAGCAGGATGTACCGAAGACTGATTTTCGTACTCGATATGGGCATTATGAATTCCTTGTTATGCCGTTTGGTTTAACAAACGCTCCGGCTGTATTCATGGATATGATGAATTGGGTATGCCGCCCAATGCTTGATAAATCACTCATCGTATTCATTGATGATATTCTAATCTATTCCAAGTCTAAAGCTGATCATGCCATTCATATTCGTGCGGTATTGGAACTTCTTCGAAAGGAGAAACTATATGCTAAATTCTCGAAATGTGAATTTTGGCTTCGCCAAGTTCAATTTCTCGGCCATGTTATTTCTAGTAATGGTGTATCCGTAGATCCTATCAAAATCGAAGCCATTCAAAATTGGGAAGTGCCCCGTAATGCTTCCGAAATTCGTAGTTTCTTAGGTCTCGCGGGATATTACCGGAGATTCATTAAAGACTTTTCTCGTATAGCCGTACCTCTCACGAGTCTTACACGGAAAGAAGTGAAGTTCGAATGGGGTGAAACCCAAGAAAGAGCTTTCTCAACTCTAAAAGATCTTTTGACTCATGCTCCAATCTTATCACTCTCAGAAGGTGATGATGACTTCTCCGTTTATAGCGATGCTTCAAGATTGGGACTCGGTTGTGTGTTGATGCAACGTGGCAAAGTGATAGCCTATGCCTCAAGACAACTGAAAGATTATGAAAAGAATTATCCTACTCATGATCTCGAACTCGCTGCAGTGGTATTTGCCCTAAAACTTTGGAGGCATTATCTATTTGGTACAAAGTGTCAATTATTTACCGACCACAAAAGTCTCAAGTACATATTCAGTCAGCAAACTTTGAACATGAGACAACAACGAGCCATGGAGCTGATCAAAGATTATGATTGTGAAATCCTATATCATCCTGGAAAAGCTAACGTGGTTGCTGATGCACTTAGCAGAAAAGTTTATCGCAATAGTATGTGTTATGCCATTACTCATACTACAGTAAAATTCACTATTTTAGATGAATTAGAGAAATGGCAAGAAGAGGCCCTAAAGCCAGAAAATGTGAAGAAAGAAGGGATGATACATTATAATGATGCTCTACTTGATGATCCGCGAGGATTAAAAGTATTCAAAAATCGGCTGTGGATTCCAAAGATTAGTGGATTGAGACAAAAGATTTTAGATGAAGCCCATAAATCTAAACTGTCAATCCATCCTGGTACAAGTAAAATGTATAATGATGTAAGAGCTAATTATTGGTGGCCTGGATTAAAGAAAGACATTGGAAGCTATGTACAGGAATGCTTAGTATGCTTACAAGTCAAAGCAGAGCACCAAAAGCCTTATGGAACCCCAAAAAGTCTTAGTGTTCCTGTATGGAAATGGGAGGAATTGTCCATGGATTTCATTACCAAATTGCCAAAGACTGCTAGACAGCATGATAGCATTTGGGTAATTGTCGACCGCCTGACTAAAAGCGCTCATTTTCTTGCCATGCATGAAACGGCCCCAATGGAGAAATACGCACAAGTATACTTGGATGAAATTGTGGCAAGACATGGTGTGCCACTAAAGATCATTTCCGATCGTGATACTCGCTTCACTTCTCACTTTTGGGCGAGCATGCAACGGGAATTAGGATCTCGAGTTGCTCTCAGCACAGCTTATCATCCCCAGACAGATGGTCAAACAGAGAGAACAATCCAAACAGTAGAAGATATGCTTTGTGCATGTGTCTTGGAGTTCGGTGGTAACTGGGATAAATACTTACCTCTTGTCGAATTCTCGTATAATAATAGTTACCACGCTTCAATCAAAATGCCGCCATACGAAGCATTATATGGTCGCAAGTGTCGTACTCCATTATGTTGGCGAGACATAGGACAGAAGATCCTTGGAGGCCCTGAAATGATTCAAGATACCACCGACAAAATTCAAATCGTACGAGAAAGAATGAAAGCGGCCCAGGATCGACAGAAGTCCTATACAGAAAAGAGAAGACGACCCATAGAATTCCAATTGGGTGATTTCGTGATGCTGAAGGTATCTCCATGGAAAGGCCTTATGAGATTTGGGAAGAAAGGAAAGTTAAGTCCTAGATTTGTTGGTCCTTTCAAAATCATCCAGAGAATTGGAAAACAAGCATACCGCTTAGAATTACCTGAAGATTTGGCAAGTATTCATGATGTGTTTCATGTGAGCTATCTGCGCAAATGCTTGAGCATCAATGATGAGACAGTTCCATTATCTGAGCTGAAATTGGATGATAAGTTAAGATATGTAGAAGAGCCAGAAGAGATCGTGAATGAAAGAACAACTAATCTACGTAATAAAGAAGTGGAGTTGGTGCTTGTCAAGTGGAAACACCATCAAGGCCCAAATTATACTTGGGAAAATAAGAATGAGATAAGAGCAAAATATCCCCATTTATTTTAATCGATGTAATTTCGGGGACGAAATCCTCAAAAGGAGGAGGTATTTGTAACATACACGTTTTGAAATCGTGTTTTGAGTAAATAATATTATGAAATATTATGTGAATTTGAATGTTGAGTTCTAACAGATAGTTTTTACTAGAATTGAAGTAAAACTATGCTTAGAATCATTCAGAAAGTATTGGAAGTCTTATGAGATTCCAATTAAAAGCCAAATAGTGAAATATAGCGAAAATATAAAATTTGGAATAAGTAAAATTTTATTATTGAAAGTTATAGATAATCTCGTTAGAAACATTTAGGCGAAAACCTCATCGAAATCCGAGTTATAACGAAGAAGTTATGACCAAACGAAGATCCGTGATAAATCCGAAAAATACCTTGTCGCGTAAAAATTTAGTTTTCGATAAACTAATTTTTAGCCTTAGTGATGTAAATGAAAGTTGTAGAACTCGTGAAAATAATCAACTTTCATATAAAGACTGTTTGAATCTGACTTCGTATGAGGAAGTTATGATTTTTCGAAGTTTCAGCTTAGCAGTAGACAGCTAAAAACTCGAATTTTAGATCGAGTGATTTTTAGCCGACACAACCTAAACGAGAATTGAAGGTCTCGTCATTAGTAGTGCAACGGTAAAAAGTCTGACGAAAACGGACGTCGGATGAAGAAGTTATGAATTTTTAACGGATTTTCCTGTCCCGGTCTGTTAAAAATAATAATATTAAAATTAAAGTCAAAATTAACCGACGAAGTCTAAAAGAAAGTTGTAGAGCATAATTCTAGCTTCGCGTGCGTATAAAGAACGTCAAAAACGGAGCTCGTATGTGAAAGTCATGGATTTTAGAAGTTTTTGCACATTTTTCGAGAAAATTCGCATGAATAGTGAAATGCCACGTCACCCTCGCTCGGAGTTGGCCACGTATCCGAAGCTGCTGTGTGGCAATGCCCGAGAAGCGACGTGTGTCGCACAGGAGTCCGAAGTCGTCACGTGGTTCTCGCAAGCCTGCCTCGTGCCCTACTCGCGTGTCGCATGCTGATTCGACCGAGGGTGCGGTCCAATGGCTATCCGACGCGCCTCGCATTGATCACCCTCGCATGCGCAACCCACGTGCGAGCCACCTGCTGTCCGAGCCGAAGACCCAGCCGATGACGCGCCTGAAGCTGATGACTCCTCGCATCCGAGCCTCGCTGGAGCCCTGCAAAGCTGCCATCTGGTCCGAACCTCGCAGCCACCTGTCTCCTTCCCTTCGCTTCGGATCCGAAGCTCAGCCCTATGTAAGGGGTGCGAGCCCTCTCAGCTAGTTTTAAAAATTTGGCATTTTCACCCCCTCTTTCAATAATTTTACGATCCCGACATCCCCCAAAGCCCCGATACTGATTCTAAAGCCCGAAACACGCCCCGAGACTCCCGAGAATCCCGAAAAATTTATCTTTTCGGTTTCGAAGCTCTACCTTCGCAGAGCCCGGTTTTCAACGACGAAAGTCATATTTAGAGCCGAAGTACTGCCCAAATTAATATTTTAGCCCCCGGTTAATTACGGTGAGTTTAATATATAGAAATAATTGTATGTTATGTGTTATATGTGCTACGTGCTTTTCAGTGTTATTATTCCGGGTTATTTTTTACTGCTATTTTTATATAGCAAAGAAATACCTTTGACCATGTGATCAGTGAAAGGACTTAGATTCACGTTGGTACTGGTATGTAGCCTCTGGCCATGTGGAACATGTCTCCGTAAGAGAATGAATTCTATTTTATGGTAGTGGCAGAAGGTTAGACATGGCTATAAGCCTGAAATCTACCGAAATGTTAATCCGAAGTTGTATATCTTCTGTGCCGTTTGGGCCAAAGTTTTATTGATGTATATCAAGCATGGAAATTGTTATGTCTCATTGATTGTACATCTTTAAATCAAATCAATGATTGATATGGAATGTTTGTCACATGATTCACATATGCCCTTGTTGTTCCTTGTTCCTCTTTGCTTCTGCCCTATTAAAGTATATATATGGCATAACGTTATATTGTATCTATTATCAAACTCACTAAGCGTGTCCGCTTACCCTCTCGATGTTTAACAAATTGCAGGAGATAGACATCCAGTATAGTTATATACTGGTAGAAGATTTTTGAATAGTTTGAAACTATTGTATCGATAGAAGCTTATGAATAGTTTGAAACTATTGTATTTTGCACTCCCATATGTATAAAACTATAGAATCCTGGGAAGTTATGTAATATATAACACTTTAAAATAGTCGGTTGTATCCAGTAGTTTGTAATCTCTTTATCAATGTAAAATATTGTTTTTTTTATGAATATTCAAGTAGCATGTTTTGGAGTAACTATATTGTCGAGTATGAAAGTTTGGGTCTTTCATAAATACGAAAGTTAGGGTCTTTCAATCATGGTATCAGAGCAGTAGTTTGAGTGAACTAAATTCCACGGATTGGTATTTAGACTTAAACTATTGGAAGTTCAATATATGAACTTAATCATTGTAAGTATAGGGATACAAACCATAGGAAATATATAAGTAAAAGTATTAGGTAATAATAAACCCTAATATTCTAAAATACAATGTTACTCCGTATTGCAGAGCAATGGCTGAACAGGTTAGTAGCCATACCCCTGAGGTTGGTGGAGGTCCTCAACCCGAGGAAGTGAATACTCCAGTATCTCCTCGTGAGGAGCGACTCTTGGGTAAACTTACCGGTGTTATTCGACAGACTCTCGAAGAACACAAAAAGAATGGTGATAAGGGAAAAGAGAAAGCCACTGGAGAATCTTCAAAAGGAGAGGTGAAGCGTCCCTCGTTCAAAGATTTCAAGAGTAGCGGTGCTACAGAGTGTAACGACCCAATTTTCATGACCAAAAATTTCGTTTTAAAAACATTACTTTTAGAAAATATTAAGAACTAAAACATTGTCCGATCGAATTATCACACAAGTGAACCATGTCTAAAAGCCAATTCATACATTCAATCAAAATATCATAGTACAAATCCCAGTGAAGCTCGTAAATGCGGAAACCGGAGAGTGTGTGTGTGTGTGACGTGCCACTACCGCGCCGGCTCCTTTCCCCTAGTTGAGGAGGTACCTGAAACCAAAACTGAAAACTGTAAGCACAAAGCTTAGTGAGTTCCCCCATAATACCACATACCATGCAACATATAACAACCATTGTTCAGCTAGGAGTTACGGGCCTTGCCCACACTCGGGAAGGTACGGGCCCTGCCCACACTTCGCTAGCCGGGAGATACGGGCCTCGCCCACACTTGTGAAGATACGGGCCCTGCCCACACTTCGCTATCTGGGAGATACGGGCCTAGCCCACACTCTAACCTCGGAGAGATACGGGCCCTGCCCACACTCAACCGCTAACTCATAACATACAAGTATCACGCAGACAACAAGTATAAGCAATTCTATCATATTAACACATATATCATACTTGACTAAACCCAGAGATACGGGCTCGGCCCACACTCTAGTACTAGCATCTCGTCTACACGGGTCGGCCTTGGTGCCTTGGACCCGTTCCTACTGGAAAGGAAACTCACCTCGAAATAGCTGCTGGTCTGTGTGGGAATTGATCACCTACTGCTGCTGCTGCTGCTCCGGAAACCCTCCGGCTGCAATTCCCACAATATACTCAATCAAACACTGCTCACTGACCTTTGGGTAAAATGACCATTTTACCCCTGACCTTGCCCTAAGTCAAAGTCAGAGTCAACTTTTCAGTTGACCTCGACTCGCCGAGTTGGCTTTCCAACTCGTCGAGTCCCTACGCAAAGGACTGCCCTGAATCCTGATCCTACTCGTCGAGTTAGGCGACGACTCGACGGGTTCACCTTCTTCACCAATATTCAAGTCCTTCATCCTACTCGCCGAGTTGTATGAACAACTCGCCGAGTTCATCTTCATCCGATGAACACTTATGCGAAGACTCGCCGAGTTGTACGAGCAACTCGTCGAGTCTGTTCTTGATCTAAGGAGATTGCCTTGAACTCGCCGAGTCAGGGCATTGACTCGCCGAGTACGTCCATAGATGAGTTAAGCTTCCGACTCACTGAGTCACACCCCGTGACTCACTGCTCACTCGATACTACGAAAAAGGGGACAAACTCGGAGACTCGCGAATAGACTCGCCGAGTCGTTTCCATGCACCTACTGAATACACGGATTTGCTCGATTCCAGTCCATGTCATTCATAGATCTGGACTTCTAGGACACGAATCACACGTAAAGTTTCCAACTTTACGTGTGGATATTCACCAATATGGATTTTAAGGCTCAAAATGTCTCAAAAGGGTAGATCTAGGGCTAACAAGCAACATGGGGCCAAAAAGCTAACAGATCTGAGCCCCTGGAGCTCAATCTTGCCTAGATCCAAAGGCCAAACGCCTTATTACGACATACAATGCACATACAAGCTTGGGGATTTGACCAAGAAGGACCCAAATGAAGTTTTAAGCATGGAATCAAGGGGAAAACGAGTTATACCTCAAAGGAACTGCTGGAAGAACACAAATAACGCTTGGATGGCTTCCCTTCTTCTGGATCTACTTCCTTCCTCTTTCAAAGCCTTCAAAAAAACACACACTAACCTCAAACTCTCAAAGAATAGCTTAGAACGAGAGATACAGGGCTTTAATTATAAAAACAATGTGAACATAGAATGACTACATCATATTTGTTTATGTAATTATAAAAACAATGTGAACATAGAATGACTACATCAATTATTCAATTTTACATAGAAATCGATACCACTAAAGAGGTATGTTGTCTTTAACCGATGGTAGGAGATCCACATACCCTTTTTAATTATTTATATTGATGTTTAGTAATATCTATTTTATATTCCTATTCACCTTAATTTTTTAGGTACAAATTAAGGAAGAAGATTTTCGGCGTACCAACATAAAGTCAAACGTACGCCTTGCAAAATATGTAATTAAAATTAAATATCATATTACTAATCGATTTATTTTAAAACTCTTGATGACATTTATGTATATTGATATATTTTGTATGACTTTATTTTTAATTTCAATGTTTAATATTTGAACGTTCATATATGAAACCTTGGATGTTTTAGTGTAATATAAATAGTGTAATACAAAGTTTATTAGTTCATTATTGTTATTAATAGTTCATTCAAAACAACTTATTTCTTATTCTATCCAAAAATATTATGGGACATAAGAAAAGTAAATTATATTAATATTATACAAAAACTTATAATATATATTGATTGGATATTATAAAAATAATAGTAAAGTTTATAAGGTATTCTAGCGCAACGCGCGAGACGCCTAGTTATGTTATAATTGAATGTTAACCGGTAATTCCATACAATTTAATAATTATATTACACTATTCGCTATATATAATCATCCATGTACAGATGTACTTTGTTGTAAAACTGCCAGCCATCCCTCCCTAGTCTTTTAATGCAAAATCACCTAAATTTCATAAACTGAAACTTAGATTGAACTGTAATACGGAGTAGTTTTTGTTTTTTGTTCTTCTTTTCAACTTTCATCGTCAATAATTAGTATTTAATGATTTTTTTATTAATAATATACTTTGGTAATAATATGCAATACAAAAAATAAAATTAAAAAAAAAAAAAAAAAAACCCTTAAAAAAGGTGTGACCGAACTCGATTCTTTTGACTTGTATATAAAAAGGTATATATTCGACATATTAATATCATTTTAAAATGTATTCATTTAAAAGAGCTGATCTAAAATACATTGATATGACAATATGCAACCAAACAAAACAATATAAAAATTTGATGAATATTTAATCTTTAGGATGAGTATGATAATTGGAAGGTGTGAAGGAGTTGTAAAGGGGCCCATTTATTGGATAATCTTGCAAACTATGATATAAAACATTGAGGCGTGGAAGTAACCTAATGGTTTTTATATCAATATTAATTATTAAACATATTTCATGAATAAGTGAAGTTTGAATTTTCTAAAACATGACAAAAAAAATATTTAGAATATAAAATATTGCTTAGTGAAAATGGAAATTGAGTAATAATTTGTATGGTTTTAATTTTAATTCTATAAAATTATAATTGTTGATTTAGATAAATATATGATCTTATAATCTGTATTAATTTTATTTTAAATTTTATTATAATGTTATTAATTTAATATAATTACAATGAAAAAATTAAAATGGATAATCAATAGGTTGACAAGTGGCATAACATTAATTAGGAGACCTAAGAGGATGACACATGGTAAAAATAGAATAAACCTTTTCTTTTATTATATATATATATATATATATATATATATATATATATATATATATATATATATATATATATATATATATAAGGAAAGGTTATACGAAAAACAAAAAAACCATAAAAATCATCAAAAGAAATAAAAAAAATACTTAGAGATCACAAATCTTATTTGTGACTTTATATATAAAAAAGTCATAGCTTCATTTAAAAATTCACTAAAAAAAAATTAAAAAATCAATTATTTTTCGGTTTTTTTTCAAAAAAAAATTCAGCGAAATTATATAAAAAGTTGAAAATTTTAAGAATAAAAATTCAAAAAAAAAAAAAAAAAAAGATTTGTGATCTCTAAGAATTTTTTGTGCATTTTTATGATTTTTAGAGTTTTTTTCTTTTCCACAGAACCTAAACATATATATATATATATATATATATATATATATATATATATATATATATATATATATATATATATATATATATATATATATATAACCCTAAAAATCATATAAATGCATAAAAAATACTTAAAGATCACAAAACTATTTTTTGAATTTTTTTTAATAAAAAATCGCAGCTTTTTCTTAAAATTCGCTGAAAAGAAATAAAAAGTTATATATATATATATATATTTTTTTTTTTTATAATTTTTTTTCAAAATTTTTTTTTCAGTGAATTTGTATAGAAAGGTACGTGTTAATACATATATCTAAGAGAATTAAAAAAATTTTGAAAAAAAAATTATATGTTTGTATATATGAATATTTTTTTGAAAAAATATATATGCATAAAAAATATAAACATGCGTTAAAATAAATATATATTTTTTGAAAATATCCTTTTTTTTTAAATCTTATTTTTTGAAAAATAAGGTACATTTTCATATATTTGAAAAAAAAAATTAACTTTTTTTTAAATTTTTTAATCTTGTATATTAAATCTACAAAATTTTAAATTTAGAAATTAATATTTGAAAAAATAAATTTTCAAAAAAAAAATTGAATTTTTAATGCATATTGAAATTTTTTGTGTATATGCATATTCTTAAAAAACATATATGCATATGCAAATGCACATTTAAAAAAAAACATTTTTAATACCTCTATATGCCTAAGAGTAACCATATTCATATCTATATACATATGAATAAATATATGCATAAGGCAATTAAATATATATGATTATGATTATGCTTATGTATATGCATATGCATATTCATAAGTATATTAAATATGCATATGAATAACTATATACATATACATATGCTTATGTATAAGTATGTGCATATACATACGAATAACTATATGCATATGCATACGAATAACTATATGAATATGCATATACATATGCTTATCAATATGCATATGTATATGAATATGTATAAGAATAAGTATATGACAAATACATATTCATATTCATATGAATAAGCATAAACATATGCATAAAGAATAACTATACATATTCATAAATATATGACGTATGCATATGCATATGAATAAGAATAAGTATATGATATATATATATATATATATATATATATATATATATATATATATATATATATATATATATATATACATACATATTCATAAGAATTAGTATATGCATATGCATATGAATAAGTATATGACACACACACACACAATAATATATATATATATATATATATATATATATATATATATATATATATATGTATATGAATAAGCATATACATATGCAACCATGATAGTGGCAATGTTATTAAGAGTAATGTAGGAGAAGGGTTTAATAGGTCAAAAGCAGTAGCAACAACGAGGATGAAGAAGGTTAAAATGGAACAACACTTGGATTTCATATATTTTTTTTTTATTTTTTTGTAAATCTTCAGAAATATTCCTTAAATTTCATAATTAATATTTGAAAAAAGAATTTTTCAAAATAAATGCATTTTAATGCATATTTTTAGTAAGTACCTTGAATGGAATGTAGACTATGTTTACTATGGTTATTGTTGGATAGGAATTTCTGTTTTTTTCTATTTCAACTTTGAAATAGAAGATAATAGTGTGTGTATGTTTCGTTGAAACCGAAGAACTTGAATTTTAATTGGTCAACTTGGTTTCTAATTTCTCAAGGGTGAATGATGAATCAATACAAATTTTGCAAACCATGTTTTAGAACATATATTATTGACAAAAATACTATTGACTATACTTTTTTTACATGATTTTGTAGATAGTAGATGTACATTAAAATCAAAGACAAAGAGAAAGTTACAAATTTGGTTTCTGTGGTGTACCTATTTTTTTTTCAAGTTTTTATGGTTAAAATGGTCATTTTAAAAGACAAAATGATCTTGATCATTATAAAATAATAACACTTGAATTTCATTAGATTAAAGACAAATACCACAAAACCAGTCATAAATAAATAGCAGTTGATTCATCGAGATTCAAGGCACATATTTTATTTGTTAGAATGGATCATGTTTGTATGATATTTATTTGTTTGTTAATTCATTGATGTAACAAGATAGACTTTTTATTATTTTTTCATTTTTTCCAAATTTAATTGAATAAAAAAAATAGAAACCTACCATTTTCTTGATACACAAAATACTTGTATCATAATCTAAAATGACAAAGGAAACGACAACATTTACTCTGTTCTCGAAGTATCTCTTGATTTCCAGTAAGCAAAAGCTCATTCAAGATCTGATTGAAGGTAAAATTTCTTGGGATAAAACCTCTATCCACCATTTCTATCAACAGTTTCCCTGCCACCATTAAATCATTTGATATCTTCCTCACAAACATTGAACTGATCAGAATATTGTATGTATCCAAATTGGGAAAATATTCGCCACTACCCATTCTTTCAAAAACTTCCAAACCCATTTCAATTTCACCTTCATCACAGTAATACCCAACGATCTCATTGAAAATTTGAACATTTGGTTCACATTCATCCTATTTCATTCTATCCAGATACTTCATTGCCTTTTCCATCTTTCCAACGTGACACAATCCTCTGATGAGTACACTGTATGTTGTTGAGTTAGGTGAATTACCCTTCTTCAACATCTCCTCGAACACTACAATGGAGTTTTATATAGTGTATTTCATGCATAGAACTTGAATGAATGTGGTGTAAGTGGCAACAAAGGGAAGCATCCTTGTTTCAAGCATTTCATCAAATACCTGGCGTGCCTTTTGGATCTCACCTGAAACTCCAAAGCCATGGACCATTGTTTTGTAGGTAACAACATCTATCACACATTTTTTCCATTTTATCTCCACAAAGAACTGAAAATTGTGAGCATTTCGGGTGCATTTTCACTATACACGATGACTTTGAAAGTTTTTTCATCAAGGGCCAATGAGCATCCAAAAGGTTGAATTAGTTTACCATTTTGAATGTGGTGGTAGGTAGTGGTTACCTTGTTAGAAAGAGGACGTTTGCCGCTAGACACGGTGCTGGTGACAGACAGAAGTTGAGTAGTCAAATGAGTCGTCGGATTCTTCAAAATCAGCATGGAACTTTGCATCTAATGTTTTTTGATGAATGATTCTTGCACTGTTTTTTGATCTTGTGGAACTGGTGGAAAGATTGATCATTTGTCCTTGAGGTAGACAGTGTTATCAGATCTATGTATAGAACAGAGGAATTAATATCAAATCACATGGCTTTTGGCCATGAAATAAAAATCACTAAGATGAAATATAAGTGTATTTTTCTTGAAATAACAAAGAAATGAATACAATGCATATTTATAACAACACTCCACCGCCTATAGTCAATATGGCATGCTGTGAGTGAAGCCAATGTGAGTGAAGTGAACCATTTTTTTTGAGCTTACATGATCTGGTTCTTCAAAAATGTTTATTTTATTTTATTTTTATTCTTTTTTTTTACGTTATGCATCTTGTAGATGCACAGTTCGTTGTTTCACTCCTTAAAACAGAGTTCACTTTTGATTAAGAAGGTGCACAATAATATTGTGCACCATTATATATTGAATATAAGAAAATAGTATATTAGAAATTACGCATTTTCAAATTCATTAATCCAATTATATTCTTTATTTTATCTCAGTTTCCTTAAAGCAAGGGATTACAATACCATAACAATTATCGGTTACAAGAATCGAACACCAAGTTAATCGCATCCCTCTTTTATCTAACTACTGAAAATCTTCAATGGAAACCTTAAATTTGATTTTCGGCACCATTTTTCTTTGATAAAAAATTTGAATGAAATGCTTCTCAGCAACGGCTGTTTGATGGAGGTAGATTGTAGGGTGGTTCTAGTTAAGCGACGATGGTAGCCAAGTAGATGGTGATGTAGAGGATCGATGTTGGTTGATATAATACTAGTGGCCGACAACCAAAATGGGGAGGATTCTGTGAGAGGATGACGGGGCACCGCTAATCTGTCTCTATCATGTCGCTCCTTAACCTGATGAAGTTCAATACTCTACTCTGACGACCGGTAGCGTCGGAATAAGGTATCTCAAATCATTATTTTCTCAACTTCTTCTTCTTTCTCAGCCACGAAATCGACTCTACTTCTTATCTATTGTCAACGAAGACAACAAGGTACCTTAAATTGTTTGCCCTAATTCCAGTTTCTATAATGTTATGTCGTGAATTTGAAGACATATGTTATTTTGGATGATTTTTCCGTAGCTCCTATTTCTTTTTTAATTTGAGATGATTTCTTTGTAAAAAAAATTATGGATCATATCTCCCCCTTCGGTTCGTATATCTTCATTGGCCACCAATTACTTATTCTTTTTGATTGATTTTAATCAGATCCTTAATCTTATTAAATAGAAAAAGTATTGTCTTTAACTTGTTGGTATTGGTATCAAATCATTTTATGGTGAATATTTGTTGTTTTGGTTGTTTAGATAAATGGAAACAATATGCTCTCTTAACATTTTCGATTTCAAAGGGGAAGAAAAGGAGAGGTTGGTCATCATCTCTCTACATATTTGATGTATCTGCAATGTTTCTAACATTTAACATCTTTTTTTCTTTCAGATGCATGGAGTTTGAAAGGGCAGAACAATAACTCCAAGTTACACCCGAACTACACAAAATATGTATTGAATATTGTTCATCCATGAGCATATATGTTCATAGATAAACATATGTTCATAGATGAATACATGTTCATGGATGCAAATTATATGTTCATAACTAATTTTGGGGATTTTGAAAACAATTTTCATCAATAAACATATATTCACAATTGAATACGTATTGAATTTTAAGTAATATAGTCATTTTACATCATACATATTTCTCTATTTTAATCTTCTTATAGATAAATAAGTCATGAAGAAAGTACATTTTAAATTAAAAAGGCAAGAGGAGTTTTGTGGAACTTTCTCGGTTGAAAGCTAGATTCATTCATGAACATAGACACATCTAAGTTTTTGTACAAATATTTAGTTATGAACATGTATGAACATATGTGTGACATCCCCAAAATCACGGCCAGAAAAGACCGGGTTCATTTATGTTTTTAAAATAGTTTCAGAGTAAATCCATTGATTTAAAAGAGTTGCGGAATTTGTTCCCGAAACAAAATATGATAAAATAAAGTTTATCAAAGCATTTCATCAAGAGATGCATTTTCATTATATAACAATATTCGGGATGTCATGTTCCGATAAACAGACCAAAAGCATAAACAACAAAAGATAGACCATACAACAGTTACATATAACAACTGGTCTAATATCAAAAGATCTTGATAAGTCATCCAACTTATGCTCTCGTGCCACTACCTGTAGTACAACAAAACAAAGTGGGTCAGACTTGGGAGCCTGGTGAGCATATAGGGTTTTCAACCCACAATAAATAATTATATTTACTTTCACCAACCAACAATAACCCGATTATCCATTCCCGTTATCTTCACTTTACGTCCCTAAAACAACATCTATTATAAGGGACCTAATCTAGGAATTTTATCGGGATGGACTTTACCGCGAGGGGTTTCCTCAGCAATAAAAGTCCTAAGGCAACCATGAGGGGGATAGAGTACACCGGTGAACACATCGTTCACAAAACCTACAGGTTATGAGCCTACTAGCGTTCCACGGGACTGTCTAGAAAGAGTCTGTGGTCGGTATCCATACTCCGCTGAATAACTAGATCAACAACAACAACATCGAGACCTCTCATCTGTTTATCACATATCAACTATCTACCCATATTCTACCCAACATATTAGTAGATAAAAATATATATTTTTATACATAGTTTAAAACCTGTATAGCATTCTCATTCAATACATATTGCAAACAACAGATGAGACACATACACATAACATGTATTTCATAGAGAATAAATCATATTTATGAGATAGAGGAAACTGAACATACATTCACACATATAACAACAAAATATACACATAACACGTATTTCATATAAAATACTTCATAATTATGCGTTAGAAGAAAGTAACTACATACTCACTTGATCAGAAGATGATCGGACAACACTACGGCTTGTAGAATAGTATTCTTCGGTAGATCTGGAAGATCTTCACAAAAATTGGCTTCTCGCGGGCAAAGCTTCGGCTTGGGAATTGCACTTCTCGGGATCTTCGGGCTTCGGGAGTTGCTTCGGAGGTCGGGATTAATACCAGGGCTTTGGGATATTTCTTGCACGAAAAACGAGGTAAAACGGGAGAGAGAGAAGAGAAAATGAGCAAAGGAATCGGCTTCCCTCGCAAGGTATTTATAGGGCTGAACCCTCGCATTACGTTGGGCGTAATGCTTAGCTACGCAGGGTGTAGTGTGGATCAGATAGGTAACTCCTTCGGATATACATCCGAATTAAAGATTATATATATATATATATATATATATATATATATATATATATATATATATATATATATATATATATATATATATATATTAAATATTTATAAAACTTCAGAAATTCATATCTTCCTCATACGAACTCTGTTTTCGACGTTCTTTATATTCACGCGTAGATGAGACTAAGCTCTACAACTTTCATTTAGACTCCGTCAGCTGATTTGGACTTTATTTTTATTATATTATTTTCTGTAGGCCGGGACAGGAAAACTTCGTTATAAATTCATAACTTCTTTATTTGACGTCCATTTTTGTCTGTCTTTTTAACATTGCACCACTATCAATGAGATCTTCGATTCTCGTTTAGATTGTTTCGACCAACAATCACTCGATCTCAAATTCGAGTTTCGGGCTGCATACTGCTAAGCTAAAACTTAGAAAAATCATAACTTCCTCATACGAAGTCAGATTTGGGCATTCTTTTTATGCACGCTCTCCGTTTAACGAACTCTACGACTTTCGTTTAGATCACTAAGGCTAGATATCGCTCTAACATAAATTATTTTTACGTCATTTTGCGTCGTGCCGGTTCTGTCGTGAAACTTCGACAGATCATAACTTCTTCGTTATAACTCGGATTCCGACATTCTTTATATATTCGGAAACCTCGTTTCAACTACTACAACATTATCCATAGATATCGGCTTTATCTAATATTTCATTTCGA
Source organism: Lactuca sativa (assembly GCF_002870075.4). Taxonomy (NCBI): domain Eukaryota; kingdom Viridiplantae; phylum Streptophyta; class Magnoliopsida; order Asterales; family Asteraceae; genus Lactuca; species Lactuca sativa. Next base: position 188,070,035 of record NC_056628.2, read on the forward strand.
CACTTATTTTCATACTTAATTCAATTAAGTCACACAGTTAAGCACAAACACATAATACTCAAATAATACACTTCTATTATTTCAAAACAGGTTACAAAGGTTAACCTAGACTATTACATCAACATTAATGACAAGCCCAGAAACACAGACGTTACAATTTGAAAATAAACACATTTAAGTTCTTGTATAAATGTTTAGTTATGGTTATAATTTTCATATATGTTCACCTATGAACATATATAAACATGATTAATTTTTCAAAGTTTTTTTAACACAGGTTCATTTTGAATAAATGTTCATTGAATAAATCTTATGAATATTAATAGTAATCAGAATTTTTTGATGTTTGAAGTTTAAATTTTTCATTCCGATTTTATTGGGATTAAACTTAAATAATGCTATAATTTAGGAACATAATTAATAATTTATTATTTCCCATTTTAAAATAAAATAGTCCTATGGTTCTATATATATATATATATATATATATATATATATATATATATATATATATATATATATATATATATATATATATATATATATATATATAGAGAGAGAGAGAGAGAGAGAGAGAGAGAGAGACTAACCGTTTATCCATCCCAAGCGACAGGTGCGAATAGTTTTTTCAAAAACTAGTTTATAGAGGTGAGATTAGTTTTTTTGCGCAAACAAAAACCTTACACACATAGTTAACATTTTACATAAAAGTCCAACCTATTTGTTTAAAAATGAAATAATGCTAAATGTAATAATTGGCAATACACTTTAGTTTAATTTGGATGTATAGCATCCTACTTTCACATAGAGATACACAATTGTAACCGTCCAAAAATAACCGTACATCTTTTTTGTAACCATTTTTTAAACCGGTTCAACTGAAATCGAACTAACAGTTAAATATAAGCTTTTCTTTTTAAATTGATTTTTTTTCTCGGGTTTTTGTTGATTTTTATAAGTAAACTAACTGGACAAATTTTTAAACTAAAAAAAATGTTTTTTTTTTTTTTTTAAAAATAGTATTTCACTTCTAAGAAATCGAAAAACTGAACCGATTATAACTAAAACTAGTTTAAAAAATGGTTTTTTTAAAATGAAAGCGAAAACCTGTGTTTGTGAACCTCTACTTTCACACACACATTATAATTCTATGTGGCCAAAAGAAATAGTAGCATTTCTAAAAATTTATATTAAATTACAAGAACCTAACTTGTAAATGTAATTCAACTATCGGCAAATTTTCACTTGTTGCAAAAAAAAAAAAACCAAATAGTTTTTTCTTCATATTCATTTAGGATTTCTATATTTCAGTCAATTGCTTGTGAATGGACTTATCCAGAACATCACAATAGTTGTAGCAAAACATGGGAAAATTGCCTTAAATTTTTTTTTTTCTTATAATGACAATTTAAAGTGTATTATTGTTGTATAGTGCCACATATTGAAAAAAATGAAAATATATTACTATTCCACAAAGTAAAGATAAAAGTACATTTCTATCAGGTTTATACACGATTAACATATCAAGACTATATTTATTTTAACTTGATACTTAATCAAGATTAATACATCGGGTTTTTAAATGATTTTAAGAGTACATGATTGAACTTAAACGTTAGAAAAACTTTATTAAGAGGTCCAATGTTGATCTTGTTGTTGTCTTCCATATTTTCATTATAGCGGATCATGCAACATCAAACCAAATGTATTTAAAATCATATAAAACTTAATCAAAATAAAATCATATTTTCAGTCATATAAAGCATACTACAAATAAGAAAAAGTTTACAGCTAAAATCTATAACTTTTCTTAGCAAGATACTTGTATTTTTTATATAGTTTAAAACATATTATTTGGTTAAATTCATAAAATAAAATTTTGATTTTGTATATTTACTCATATATTTTTTAATAAGCTCAATAGGTTAAGTAATATACCTAGACAGATATACTTGAATATTTCTTTTTTACTTAATTGGGATAGACCGATTTAAAGTGTTGAGACAAAAAAAAAACTTGGCTTAATGTAATCAGACACCCATCCAATACCTTGTTTGCATTTTTTTCCCTCCAACTATTCTCATTGTGACAATGGATATTTAAAACATTCAACCTGTTTCCTCTCGTTGTTGAAGACACTTCATAGAGTAATAACACAATAAAGTAAATTAAACGCAAGGATACAGTAGCAGAGTCGGTCACCTAGTGAAATGATCAATGGATACATCATATTTAGAGCTTCATCTACCAATATAATTTATAGTTGTAAAAAAATATCATAGCACCAAAATTTTTAAGCATAATAGTGCTTCCAACTACTTCAATGGTGTTGTCATGACAACCCAAGAAGATCCCAGTAAGCACTTCTTCATTTGACTCTCTTCATACTGAAATGCTCAACTTAGAGGCTCTATAAGAAGTTTTTGACAATTTTGACTCACACATTCCTTGTCTGAAATTTCACACATTCCTTGTGTAAAAATTTCAGGTTACCAGCAACAAAGCGAGTTTTCCATGTTTGAACAACCTGCATCGAGCCTGGCAATGCACTATTCCATTACCAAATATCTATATTTTTTTTGGAATCCCAATGAAACTAATGACACTTTATTTCATTTTAGCAATATCAACAACTACTTATCTTTTAAAAATCTCATCAGAACTTTTCACTCTTGACGAAAAGGAGAGACAACCACATTCATGCTCCATGCAAGAACATGGAAAAATCTCTTGAAATCATCTTGGAAAGCATTTTTCCATATTATAGTATAATAAATTGGCCAAAATATCGCTCTTGAAACATTTTTCTCTAGGAAGTATAAGCAATAGAGTAAGTATAAGATTACCAAAATACCCGTCTTAGAGCTTTTCTAACCAAAAGGAACATCTTGTATTAAGGTACCTACCAAATTAAAGTGTGGATGGTCATTGATTTTGAACCTAATCTCACTCCTGCTGCAGGGTACCCAAAAAAAGCAATCAAACTGACATAAATAGGTTTTAATTTTTTGGTTATGGGTTCAACCATATTGGTGTTAGGTCTTCTTATAGTTTTTCCTTTATGTTGTTTATTTATTTATTTTCTTTTATGGTTTTTTGGGTTGCATAAATAAAAAGATAGAAATATGATACATTACCTAGTTTAAACAAAATACATGAAAGCATAAAGAAGATATTTTTTGAACATTGAATGTACTTTCCATTTCTTCTTTGTAATAACAATGTACTAACCTCCTCAAATCATCTTCATTGCATTTTTTATAGGTTCCAAAGCACCAAATTATAACACTAACAATATTTTTATAAAATCCAAAGATTATAAAGACCATAAAAACTCTGGGGAAAACACAATAATGATGAATGATGCTTACAACTTATTGTGTGCATTTAACCCTAAAATTGTATAAAATCACACATATCATCAAACTGGGCCGCTAGAGTAGAAAACATTACCCTTAGAACCCCATTTTTACATAGCTTAAAATTCCAAAAGACTCCATACAAAATTTCATTTCTGCATAAATTAAATCAAATTGTGTCTTTACAGAATCTTATTGCTGTAGAGATTAATCAAAAATAAAAGAAAGAAAAGGTTACTACATGACACCAATTTCAATCTATACAACCAAAATAGAAACAATTGAAAAAACCTTACCCAGAACATCACGTTATGTAAATGGTTGTTTGTTGAACATTAAACACCCATTCTTGGTCCCTGCACTATTTGGTTTTGAACATTAAAGTGTTTTGGCCTCAAAGCAATACCTCATTTGCAAATTCCCAGCTATCAGTGTTGACTCTATTAAATAATACGCCTCTTCCCATCAATCCATGGTAATCAACTAATGACCTTTATAAATTTCATTCAAATTACCTAAAAAGATAATAATAACAAAATATTAATAATTTTATAACATGAGGGCACTACTTACCATCCCTCATCACCAAACTTCTACCACTCATGTTTATACCACTATGTAGTCATTTTGCATTGAAGACCACCATCAGACTTCACTGAACCAAAATAAAAAATGAAAACAAGCACAAAGTTAGAGTTAAACACATACAAACACAAAGATACACAAAATTGGATAGTTTATCAAACATAAAGTAAAAACACACACATATACATAGTTGAAGAGGCGGTTTAGACCGAAAAGACAAAGATGAGTGAAAAAAGAAAAAGTAACGGATAGCGATTATAATTCTTTAGATTGCATTTTATGGTTCGTTGTTGGAGAGTGCAGTTCCCTACCATTCCAAGCATCACCACTTCTATAAGAAGCTAAAAAAATCAAATTTGTTTGAAATCAAATCACATATAGGTCAAAAATGTTACCTAAAAGTGAAAATGAAAACTCTTCTAACAAAGTACTACTGAACGTCAATGAGAGATGCAGACGTTATGAGTTTAGGATTTTTAAAAACAGCATGAATAATAGCGATTGGGAGAGAAATAAAAAGTCACAATCCATCAACCATGGTTATATATGGTGTACTTGAGAGGGAAATAATAATTTGAGAAGCCACATCAAAGAATTCTTGCCCTTCCCCTATTTTACAGAGAGACTACAGATGATGGGCTGAAGAATTAAGAGGAGGCTGATGAAATTTGAAATGGGTGTGTAACGTCCCATTGATAATGACATAAAAATTCCATTTATCAAATAAATAAATCGTTAATACATATCATTTTCATAAAATCATGGTAATCAAGATTTAGCAAAAATTATCAAATCAGAGTAAATCACAGAATGCGAAAACATATGGTGTGTGCCCTGCAACCATCCCGAGCTCTTCCATTTGAAAACCGAAATAGCTGAAAGATAAACTAAAAACCGTAAGCACAAAGCTTAGTGAGTTCCCCAAGATACCTCATACCATACATGACTTATCACATAACAGGCCTCGCCCACACTAACGGGACTGCCCACACTCGCATAAGGGGTCCCGCCCACTAAACATATAGCCATATAATCATATTAAATTAAAGCACATGCGAAAATCACAAAGATAGTGGCTTACTGCACAATCATCGGGCCCCGCCCACATACAAATCATATGTGCATAACCCGATACTAGCATACAAAATAACCATTGGGCCCCGCCCAGTAAGCATATAAACACATACACATGCAAGAGTCACACAGACATCTAGCACTCTACATAGCAAACCATGGGCCGACAATGGTGCTTTCAACCCACTAAACATAGTGAGGAAACTCACCTCGCACTGCCGAATCATTCAGATAATTCATGGTTGTTGGCTTGACAGATCCCCGTGCTATCAATCACAAGTTAAACATCCATCAATAATCGGATCCGACCCACACTAAGTGTCCAAACCAGGGTTAAAGACCTTTTTACCCTTTTCATATCTTGGACCAAAACCAATGACGCATTCAACAATCTAAAAGCGCAATTCCAAATAAACACATGGGGCCAAAATATCCCATGGTTAACCCTGGTCAAAGTCAAGGTCAACAGTCCATGTTGACCAAACATGCCGTGTTGACTTGCAAACATGTCGTGTTCTTCCATCATCAAGATAATCGGGAAAACCCCTGCTAACACGTTGTGTTTGCCCGAGTTTTCACAGCTTAATACATTAAGCTACTATCTCCGATTCCAAGAGCTCCAAAGCTTATATCTGGACCAAAATGAGACTTAGAAGGGTAAAGTTTCCATCTTTACCCATAGGGGACTACCAAAAGGTCCAAAAACCTAACCCACAAAGCTTGATTATGCAATGGCTTAACTAATAAGCACTTGGTCCTTGAAGACATAACCCCAAAACATAGATCTGACTTCCTTAAGATGGAAAACCACGTAAAGTTGCCAAATTTACATTTATGCATGCCTAAATGAAGCTCTTAAGCTTAAAAGGGACTTAATAATTGACTTAATGCATACATGACACCTAAAATCTCATAAAGCTTGCACCTTTGTGCTCAAAGGGACCAAAACAAACTCAGATCTGGAATAATAAGCCCTTAAAACATCTTCACTCTCTCCTCAACCCAAAAAGAGGACCAAAAGCACAACAAGGAACAAAAGAAGAGATCTAAACATATACAAGACAAGATGCAAACTTGATAACTCAGAAAGCTTCCTCACAAGATGATGATTCTGGATCTAAAGTCTTTTCCCCAAACGAAGCGACTTCAAGATATCCTCTTCCTTCACAAAGACCAACAATGAGCACCAAGAACTTCTTACTAGCTCAAGAACACCAACAAGAGACTTAAAGATCAATTTAGGGTTTTAGTTTCAGTGGAGGCTGGTAAGGTGACCGGCCCTTAGGGCTTAAAGAGATTATAAAGGGTGCAACATCCTAAAAATTAGGGTTCCTTCCCAGCTTCTAACACGTCGTGTTTAGACACCAACACACCGTGTTGACCTTAATAAGAACCACACTTTTCCTCAACTAGACACGTTTTGTTGGTTCCTCCAACATGTTAGGCCCACTTTTTACAGGTCAGTGGAATCTTTATGCTCAAAATCCCGATTCAGGTAGTCATTTATTTGGTACCTCCCAAGGAGCAGGAACTGCCATTTTAACCCTTCTCGGGGGATTCCATCCACAAACCCAAAGTTTATGGCTGACTGATATGGCTCATCATCATTTAGCTATTGCATTTCTTTTTCTTATTGCTGGGCATATGTATAGAACTAATTTTGGAATTGGGCACAGTATGAAAGATCTGTGTCCAGTCCTCCAAAATGGGATTCATTACTTATAATTGCTCCTTAAGATTCCAGGTGTTACAGGGTGTTAGGGAATTTAGAGAGACTCTTGAGAAGAGCTCAATACAAATTTTAAATGAATGAGGGGAGATGAAACAAAGATTGACAAGATATATGAAACTATTGGAAACGTTCAGAGCCGGTTTTGTGGTGGTGTCAACTAATACGACAAAAACGATTAGCTCACCTATGATACTTGTACTCACATTTCACACATTCATCTATGTAATTAACATTTTCAATCAATAAAATCATCAAGTCAGGTGATCATTGTCACCTACAAAGGTTTTATGCCGCAGATCCTAGCAAGGATCAAGGGTTTTCCTTGTAAAACACTTGTGTCGCTTTGATCATCATTGTGTACTTGTTTATTCTAAACATCACAACCTCTCATACAGTTTGGTTGAGCTTCACTTGTGTAATTTTTAACCAAAAATAAAACTACATCCATTCTCCATTTCATGAACAGCTAATGGGAGATGATAAGATGTAAAGGTTCTGCTGGTTGATGAAGGATGTTACTATGCCTTTGACATGCATCACATCTTTGTGTGTGTAAGAAGGAATATTTCTTCATCATTGGCTAGTAGTACCCTGTTGTTAACACTCTGGGGCATAAGGAACTGCCCCTAACATGATTACTATATATTGTTTATAGGGATCCTCATTTCTGTCGGGATCCTGAGGGAAGATCCTAGGTTGGTCAATGCATATGAATCAACCTTTTCTTCTCTAGGGACTTCACTTAGGCTAAAACCTTCAAATTGGGAGGCTAATTTGTTGAGGATATGGAGGTATAGTGCTAGTATTTCTCCTTTTATTGCATAGGATCCGTTAAAAAGATTAGTTAATAATAAAGAATAAAAAAATACCCGAAGATCCTTGATTTGAAGATCCCATGAGCAGTACTTCGTATTAAACCTTGTGGTTAGTTGCTTCGAATTCACAACTGACTGCCTAGGGTAGGATGTCCCCTTGTGGCGATTTTTGTATGATCCTAAGGCCGATTCCTTTTTGTTTGGACTCCCAGTCTATAACGAATCCATCTTCCCATGATTTCTTCTTTTTGGAATTCCTTGCTTTCTAATTCTACTTCAGGTTATAGAACATCACTGAAATTAACCACAAAGTCTGCTAGTGCTTATGATTTTATTGTTGATCTTGGTTCATATTTGATGTCATATGTGCCTAGCTTCACGGACCACTTTTCCATCCTTCCCAACTCTTTGTTTTTCTCATAACATTCTTAATGGGGTAATTAGTTCTTACATATATAGTATGTGTTTCAAATTTAGTGACTTAATTTCATGGAAGCGGTTACCAATGCAAGTATCGGTTTTTCAAGGTGGGAGTACCTGGTCTCAGGATCCCGAGGCTTTTACTTACATAGTAGATGGGATGTTGGTCCCCGTTAAGATCCTTGGCTAACACTGCACTTACATCATTGATACTGAAAGGTAGAGAAGGAGAGGTTCCCTATCTAATGGTTTTACCAACAAAGCTGTTAAACTTAAATAATTTTTAAATTCCTAAAAATCATTTTCGTGCTCTTCGGTACATTCAAACATTTTGTTCTTCTTCAAGATGTCATCGAAAGGTTTATACCTCTCTGAGTATCTTGAGATGAATCTGTTTAGGGTTGCTACTCTTCCTGTTAGCCTTTGAATATACTTTGTCGAGGATGGGGATCTTAAATCAATGATGGCCTTTATTTTAGATAGACTTGATTCTCTTCCTTTTTTAGTTACCATGTATCCAAGGAACTTGCCAGCTCTCATTTCAAAATGACATTTGGAAGGATTCCGCTTCATATTGTATTCGTCCAATATGTTGAAAGCTTCTTCAAGATCCTTGCGTTGATCTTCAGCTTTCTTTGACTTGACTACCATGTCATCAATTTAGACTTACATAGTGTCCCCCAGTTTTTCCTTAAAAATCCAATTAACTAGCCTTTAGTATGTTGCACCTACATTTTAAGACCAAAGGGCATATTAGTATAGCAATATACACCTGTTGGGGGTAATGAATCCATTAACCTCTTGGTCATATGGTTCCATTTGAATTTTTTCGAACCCTGTTGATGCATCCATGAATGTTAATAAATCAAGGCCAACCGTAGCATCTATTAAGGAATCCATGTGTAGAAGGGGAAAGGATCCTTAAGGTAAGCCTTGTTAAGATTTGTATAGTCCACACATACTGTCCATTTGCTATTCTTCTTCTGTACGATGACCACGTTGGCCAACCACCTTGGGAACTTGACCTCCTTGATCTTCCATGTCTTAAGAAGTCTTTCCACTTCTTCTTGGATGATCTGATTCCTCTCGGGTGCAAACTTCCTTCCTTTTTCATGTATAGGTCTGAAAGAAGGATCAACGTTAAGTTTGTTAGTTTTAATATTTTTGTTTATACCTTTCATGTCTTGATATTTCCATGCAAAGGTTTTCCTTCTTTCTTGTAGAAGCTTTATTATGTCTTCTTCTTTGTTTTCTGGCATTGAGGATCCTATGAGTACTTTCATATCGGGATCCTTAAGGTCTAGGGGCACTTCTTTTTTATCTTGTTCTTCGGATTATAGTACATGTTGTTCCATTTTCTTTAATTTAATGCCTGTCGTGTGACTATGGAAGTCTTCATCAAGGTCTTGTAGCATTCCTTGGATTCTTGTTGATCATATGTGATCTTTACTGCCCCCTTTGAGTGGGCATTTTCACACATTTATGGTATATTGATGGGACTGCCTTCATGTCTTGGATGCACGGTCTACCTAATATAACATTATAGGAGGATAATGTATCAACTACACAAAACTGTTGTATAGAGTTTACGCCCTCTATGTACATAGGTTGCTTTATTTTGTCGACTGTGTGTTTTCTTTCACCACTAAATCCTATTAGCACTAAGGATCTTTTGACTATTTCTTACTCTGGGATGTTCGTTCTTTTTAAAGAATTCATGAGTATAATGTTGACTAAGGTTCCTCCGTCGACAAGGATCCTTTTGACAAAATGGTTGGCGATATAGTTGAATCTCACTTGTACTTTCATTTTCTCTTATACTCATTCATACTTAATCGATCCAAACAAATCTTGTTTAGATCATGTGTCAATTTACATCTTTTATTGTTTCATACATGTTTTAAATCAATCTCTAACTCTCATCAGTTGGTATCAGAGCATGATTCTCTCAATTGATTTAAGTTTCTCATAAATTTTCATTTTTTAATCGCTCTTTCCGATTCAAAATCTTCCGCAAACTAAATTAGGAAACTGGTGTCAATTGGTTGTATTGAATTGATTATGCACTATGTGTGTTAGATCGATTGATTTCTGATCAATCTACAATTGATTTCTTTCCTAGATTTTCATTTGAATCAATAATTCTCTTTCTTTGAAATTCATACAACAATGGATAATTTCAGTTTGAACAGAATGTCTAATTTCTATCACTTGCTCAGATCATGAACAAAGACTACGATGTTGATTCTGGAATATTATGAACAATGAGTTGACAGGATGGATGTCTATCTGAATGGGATTGATGAAGATATGATGAGATCCATCAAAAGAGGAGAATATTGTTAGGCGATGTTAGTCGATGTTGGTACTTCTGCAAGTTCTGAAGACACGATCACAAGAGGATCTAGGATGAACAAAAATGATAAGAATTGTATGCGTGAATTTTGTGGCGCTCTTCCACTAGTAGTCTACAATTATGTTCGTGTTGAGTATTTTACTGTTGTGTCTTTTGGGCCTTTTGCTTAGTGTTTTGTGTATCTAGGTTGGGCCTGTCCATCCATGTATAATGATTAGGGTTTTACTATTTAAGGCGCATGCATGCATCGTGTATTGTTTAATCGTGTCATTGTAAACCCTACACACCTCTACAGTAGCACTTCTTTATCGATCTCTTATGAGGTTGTGATTTATAATCATTCGACACATTCTTGATTCATATTTTGTTTTTGATTGCTTTTACTTGTTTGAATCTAATCGATCATTAGATTTTTCAGCTCATCAATTGGTATCAGAGCATGAGACTGTGTAATCTATACACATCTCTTCTGTTGAAAGAGTTTTTAGGGTTTCCGCAATTATTGGATCTGGTTCAGCCGTCGTCAATATTATCGACACTGATCTTTGATCTTGATATTACCCAAAAACCATTTAGTTTACACATCTGATTCATACAGGTTTTATTGATCTCTAAACTTGACAGACAATTCTCACGTTAACTCAATAAATCTTTCAAGCAACATTGGATCTACAACCAGAATTCCCATTCTTTTTCCCAATGATTATGAAGTGTGGGCGTTGCATTTTGAAGACTACGTACTTGGGCTTGAAGACAATGGCTAGTTGATTTGGGAAGCCATTATTGTCTAGATGTTTACTCATACAAGAACAAGAAGAGAAATCAAAACTCAAGCAGACTATAACAAGCTTCTTCTTGATGTTAAAGACGTATCATAAGACGAGAAGGATAGGTTGATAAAAAATGTCAAATTGATGAGAATCATTAGGTTTGCTTTACCACCAGGCATTTTTCGTTTGGTTAGTTCATACGACACAACAAAATCCATTTGGGATAGGCTTAAAGAACTGTATTCAACTGATGCTGATCTTGAGCATTCCACTCAGACTTTACTACTTTCAGAGTTTGGAGCGTTTGTACAAAAGCCAGAAGAGAGTTTGGATCAAACTTTCTATCACTATAATCATATTCTCAGTAGGATGATGAAGCACAAGATTGGACGTGAACTAATTGAGCAAAAGGTCACGTTCATGAACGGGCTGAGATCTGAATGGAAGGTTGTCATTTCGACTGTAAAAGCGCATGAACAGTTTAAGAACTACACATTGGCAATGCTAGTTGGAATACTAAGGTCACATGAAGATGAAGTGACGAAAGAAGAGAAGATAGTTTCTGGGATGGGGTCACTAGCCCTTTTGCGAAGGGTAAAAAGGTTGTAGACGGTGATCATTCAGAGTTTGATCTCTCTGATTGTGAAATTTCTAAGGAGTAATTCGCTTTAATGGTATCTAATCCAAAGAGATATGCAAAGAGGAACTTTGGTCATAACAAGAACCAAAGCTGAGAGGGTAGTTACAGCTCTGAAAAGGTAAAGGAGGAGAGTGCGAATAACTCTCAAAAAGAATAAGCGAAGAAGGATAAAAAGCTTATGGGGGACTCTGGATATGATTGTAATTACTGTGATGGCAAAAGCCATCTGGCCAAGGAGTGCATGCTGAGAAGATTAAATGAGAAGAAGGCGGGAGAGGATGATGAAGATTATTATCTACGTAAGATGGAAGAGATCAAAAAGAAGAAGAACGTTCATAACACCATGCCTGCTTTGATTGTGCAGGAAAACGAAGCTGAAGATGAGTTTGGCAGAGTCGAGGTCTGGTCGACTGACTTTGAAGATGAAGAGGTTCGCAGACCTACTCATGGAAGGAGCTTCGTAGCGAAGGATGAAGGTTTGCAGCTCCATGGAAGGTGTTTGATGGTTACAAGTGAGGTGTCAGAGATGAGAGGCTATGCAACAGATGGTGGGCGTGGCGTCGATAGCTGTTTCGCTGCGAAACCTATTCCTGAGCAAATAAGCGAGTGCGAGCAGGTGATCAACAAGGTAAACTCCATTCTCGAATCTTTGAATATATCTGTGTCTAGATATGAAACTGAATTGAAATACTTAAAATACACATTTTTCAAGTTTTAGTGATATCTTAAAACAAACTCGCTTAACAAACTCTAACTTAATCGATCAACTCGGTAGGGTTTCATCAAAGAGTGAAGAGAGACGCATGTGGATTGAAAAGTTGGAGTCTGATTTATCTAAGTCTAGGGATGAGTCTATTTATTTGCAGATAGATAATTTATGTCTTTTAAAATAGCGTAATGTTTTCTGTTTGATTGCCAAAAGACTTTATTTTAATATTACTTAGTTGCATTTAAATTGTGAGATTGGAAAGAAAACTCGCAAGATGATTTTGCCCTTTCTTGAGTTGAAAGAGGATGAAATTAAATCAAAGTGTTATAGGTGCGAATCCATCGTCTAATCAGACGAAAGTTCAGATGCATACAGAGTAGCATTGGACAAAATTGAATCTTTCATAAAGTCCGAAGATCACAACAACATGCTTAAACAACTTTTAGATGAAAAGGACAAAGAGAAAATTAAATCTAAAACTGTACAGAAGTTTGACCCATTAAAAACCAAGTTAAATTCAGAAAATAAACTTGATGTTGAAAACGTTTCAGAATTCGACGATGAAAGTGATATGAGTGAAATCTCTGTGGAGGATGAGGTTGATTGCTCTAAGTTTGTTAAAAACGAACATGTACTTGAGAACATCCTAATTTCTTAAAATTCAGTTGAGTTTGCACATGTTTCTGAAAACAAATCTAAAGTTTTAAAATCCAAAGCAACCGTTTTCCCAAAAGTTCAAAATATTCCTAACCAAGTTGTTACAACTAAAGGACTGAACAAAAATCAAATAGTTGAATTAACATCCATGGTCGATGATGATAACAAATATGGCTGTGATAAGTTCTTTTGGTATGCTCCAATCGACAATGTAGACGAAACCAAAGGTCTATCTGAAATGACCTCTTGGAAAACGAAGAGCCGATACGTAGCAAAACCCCTAAAAAGAGTCAATTTAAGCTACGAAAAGGGTAGTACAATTGGGACTAAGAACGTTCCAAGTGACACATCGTCAGTTCGGACCGAAACCCCTACCAGAAAACCAAAACCTAGGGCTAGTATTCACAAATCCTCTGAGCAGTTCGTAGCTCAAAAATGCCAAAGGAATGCAGGATACAAAAAAAATCTCAAGGAAAGTAAGTAGTTCTGGCAGTTTAAGAATCCCAACTTCGTTCATAGAGAAAAAGTGAATCCAAATGTGAAAGTCTCTTCTTCTGCGAAACCTAAGAATTTTCAACAAAATCATGCTCTACAGGTCTCGAATAAAAAAGTTTTTCAAAAACCATATTTTCCAAATCGTGCGAAACTTGAGCAGAAAACCAAATCTCACTTCTCTCCTAATAAGAATGTTTCACATTCTACCAAGACTTCACATGATGTCAAAGGCAAAGGAAAGATAGTTTCGGAGCCTAAAATTCCTCTTAAAAGATCCTAAGCTAATCCTTAGACAGTAGAGAAAAAGATTGTTAAACAACAAATCCAAAATAAATAAAATAATCTATCCTCCATGGATAAGAACTCAAAAGACAATAGGATTATTGTTTCTCAAATCACAAAGAAAGATAAGACAACCTTAATAAAACGAACTTATGTTGATCCTTCTGTTTCTTTTCTTGGGAAAAACTCACGAGGGCCCAAACAACTTTGGTTTCCTAAATCCACTTAACTTTCATAGGTAATATTTGACGAGTAGTTTGACTCTGAATGGTACATCGACATTGGCTGCTCGCATCACTTGACAGGTAGGAAGGAGGAACTGCGAGAGTTTAGAGCAGTAAAGGATGGATTTAGAGTGAAATTCGGCAACAATTCACTTGGTGAAATCAAAGGTTATGGGATGATAACCAACATAGAGTTTTCAATTTGCAAGGTCGCGTACGTGGAAGGACTGCAACACAACCTCATTAGTGCTTTGCAGTTGGTGGTGGGGACATGACTGAAAGTTTCATTTGACGAAAAAGGATCAGAGATAATCGAAAAGAAGTCCAAAACTGTGCTCCTGAAATCAAAACGCAAAGGCGGCATGTATCCGCTGAATCTGAATCCCATCAAAGGGAAGCCGAAAATTTGCTTACTTACGAAAGCTTCCACTGATGATAGCTGGGTATGGCACACGAGATTCTCGCATCTCAATTTTAAAGATATCAACAAGCTTGTTCTTGGTGATCATGTGTGAGGATTACCACTCCTGAAATTTGACAAAAAACATCTTTGTGAAGCCTGTAAAATGGGAAAACAGTGCAGGAAGAGTCATCCAACGATTGTGAGCACGAAAGTCATTGAACCACTTGAACTCTTGCATATAGACCTTTGTAGTCCTTCTGCAATTGAAAGCATTGGTGGTAATAGATATATTCTCGTAATTGTTGATGATTTTTCCAGATTCACTTGGGTGCATTTTCTTAAACAGAAATCAGAAGCCACTCCTAAGCTCAAGGACTTCATAAAGCAGATAGAGCTTCAACTGCGAAAGCTGGTTCATAACGTTCGTAGTGACAACGGTCTGGAATTTAAAAACCTAGCATCTGAAGAATTCATGACTGCGAAAGGAGTAACTCACAATTTTTTAGCTCGTTATACTCCTCAACAAAATTGTGTAGTCGAAAGACGAAACCATTCATTGTGCGAATCTACGAGAACCATGCTGTCACTCACAAGTCTGCCATGTCACTTCTGGGCGGATGCGATTTGAACTACTTGCTTTGCCCAAACCTGATCCATCCTCAATAAGCAATTCTCTATCACCCAATATGAAATTATAAACAATCAAAAACCTAATTTCAAGTTTTTCCATGTTTTTAGTTCCTGGTGCTTTATCTTCAACTCATAGGAACAAAGGAACAAAGGAACAAATTTGATGTGAAAGTTGACGAAGGTATCTTCCTGGGGTATTCTTTAATTTCCAAAGCATACCACATTCTCAACAAAAGATCTAAAAGGATTGAAGAAACATACTATGTTATGTTCGACGATAATTACATGAAGAAGTTTCAAAAGAATGACAGTCCAACACATGAGATCTTTCCTAAATCGAATCCTGCTACCATCCCACTCTCCAACCTTTACGGGGAGTTTGGATGAGCCATAAAAGGCAATCTCCTCAGAGTCCTAAGCAACCAACAACAAGGAAGACGAATTGATGAATATCGTTGACGACGCTGCAAAAGATATGGAATAGGAAAACACCACCACGAAAGATCTTGAAGTTCTAGTTCAACCTAAAAATACGAATGTTACATCACAGGGGGAGGGTTCTACTTCAACCTCCTCATCTGATACACCTGCTCAGGAGGATAACGAAAACCCTGAATTCATCTTAGAGCCACCTTTCCAGGGGGAGAATCCGAATTCAGAAGATGATATTCATATATCATTCAAGGGGGAGAATGGAAATGCGAATGATGATTCGGATGTACAATTAGAGTTTGATGAAGTGAATGCAGAATTGGATCCAACATATGATCCCAGTTACCCTCCATTGGCTAAATGGACCAAAGGTCATCCGGAAACTCAAGTCATAGGAGATTTGTCTTCAGGTGTTTTTACAAGAGCTCAACAAAAGGCGAAGCAAACTGCACTATTCTCTAAAGTGGAATTTTGCATGTTTAATTTGTTTATCTCCAAAATTGAACCTAAAAATGTTCAAATTGCTCTTGATCGCTCTGATTGGGTACAAGAAATACAGAAGGAGCTTTATGAATTCGAACGAAACAAGGTCTGGAGACTTATTTCCACTCCAAAGGATGCATCCGTTGCTGGTCTTAAATGGGTATTTTGCAACAAGATGGATAAGGAAGGCAATGTGATAAGAAATAAGGCACGACTCATAGTAAAGGGATATTGTCAGTAAAAAGGCATCGACTATGAATAAACCTTGACACCCATTGTAAGGTAAGAATCTGTTCGCATCTTTCTGGCATACGCAACACATAAGAACTTTGAAGTGTATCAGATGGATGTCTAGTGTGCATTCCTAAATGGGGAACTCTAAGAAACAGTTTATGTGGAACAACCAGTAGGGTTCATAAACGAAAAGTATCCGAACCACTGTTACATTGTAGACAAGGCAGTTTATAGTCTAAAGCAAGCTCCAAGGGCCTGGTGCGAAACTCTAACTTGTTTTCTAATACAGGCTAAATTTAAACACGGATCATTCGACCCAACCTTCTTTTGCAAGAAAGATTGGTGACCATTTGATGATCGTCCAAATTTATGTTGATGACATCATCTTCGGATCAACTAACCCCAGCTTAACAACTGAGTTCCGAAAGTTGATGGAAACGAAATTTGAGATGAGCTCCATGGGTTCGATTAACTTTTTTTAGGCTTGAATATAAGACATATTCCGGAAGGGATCTTTATCAATCAGGAGGCTTATATAAAGACTTTACTCTCCAAGTTTGGAATGGTGGGAAATTCAAAAGTGAAGGTTCCAATGGCATTCAGAACGAAACTAACACCATCTCTAGATAAAACAGCTGCTGATATGACTCTTTATCGTTAGATGATAGGGTCATTGATGTATCTAACTGCTAGTCATCCATATATCATGTTTTCTGTTTGCTATTGTGCTAGGTTTCAAGCTAATCCTTGTGAACCTCACATGACAGCTGTTAAGAACATCTTTAGTTATCTTAAGCGAACATCCTCATTGGGAATATGGTACCCCTCTGGTTCGGGTTTATTTGTGCAAGCATTTTCGGATGCTGATCTTGGAGGTTGCGAGCTGGATAGAAAAAGTATAACGGGAGGATGCCAATTTCTTGATGGCAAACTCGTGAGTTGGCAATCTAAAAAGCAAACTTGTGTCTCCCTATCGATTGTTGAAGCAGAGTACATAGTCGCTGCATCTTGCACTTCACAAGTTATTTGGATTCAGAGTCAACTTCGTGACTATGGCACCAACATGAAACGAATTCCCTTATATTGCGATTTTGAAAGCTCCATTCACATTTGTCACAACCTAGTGCAACATTCAAAGATGAAACACATCGCACTGAGGTATTACTTCATCAAAGATCATGTGGAAGATGGAAATGTCGAGATAAACTTTGTTAGATCCACTAATTAGTTAGCCGGCATCTTCAAGAAAGCCTTATCTGAAAAATCATTCAATCGCATTCTTCAAAGCTTAGGAATGATTAAGGCTGAATCTGTTCCGAAACCACTTTAGTAGTCATAAGTTTCGATTGGCATACGAATTGGTGCGAATGCTCGTAGTGACTCACAGTCATCTTTTGTCCTATGAATTGGTGTGAATGCTCTTAGTGACTTGCAATCATCTTTTTGTCCTCTGAATCGGTGAGAACGCTCGCAGTAACTCGCAACCAACTGTTCACACTGTGAATTGGTGTGAATGCTTGCATTGACTCGTAGTTCATTGTTCATTCGTGGTTTGGAACTATTTGTATCCTTTGTACATTTTCTTTATTTCTTTTTGTTTTTAGTTATTTTCATAAATATCAAAAATCCAAAAATATTTTATTTCTTTCTGTTTTTATTTTTTTTTTCAGAAAAAAAATACAAAAATATTTTCTTTATCTTTATCATAAAATTATAAAATTCCAAAAATATTAGCTAATTGAGCAGGTTTTAAGGCAAACATCCTGGTGATCTCAATTACAATGACGGAGCAAGTATAAATTCCGAAACTTTGCACTAGTTCAGTGTCCCTAGAAACATGTTATTGCATGTCGACTAAAGCCTCAAAAACTTTCTATGTAGAAGCCTTAATGATTCAATAACACCAATCGTTTCTTCCCAATAAGGCTATTTATTCACATAAGTCAAGAGCTACCTAACTCTTCTCACATCGAGTTAAGAGTTACATGCTTTGTCACTTTCGCATAGCAGAGGTGCATTCTTTCTTTAAAACCACCTCATACCATTTATCTATCAACTTTTGCATTCACAAATATAACCGTTGAGACTCTCAAAAGTTACCACTGAGGTTTATGGTTACAACCAATTTTGTGTTCATGATCTTAAATTCGTAATAACTACGAATTGAGTGAAACCCAAAATCCAACACAAGCATACGCATTGATGGTAAACAATATACATGTTCTAGATATTTCACCTTGGAATTAACGAATGTCCACTTTCGTGGTAAGTCCCAGGAAATCTCTTTTTCTTTTTTTGTGATCTTAATGAGACGTTATAGACCTAAGACGTTTCTTCCCAATACATCCAGTTTTTATTTTTTCTTGACATTTCTATACTTATCCTGGCCAGTTAAAATAATTCCAAAGCATACTTGTTTTTATGGCTACACCGGTCAAACAAGTACTTCATCGAACGTTCAGACTTATATCAAGTTTCATAGTTTGGTTGAAGATCAAACCACGCTTAAAGCCTAATCCAAAGATGCCTTTCATAGTTTCTGTAACGCCCGTAGATCAGGGCTGGTCAATTTAGAGACGATAAGCATCAAAAATGACTTTTTGATAGAAGATTATTTAGGATGAATAATCCTAACTAAGTTGTAATATATGTTACAAGGTTTCCGTGCATATAAAGAACGCCAAAATCCGAGTTATAACGAAGAAGTTATGACTTGTTGAAGTTTCGCGACAGAACCGGCACAACGCTGAATGACGTAAAAAGTGAATTTACGTTAGAGTGATATTTAGCCTTAGCGATCTAAACGAGAATCGAAGATCTCGTTGTTAGTAGCGAAACGACGAAAAGTTAGGCAAGAACGGACGTCAAACGAAGAAGTTATGAATTTATAACGAAATTTTCTGTCCCGGCCTATTAAAAATAAATAATAAAAGTAAAAGTCAAAATTAGCCGACGGAGTCTAAACGAAAGTCGTAGAGCGTAGTCTCACCTACGTGTGGATATAAAGAACGTCGAAAACGGAGTTCGTATGAAGAAGATATGAATTTTTGAAATTTATTAAATAATTAATAATTAAATTTAATTATTAAATCCGGCATTATCCGAAGAGGAGTCATCGGACTCATCCGAAGTACGCCCCGCGTACGAGCGTACGCCCCGTGTACATCGAAGCATGACACGCCTCGCACTCGAGTTCTTCGGATACGTAAGCAATGACGATTTCGGACAAGTACGCCCCGCGTACTCCGAGGCTCCAGCCTCCTATAAATAGGATGCGAGGGCAGCCGGCTTATTTGCTCTTTTTCTCTCTTCTCTCTCCTGTTTTGCATCGTTTTGCATGCCTGAAGTGTCCCGAAGCCCCGGTCTCAATCCCGAGTCCCGAAGCAAGATCCGAAGCCCTGAGAATCCCGAAGAGCGTGATTCCCGAGCCGAAGCTCTGCCTGCGAGAAGTTCAATTTTTGTGAAGATCTTCCAGATCTGCGGAGATATACTACTTCTGCAAGCCGTAGTGCTGTCGGATCATCTTCTGATCATGTGAGTGTATACTACCTTTCATAAACACGATAATAATACAAGTATGGTTTGAGTGTATTAAGTATATTGTTGTTTATATGTGTGAGGGTGTAGTTACTTTCTTCTAACACCTAAATATGAAGTATTTGCTATGAAATACGTGCTATGTGTTTATGCATTATTTGTCTATTTGAGATGGGTATGGAGTTGATGTTTTATATAAGTGTTAAATGATTTAAACTGTGTATGTATTTATATCTACGAAAATGTTGGGTAGATTTTGGGTAGATGGGATAGTTGGTGACTATGGAGTTAGCGCCTATTGTATAAACCTTGGCGACGATGTGACTTCGTGCCTATTTGATGAACCTTGGCGACTATGGAGTTAGCGCTTGTTGAGTAAACCTTGGAGACTATGGAGTTAGCGCTTGTTGAGTAAACCTTGGCGACTATGGAGTTAGCGCTTGTTGAGTAAACCTTGGCGACTATGGAGTTAGCGCTTGTTAAGTGAACCTTGGTGACTATGGAGTTAGCGCCTGATAACTATGGATTTAGTACTTGATAAATAAACTTTGGCAGCAATGGAATTCGTGCTAATTCCTTACGAATAAATGAATGAAGGATAGTTGGTTCTTAGGGTGAAACCTTAAGAAGATAATGGGGATGGGTAATTAGGTTGATTGTTTGCTGATTACATATAATAATTATATTATTGTGGGTTGAAAACCCTATATGCTCACCAGGCTCCCAAGCCTGACCCACTCAGTTTTCTTTTCATTACAGGTAATGGCACAAGGGTATAAGTTGGCGGACTTGACGAGAGATTTTGGATTATAGATCAGTAGTTATAAATAACTATTGTAAGATTTATTTTATATTGTTTATGCTTTTGGTCTGTATCGAACATGACATCCCAAGGTTTTATTATTTAATGAAAATACATTCTCTTTGAGAAATGTTTGGATAAATGGTTATCATATTTTCGTTTTTGGGAACAAATTCCGCAACAGTTTTATTTAAACGATTACTCTGATTTTAAAAACAAAGCATAAACAAATCGGTCTTTTCTGGCCGTGAAATTGGGGATGTCACAGTTGGTATCAGAGCATTAGTTTAAGCGAACTAGGAATATGGATTTATTTCTAGACTTAAACTTAGAATGCTAAACAATGATTGTGAGTTGAGTGTGTCCATTATATTTTAGGTAGTACACCTAAATTGACACAGGCACTAGTTTATTTTAGGAAAATTGCCTAAAATACTATTATGTGCTAATTGTTATATGTTTGCCATATATGATGTTAATTGTTCAGATTTATGGTCTGTTGCCGACCGGATCTGGAAACCTTATGTGTTTAGGATTCTAAGCCTGCGTCTACGATATTAGAACTAGCATGTAAACGTTTCGGAGTGATAAGGATGATTTGAATATCTATCGTGAATAAGGATATAATTTCACCTTATTCGGTGTATAGATCAAAAATGGTGAGAACGAGGAGTGGAGTTGGAAATGCTGATGAAAACAGGAATCAAATACCAGTGATTGAACAAATATATGTTGTAGCAGCAGCGCCTGAACCAATGACTATGGCCGGAGTTCAAGTGATGATCCAGGCAATGTTGAATAATCAGATGGAAGAAACCAGGCGTCTGATCAGACAGAATCGCGAAGAATTGTCAATTCAAGTTGAAGAGCCCGAAGTAAATGGAGGGCAGTCTGAAGGAGGAAACTACAGTGGGACCGTTGGTCAAGCCAACCCGCCAATAGTTCGCCAAAACAGCCAGGATGGAGGAAATGGCGGACGTGGATGCATGTACAAGGATTTCATGGCATCCAAACCACCATGTCTTTCTGGGAGCCCAACACCGATGCAAGTCATGGACTGGATCTCCGAAATGGAGACAATGTTTGAAAGTTGCGAGTGTAGCAAAAGACAGAAGACCGCTCTTGCAATCCCTCTGTTAAAATCTGGAGTACTGAGCTGGTGGAAGTTACTGGCCGGTTCGATGCCCAAGGGGGAAGCTAGCAAGATGTCTTGGGAAGAGTTCGTGGTGCAACTGAAAATGCAATACTGCTCTGAGTAAGATCTTCTGGAAATCAACAATGAGTTCCAGAATCTGAAGAAAGGAAAATTGAGCGTCATTGAATACGCTACGAGCTTTACGGAGAAGATGAAGCTTATTCCATACCTAATTCCAACTGAACTTTCCAAGGTCAACAAGTTTGCCAATGGATTACCAGCGGACTTTGGTCCGATAGTCAAGCAAGCAACCACTCTAAAAGCCGCCATCTGGGCAGCCAAGAATGTTGAGACCCAAATAAAAGAAAAGGGTCTGGAAAGAGCTGAAGTTGGAGAGAAAAGGAAGCGTGAAGGATCTTCAATAATCGACAAAGAAAGCAAATTCTCGAAATCTGGGGGAAGAGATGAAGCTAAGTGGTGTGAGAAGTGTAAGAAGAAACACTTTGGGAAATGTAGCGAGGAGATGACTTGCTACAAATGTGGGAAGACAGGGCACTACGCCAACAAGTGCGCACCCATTAAGAAGGTGTGCTATAGGTGTAACGAAGAAGGGTATATTTCTAAAGACTGCCCAAATAAAGACACACCTCCACAGCCAAGGGCATTCAACATGTTCCTCAACGAAGCAGAAAAGGATGGGAGGATTAAAAGATGAAAGCTTCATATTAATATATAAAGTCTGTATCAGGAAGCATAGCCTGTTAGAGGCATAGTATAGGGTGAACTTGAACTTTTGTGTAATAGTTTCAAGAATTAATATAAACCCTGGTTTTATTATCTGATGTGTTGAATGATTATATGATTTATGTATGGTGACTTGGTTAACTGAGAGACAATGCTTGGGACGAGTATGAGTAGGTGTGAATGGTAGTAGAGATCTATACTACCGGAAGCACAGGACTCGCACTTGGATCAAGGAAAGTCGCAAGGTTACCAAGAAGCTAGAAATTGTTTCCGTTTTATTCAAGCATGTCATTACCATTGTTTCGGTAATGACTAGTAGGATGATGGTTATTCCGACCCTAGTGGTCATATTAAATTGAGTCCAACTACGATGAGAGGTCATCAGGACACAACCCATCGGTTAGTTACAATAGATAAAAGAATGTATTTATCTTAAGAAGAAGAAGGAGTCCACAATAAGGATTTATTTTGTAACTTGAAGGTTACGATTTAAAGTCCAACATAGCAAGAAGAGAAGATGCAGGATTGAGCATCAAGGTTATTACTTAGGAAGGAGAGATAACTTATGGAGTCATTATACGAATCCTATTTCGTTGATGATTCCGGGACGTAATCATCCTAAGGGGGAGATAATTGTAACGCCCGTAGATCAGGGCTGGTCAATTTAGAGACGATAAGCGTCAAAAATGACTTTTTGATAGAAGATTATTAGGATGAATAATCCTAACTAAGTTGTAGTATATGTTACAAGGTTTCCGTGCATATAAAGAACGCCAAAATCCGAGTTATAACGAAGAAGTTATGACTTGTTGAAGTTTCGCGACAGAACCGACACAACGCTGAATGACGTAAAAAGTGAATTTACGTTAGAGTGATATTTAGCCTTAGCGATCTAAACAAGAATCGAAGATCTCGTTGTTAGTAGTAAAACGACGAAAAGTTAGGCAAGAACGGACGTCAAACAAAGAAGTTATGAATTTATAACGAAATTTTCTGTCCCGGCCTATTAAAAATAAAAAATAAAAGTAAAAGTCAAAATTAGCCGACGGAGTCTAAACGAAAGTCGTAGAGCGTAGTCTCACCTACGCGTGGATATAAAGAACGTCGAAAACGGAGTTCGTATGAAGAAGATATGAATTTTCAAAGTTTATTAAATAATTAATAATTAAATTTAATTATTAAATCCGGCATTATCCGAAGAGGAGTCATCGGACTCATCCGAAGTACGCCCAGCGTACGAGCATACGCCCCGCGTACAGCGAAGCATGACACGCCTCGCACTCGAGTTCTTCGGATACATAAGCAATGACAATTTCGGACAAGTACGCCCCGCGTACTCCGAGGCTCCAGCCTCCTATAAATAGGATGCGAGGGCAACCGGCTTATTTGCTCTTTTTCTCTCTTCTCTCTCCCGTTTTGCATCGTTTTGCGTGCCCGAAGTGTCCCGAAGCCCCGGTCTCAATCCCGAGTCCCCAAGCAAGATCCGAAGCCTCGAGAATCCCAAAGAGCATGATTCCCGAGCAAAAGCTCTGCCCGCGAGAAGTTCAATTTTTGTGAAGATCTTCCAGATCTGCGGAGATATACTACTTCTACAAGCCGTAGTGCTGTCGGATCATCTTCTGATCATGTGAGTGTATACAACCTTTCATAAACACGATAATAATACAAGTATGGTTTGAGTGTATTAATTATATTGTTGTTTATATGTGTGTGGGTGTAGTTACTTTCTTCTAACACCGAAATATGAAGTATTTGCTATGAAATACGTGCTATGCGTTTATGCATTATTTGTCTATTTGAGATGGGCGTGGAGTTGATGTTTTATACAAGTGTTAAATGATTTAAACTGTGTATGTATTTATATCTACGAAAATGTTAGGTAGATTTTGGGTAGATGGGATAGTTGGTGACTATGGAGTTAGCGCCTATTGTATAAACCTTGGCGACGATGTGACTTCGTGCCTATTTGATGAACCTTGGCGACTATGGAGTTAGCGCTTGTTGAGTAACCCTTGGCGACTATGGAGTTAGCGCTTGTTGAGTAAACCTTGGCGACTATGGAGTTAGCGCTTGTTGAGTAAACCTTGGCGACTATGGAGTTAGCTCTTGTTAAGTGAACCTTGGTGACTATGGAGTTAGCGCCTGATAACTATGGATTTAGTACTTGATAAATAAAATTTGGCAGCAATGGAATTCGTGCCAATTCCTTACGAATAAATGAATGAAGGATAGTTGGTTCTTAGGGTGAAACCTTAAGAAGATAATGGGGATGGGTAATTGGGTTGATTGTTTGCTGATTACATATAATAATTATATTATTGTGGGTTGAAAACCCTATATGCTCACCAGGCTCCCAAGCCTGACCCACTCAGTTTTCTTTTCATTATAGATAATGGCACAAGGGTATAAGTTGGCGGACTTGACGAGAGATTTTGGATTATAGATCAGTAGTTATAAATAACTATTGTAAGATTTATTTTATATTGTTTATGCTTTTGGTCTGTATCGAACATGACATCCCAAGGTTTTATTATTTAATGAAAATACATTCTCTTTGAGAAATGCTTGGATAAATGGTTATCATATTTTTGTTTTTGGGAACAAATTCTGCAACAGTTTTCTTTAAACGATTACCCTGATTTTAAAAACAAAGCATAAACAAATCGGTCTTTTCTGGCCGTGAAATTGGGGATGTCACAGTTTCTCAACAAACTTGTGATCGTAATTCAACGGGAAACCACACAGACACTTTAGAGTCTCTCTTGACTCCAAAGGAAGAGATCGTTGTCTGGGATCCACTGCTTTGTGTCTTTATAAGACATCACTAATATCCCACAAAATTTTGATTTGTTTCTTTATCTTTAGCAAACTCTCGCATGAAGATCCTTGTGATATTCCAAAGTTTGGTTCATGACACTTATATTTCCTTTTAGTTTCGCAGACACATTAATGACCACCCGCTGCGAAAGTTCATGAATGAATCATGTAACGCCCGGTTCCTGCTACGTATTTAAATAATACTTTTTCGTATTTGTTAAGGGACTCTGTTGGATTAGTGTCTAAGTCCATAACTATTTTGGTATGTACTTGACCCGATGGTGCATGGTCCTTTTGGGTTGCCTTCACGAAAGCAACTTGATAGGATGAATTATGGAGAGAAAGGATTAAATATGATTTATTAATATATTATGAGAATAATATATTAAAGGAGAAATCATATTGTTTAATTAATATTAGTCAAGAATTAGTTAGTAATTAGTTTTGTGACTAAAAGAGATTAATTAAACTTAAGGGACTGGAATTGTAATTATAAGATAATTGCAATTTCGGCCATGGATTGCCTTATATTAAGGAGTGGACGAATTCTATGGGAAAGCCCATGAGGAAATCGTCCAAGGCCTTAAGGAAAGGAATCTATGGGTTGCTTAGGGCTTAAGCATCCAATTTAGGGTTTCCTTGTTAGATAACCCTAATAGCCTCCTATATATAAAGATCCCTTATGACCCAAAAACGTGGCTAAGCATCCTTCTAGGGTTTCACACGTTTTAGGGCAGCCTCCTTCTCTTCTCTTCTCCTCTTCATCCTCTTGCTCTTGGTGTTTGTGAACCATTAGAGGAGTGACATTTGTGACTCTAAGCTTTCTAAAGTCAATACAAGAAGGAATTGTGATTGTTATTGCTACATAACAATCAAGGTAATATCTTAAACCCATTCTTATGTTAATATGATTACTTGTATGCTAGAATTAGGGTTTATAGTCTTGGATAAATTGCATGTATAATAGAGAAACCTAGATCCAAGCATTAGGGTTTGTATGAGCACATAGGATGTTCTTATGACCAAAACCCATCAGTGGTATCAGAGCCTAGATTGGTTTCTATTGTGTTGATGCATTGTATGATTGAAAAATTCGATTTTTGTGTTTCTGGAGGCTGGACTCGCCGAGTCCATAGATGAACTCGCCGAGTCCATGCTGACTCGACGAGTCCATGCCTGACTCGGCGAGTCGGCTGGTCAGATGGAGGGAAAACCGGGATTTCTTGCTGTTTTTGCTTAAGGATAGTTGCCTTATCATATTAGATCAATATAAATCCGATTTTATGATATATTTGACTATATTCTTGATCTAATTGAAGATATTTATCAATTAATAAAATATTTGTTTCCTTATGTGATAATTGATTAATTATTTTGATTAAATTGGTAAATTGTTTTGCAAGAAATCATTAAATAAATCAAATATGGATAATTATGTGATTAAATGTTAATTTAGATTATTTGTTATTTGATTCTTGTGCTTTGAACCCAAAAGTTTTGTTGTTTTGAAATTTAAATAGTTAAAGCCCTAATGTTTTGAAAAAGGTTTCAAAACTTGTCCTCAAGTTTTGGAATTAAAATTTTGATTAAAAGTTTAATTTTGATGTATATTTAAATTCTAAACCCTAAGTTTTTAAAATGTTTCAAAACTTACCCTCAAGTTTCGGAATTTAAAAGTTGGTTAAAAGTTTAATTTAAGAATGTTAAATTCTAAAACCCTAGTATTGTTTTTGAAAAGTTCAAATCACACCCTTATGGTTTTATTAATTAATTAAGGTGTATAATTAAAAGAGGTTTAATAAATCCATAAAAGTTTTGGTTTACAATTTAATTGAATTAAAAGTATAATCGTTAAATTTGACCACCTAGTATTTTAAAAGTGTAAAATACACCCTATACTATATATAACATTAAAAGTCTAACATTATATATATGTATGAGTAAAAGTCAGTCTTACCGTTAGCAGACTTCATTCACGAAGCTGGTCTATAAGGGGTGTTTAAGGAAATTGTCTATAAAATGGCGATTGAATGGGTATCCACTCTTACCCACCAAAATCTTGACTAGTGGAGGGTCGTTAGCCGAACAGGTAGGATAGGACAAAACCTATCATTATAAGTATAATAAAGTACAAAAGTAACTAAATGTTTTACAAATTCCCTATCTTAGTTACTTAGGCAAAAGTGAATTGATGCAATTCCATGAAATTACACTTTGTGCCCTTGCGAAGACGTTAGTGGAGCGTGTGTGGTTCACCAGCACACTAAATGGTTCTAAGCAAAGGTAGAAAAGGGTGACTCAATATTTGTCATAGTTCGGTGGAGCGTGTGTGGTTTACCGGCACATCGAATAGGTGACCGTAACATGTGAGGGCACCATGTCAGTTTGCATGGTTATTCACACCTGCTTTGTGATCCTCGGCATCCCAGTCACAAACAAGAGGGGCATATCGAGATTTAAACATGCCAATGAAATGTTCAATGAATCTCATAGGATCTAGGAGTTTTCATAGATTTAAAACTTAAATTTCTTTTCGTTTTTCATGGTGGAAATTAGTGAATCGTCATTCACTTACCTTCAAGTATTCTGCAACTAGATTACGGCATCCCTTTTCTAGGTTGTAGCGTATTGTGTTAGGTCCTAGCCTTAGTATCTCATTTGGGTGATTTACTAAGCACTCAATCAATCAACTAACTTGAATTTGATTTCTCCCGTTTTGTAGATGTCAAAGTACGACAACTATGGTCTTCCCAAATACCGTGGAACAAGCATTCCACATGAAGATGATATTCCACAATTCGATCGAGGAACAAGAGATCATGCTTCATTTCCTCCACCTCCTCCAATTATTCTCCCTAACCCACAAGTTCGAAGGCTTGAAAAGTTAAAGCTCACTCAAGCCCTTTTGGCAAGTAAACATGAAGAAGGAAAGTCGATGTGTGCACACGTCCTAAGGATGAAATCACACATTGATAGGTTAAGAATGTTGGGATCCGTTGTCTGTGAGGTCACTTCCTAACTCATATAGTGAGTTCGTAAGAGAGTACTATATGATGAATTGCGACGTGACCCTTATAGATCTCACCTATATGCTTATTGCTGCTGAATCAGCAATGGTTTGGCGCAATATAAAAGCAAAGTTGATTGGTGAATCTGCCTTCAAGACCTCTATGTAGACAATGGAAACAAAAAACATGCTATGATCGAAAAGTTTGATCATAAGAGAAATAAAATGTCTGAAGTAGTTCCATGTACTATTCCAAAAGAGTCAATTTGCTTTTATTGCCAAGAGAAGGGGCATTGAAGACGAAGCTGCCTTATATACCTAAGAGATCTAAGAGATGGGAGAGTCAAAACGTATGACTCTGCTTTAGGTAAAATCCATTGACTAACTCTTTTAAGCTTCTATTCTAGATTCTTAATACATAATGTGATAAGATTACAATTGATGTTTTGTAGGATCGAAGAAAAGAGAGGAAGCTTAAGGGAAGAAGTAAGTAGAATCTAACCGTGAAGAAATGGATTTCGATCGCATCACTTGAAGATTAGATTCTTGAGCTACTAATTAGAGTTAGAATTAGATTGCTAAGAAATATGTATTAGCATAATTTTTCAATGAATTGCATTGCAAGGAAAAATTTTTCCGCAATAAAATAAAATTTGATTTTATATTATTTATTTATCCTTGCAATGGCATATATGAAAAATTGATGTTTGTATGTTTCTATTATTAGCAATAATGGATTTGATTCTTAGTTATGGAAATGTCGAAAATTTACCAAATAAGGAGAGTTTCTCATCGCCCAAGTTTCAATTGGACAGAAACTTGGAATCACGCAACTTGGTTGCATGATGAATGAGAAATTTCATATCTGGAAATTAGACTAATTCGTTGACAAAGTGTCAAGTGAAGGGCTAGGAGATTGAGTACACAAAGTTGCGTATTGATCAAATCCACCATAAGAGTAACCAAGATATTCGTCATGATTTAATAAAGGTTTAGTAAATATGATTATACTTATAAGATTAAGTGTAATTCTGAATTGGTTGAAAATGTTTAACTCAATAGCAGAACGAATAAGAAGCATCAAGTAGGCAGAAAGATAAAAGTTTCTCCATTCTAAGAAGAAGGGAAAGTAGCTTTTATGCTTTATGATAGGTCTTAATGATTAAGAACCATATCTCAATTGATCCTCTAAGTGAGTCCTAGTACAATTGTATGTCTAAGAAGAGGAATCAAGAATTGAAGAAATGGTTAAATCAAGAAGTCAATCATACTTCGTTCCAAAACAAGTCTTAGAGTTATGATTGCGAAATTGAGTGATAAGTATAAAGAAGGTTTATAACGTTCATCAATTGTGGAAAGTTGTGATGTCTTGGATAAGACAAAGACCAACTAGGACCAATTTATGAAGTGTTTTGATAAAAACTACACTAACTCTTGAATATTTGTTTGTCAAGAAATGTTTATTGACAAGAGAATCTTATATGTCAAGGAGTCTGTGATAGTCTTAATGGTCTTGAAAGGTTTCAAGAACAAATCAAAATAAACCTTATCTATCATCACTAGCACATGAGTTGAGGTTTACAACCTATCGTGTTGACATTATTTTGTTTCTGTGCCATTCCAATTGAGTTAATTATGCATGTGAGTTCAATGAGTTCTCATTTGAATGCATAAAAGGCAAGGACCTTGATCAATGGAAAGTACATTGATAGGAAAGGGTGAGCTGCTTAACTACTTGGAAGACATGGTGGGTAGCTGTGTTACCATAAGGCAAGAAGTCAAGATTAAGAAAGTTCGGTCCATATGAGTTTGAATTTGTCGTAAACTTTGGTTTTGACAAATTCACATGGATAGGAACACATACACCATTAAAATCTAAGTGTCATAAGATTCCCTCCTTCATGAAAATGACTGTGAGGAAATGCTTTCACTAAGAAAGTTTTTAAGAAGATAGTGATTGTGAAATTGTATTCTCGAATTCGATTATGGTTACGGTATCCCTTTCCATGATTCGAATTGTGAGACTTGGCAATTAGTCTAAAATTGTTTAGACACACATATGAGCTATCTAAGGCAAAGGTGTATAAGTTTAAGAAGCTTAGATAAAGGATTATCAAAGCATTAGGTATTAGAAACATGAACTTATGAAATTCAATAAGTATTGATTTTCTAGAAGTTAAGCTGGTTTCTGAATACATGTCAAAGCTAGTGGGAGCAGAAGTGTTATGTTTATAATAATTATCGTGATAGTGGGAGCATAAATGTTATGATTGCATGATTATTATGGAAAGTATTGCAAGTTAGCAATATTAACTATAGAAAACAAAAATTATATTTTGCAAAGTCGCAATAGTTGAAAAGTTGTTTTGCTATAATTAAGGGACATAATATTATGCTTCATTTCAAATCTAAAGGCTTAGGTTGTGGAATGCTAATAATTTAGTCAAGGAAACATAGCGTGTTCACAAATTTCGATTATGATTATGACATTCCTCTTCGTAGTTCGAATTTTGATAATGTAGCACATAAAATATTATGGCAGAAGATTGATAAAGTATCAAATCTGTATGTAAGACGTTATGCATCATGTCCCATACGCTTCGGGTATAGGATCGATTGCAAATGCTATAATATTTGACCATTCTAAATTTTTCCAAATGTCTAGCACATTTAGAGGGAAGAAGGACAAGAATCGGTTTTGACTAAAATAATTAAACAACTATCAAAGGACAATCCAAAGTTAGCCGAGTATTGGTCGCTTGTGAGTAGTTGGAAGTATAGTATTGGATGGACCATATCGACATTATTATGAATAGATAAGATTCTATTAAGAATGAGTTTTCATATGGAAAATATGGAAACGTGTCCATATTGGGAATTGAATATTGAAAATCTATGTCTAGATTAGAAACTTTTTCGCAAAAGGATGTTCAAAGGAATGTACTTTGAGTGAGAGAAATCATATCTAAGGAATTGTATTGTAACAATCTCCGATAGAGGACTTTATAATATCGTTGGCAATAGTCTTTGTGACTTTTTATGCTGTGACATTACAAAAAGGATCATTGCATAAAATGTTAGAATCTAACATATTCTATAAGTGGCAAGAATTTGATATTCTTTCACTTATGAAAAAGGATTTGGAGTTGTGAAATGAGTATGATTGGAAATGTATTCATTTGATCTATTTCACAAAGTAAGAACCATAGGTAAACATTGTGTGCATGATAAGAGCATGGGACAAGTGTAATAATTCAAGTAAGAAGTTGATTACCTGAAACAACAAATAATGAGTAATCGATATGGTGATAAATAAAAGGTGTTTTATTTATGCTCAAAGGTTTGAGGCCATATGGGATTAGTATTATTCTTGTGTTTCACTTTGCATGTTTTGACTTCCTGAATAATTTAATTGGTTTAGAACAGTCAAATTATTCGAACGGACCACAGTCGTTCATATGTTGGAAGTAGGTATGAATAAAGACTGTCATGAATTGGTGTGTGGATTGTCTTAAGAGTATTAGACATAAGCAAATGTTTGTTGCAACGTTCATGAGTGTTTGTGAATATGATTTGAGCATTGGATTAAACCCACGCTCACTTGGATCACTTCATGAATTGTATCACAAGTGATTGGTGAGACGATAACATCTTATATTCTTGAAACCGAGATGTGTGAGTTGTATCTTGCAAATTGGTTGCACATTGATAATATGTAAACGCACCAATAACTTGGTGTTATAAAACATATTGTTGTGTGTGACTCGGTGAGTAAGTGCAAGCGAGCATTGAATCAAAGTTTATCCGTTCCTTTTATTCAAAGTAGGATAAAAGCGATATCTTTGGGCCCCTCGATGATTTAGTGATGACAAACGTAAATGCTCGGCCGGGCTAGGACTAATTTGATTTGTTCAATTAGTCAATCGTCATAAATCAGAAGTCGAGAAATGGTACAGAGAGAATGATTAGAATTCATGTCTTATACGATATCTAGAATGGAGGAATATATGATCCCTTATCTAAAGGACACGTGTATCTGATATGATCAGAGTTGACAGCGGCTTTAGAAAGCTATGATTGCAGATCAGGATCTGAAGTCATACGCATAATAGTTATTAGACTTATCCAAGTGGGAGACTGTTGGATTAGTGTCCAATTCCATAACTATTTTGGTATGTACTTGACCCGATGGTGCATGGTCCTTTTGGGTTGCCTTCACCAAAGCAACTTGATAGGATGAATTATGGAGAGAAAGGATTAAATATGATTTATTAATATATTATAAGAATAATATATTAAAGGAGAAATCATATTGTTTAATTAATATTAGTCAAGAATTAATTAGTAATTAGTTTTGTGACTAAAAGAGATTAATTAAACTTAAGGGACTGGAATTGAAATTATAAGATAATTGCAATTTCGGCCATGGATTGCCTTATATTAAGGAGTGGACGAATTCTATGGGAAAGCCCATGAGGAAATCGTCCAAGGCCTTAAGGAAAGGAATCTATGGGTTGCTTAGGGCTTAAGCATCCAATTTAGGGTTTCCTTGTTAGATAACCCTAATAGCCTCCTATATATATAGATCCCTTATGACCCAAAAACGTGGCTAAGCATCCTTCTAGGGTTTCACACGTTTTAGGGCAGCCTCCTTCTCTTCTCTTCTCCTCTTCATCCTCTTGCTCTTGGTGTTTGTGAACCATTAGAGGAGTGACATTTGTGACTCTAAGCTTTCTAAAGTCAATACAAGAAGGAATTGTGATTGTTATTGCTACATAACAATCAAGGTAATATCTTAAACCCATTCTTATGTTAATATGATTACTTGTATGCTAGAATTAGGGTTTATAGTCTTGGATAAATTGCATGTACAATAGAGAAACCTAGATCCAAGCATTAGAGTTTATATGAGCACATAGGATGTTCTTATGACCAAAACCCATCAGAATCGACGAGTTGGAGGCCCCAAACTCGTCGAATAGGAATTGGATATGTTGTTCGCGGGATTTGAAGCCTACTCGACTAGTCGAGGACTCTCGAATCGATGTGTAGGTCTGCCAGAGTGAAACCTTAATTTTCAAGGTTTACACCCTATTTAAAGCCCTTAACACCCCCATTGTGGCCTCTCTCATCGCCTCCCTTAGTTCAAAAAACCCTAATTCGAAACCCTAACCCATTTTGAGTTTTCTTGAGCCATTGTTGTGTATTTTTGGTGATTTTGAAGCTTGAGAAGAAAGAAGAAGCTTGAGGGTTCAAGAGGAAGCAAGTGGATCCATATTTTGTGCTCCATTTCCAGCTCATTTGAGGTATCAAGTTTATACCTTGTCCATTCATCTATTAGATATCTTTTTGGAGTAGTTTAGGGCTTTAATGAGCCACTTTTGGAACCATTCAAGGATGCAAGCATGTTTTGGGGTATTGACTTTAGATCAAGAGCCTTTGAGGGACTCCATGGCATAAAGGTGCCAACTTTATGGCCATGGGAGTCCCATGCATCATAGGAACCACTTTTTAGGGCGATTTGTGTTAAATAGCCCATTAATGAACGTAAAGTTTGAAACTTTACGTGTTATATCGTCCATAGGAGGCCTAATCTACGTTTTGGATGCATTAACCCCGACTAAAGTCGACTATATGGATTTAGACTTTGGGGAACTCGACGATTCGTTCTTAGGACTCGGCGAGTTGGGTCGTGGTTCCCCAACCTTTACTGTTGCTGAGCAAAATTGTTGAGTCTAGAAGATGACTCAGCAAGTTGGACATGTTTAAGGACTGGAAGCTCAAAGAACTCGATGAGTCCAAGGATGGACTCGGCGAGTTGATGAGCAAATGTCCCAAGTTATATGAAGGAGAACTCGACGAGTCCAAGGACAGACTCAACGAGTTCACACAGAAAGTCCCGATTCTGTCCTAAGGAGAAACTCGATGAGTTAAAGGGTAACTCGACGAGTTAGATCGCGAGTTCGAGATTCCCTAAGTCATGGAACTCGACGAGTTGATGGACCAACTCGGCGAGTTGAGTCAACCAAGATGTTGACTTGGACCAGAAGGTTAACTTTGACCAGAGTGTTGACCTTTGACTTGACCATTGACCAGAGTTGACCCTTAAAGGGGTTATAAGTTTGAAAGAGTAATTAAAAGAGATGTTGTGTGTAGGAGTTTGAGGAGAGTTGATCCCAACACTAAGGATAGTTTAGCTACTTCATGAAATTGAGGTGAGTTACCTTCTAGTAGAAGTAAGTCTAAGGCACCACGGCTGACCCACTAGTAAGAGTTATAGTAGAGATAATTGTCTTTGTGATAATTATCTGGTATGTCGCTATCTGTTATGATTATATGCAAGTATGCTATGATGTTATGTGATATGTGATAAGAGGGGTAGGGTAGGCCCTAGTATCGGTCGATAGGGCCGAAGGGGTATGTGTTGGGTCTGTTGTGTTGCGTCTTGGGCTTGGTTATTAGTCCAGTTTTGTCACTGGTTTGGGCTTGTCCAGCCGTGTGTTTTGTTTTAGGATTTAGTATATAAGTTGCATGCATGCAATCTTATCATTAACGTTTTCATTATTATTTTATTGATTGTATTGTAAAACCCTAGCTTACCTCTACAGTGGAAGTTCTTGATCGAGCTATGCTGAGGTGTGACTATATTGGAATCATTAATCTCTATTTTGATTCACCTAGTGTTTACATTGTTTGATTAGTCGTTTTCTATTAACCTGTTGAAGATCTAAAACGATCTAAAGAGTTTTTCAACTCATCAATTGGTATCAGAGCAGGAGACT
Organism: Lactuca sativa; assembly: GCF_002870075.4. NCBI lineage: Eukaryota > Viridiplantae > Streptophyta > Magnoliopsida > Asterales > Asteraceae > Lactuca > Lactuca sativa. The sequence continues at coordinate 188,105,159 of NC_056628.2, forward strand.
GTGTAATCTATACGCATCTCTTCTATCGAAGAAGGTTTCAGGGTTTTCCGCTAATATTGATCTATGTTAGAAGCCGTCATCTTGTTGTTGATGAAGTTCTTGTATTTCGATTTTACCCTAACTTTGTTTACAATTCTGATCTTGAACAGGTTTTTCGCAATATCATCATGTCACATGACGATTCCAACACAAACCATATCAATATCTACAACAACATTGGATCCACAACTAGGATTCCCATTCTATATACTCAGGATTACGAAGTATGGACGCATCACTTTGAAGACTATGTGATCAGTTCTGAAGACAATGGGTATTTAATCTGGGAAGCGATCACTATAGGTCCGTTCGCTCACTCTGGCACAAACCAAATCATAAAGACTCAAAAGGAGTACTGTTGAGAGAAAAACTTGAGACACACTTGAACAAACGTTAGAACAAGTATAGCTGCGGAATTAGTTAATCTCAAAGGATCTAAAAGATCAACAATAATAAGTTAATATGTTAGATGGTTAGATAGTTAGTTGTGGAAATGTAAAGAAACATAAATGACAGCAGGTGATATATCAAGTAAACACATAAGTTGATTCATAACATGGAATGCATTCAAAGCAAGTTAGTGAGTGAGATCAATGTTAGTGATAAAATCACGAATGACTTGCTCCGAAGAGAAGTATTAATCAGTTGTGTTCGAGAGGATTTAAGAGAGTAAGAAAGATATGAGATGCATAAGGATAACTTGAAGATAATTAAGATCTAGAGATGAGTAAAGAGAGATCTGTATTGATTGACAAGTGATTCATTCTCTAAGAGTAGCCATGAAAGGCATACTGGACAATAGAGAGTATTATAAGAAATAGATAAAAATAGACTAAGTACAGAAAGAAAGACTGTGATAGCTTTAGATGACTTCGAATGTGATCGCTGAAGAAGCTTGACTGTGGAGAGGTGTAGATTGCGGTAGGCAAAATTAAGAGGGTCACTTCATGTATCAACAATTTCCCCCTAAGTGACCTCTAAATTTCTTCATTTATCAAGTTTAAGGAACTTGATCAGGATCCACCAAAACTTGTTGACATTTTCCAACCAAATGATCCTTCTTAAAATCTCGAACTTGACTTTGGCAGTTGTATGTTTCGATTTTTCCGCTGCGGTTCGATAGATTTCAAGTTGTTTCTTCATGAGGCGGTTCATGGAGGCCATGGAGATGAAGTACTTGACTTGATCAGTCTTCCTTTTGAAGATGAATCCAAGTTCAAGAAAGTTTGTAGCACCAATGGATCTTTCCTCATAGCCTTCGGTTGGCATCGATGCGGGATCAAGAGGAGGTAGATCAATATTTTTGGCAATTATTGGGTGGATGTCCGCATCGATCTTTGCGAAGTCACAAACAGTTTCTTTCAGATAAGTACTTGCCCTTTCAAGTGCTATCTCATCTTCGGATGCTTTTCACACTTATTCTGGAACACCTTTGCTATCAGGAAGACTTCTTTTGGGTTCATGCAGGGGAAGTCAGCTTAGGTGCGGACATAGTCTTGATTCCTTCTAGTGAGTGTGTATTGCACAAATTCAGCCTTCATAAACTTAAGAGGTTTGAAGTTCTTGACTGCTGAATGTTTGTCGTTGGACCAGATCTTCTCAATGGGAGAGGCATACTTGGTATAAAATCGGTTAAGTCGCTCAAACTCCATTGGCAGTCTCTTGTGATCAGGAAGGTTGCAGTCAAATTGCTCAAATATTGTGAAGTATTTAGCATTTGGTGAGATAGGGACATCCCAGTATTCATCCGAAGGAGGTTCAACATACGTGAGGTATGGTTTGTAGTCGTCATCAAGAAGTCTGCGGTGGGGATTGACCCAGGAGTTTATTAAGGATTCATTCATTACCGTGTCAAAACCGCACTCTCTCCAAATGAGCTCTGCTAATTTAGCTGCTTTCCAGTCAGCTTTCTTCTGCTTAGTTACAGGGGAATCATTTGAGCTTGGAGAGGACATGTGATCCGCTAGATTCTTGAAGTATGGGGGAGTTTCATGTCTTTCAGGGGAAGGAATGATTTTGTGTTGCGGTGGTGGAGAGTGATGTTGCGGTGAGGGTTACGGTGAAGGGATTTTCTGAGAAGCGCTGTTGGAATGATGTTCTTCTTTATAGTCTTCTTCTAGATGGACTTCTTCTTCACTTCCCCCTCTTGAGGAGTTCAGACCCAGGGCCTCCTCAAGCCATTGTTTGAGGCCATTGACTTTAGCACATACTTCCTGGAAATGGGCTTTGAGAACCCCAGCCATTTGCTGATTGTCAGGAATAGTGGTGTTGAAGAGCAATCGGTGAATCTCCTTTGTTAGTTGGAGAATTTCGGAGCCATGGAAGTTTGATGTTAATGAACTTTGGAGTTTGTTGATGGTTGTGTGGAGAACTGAGATAGTGGAATCATATGCAGTGTGAGTCTTAGCTATCAGTTTCTGGGACAGCGTAGATTGATCCGCAATGGCTGCCTGCAAGTTGTCCTTTATTGCGGATACTTCAGATATAAGGCGCTCCGTAGCAGCCATAAATTCCTTATGATCTGCTTGACGGTTGTTATCAAGGCACATTATCCCCATTTCAACCTTGAGAGAAATTCTCTCAGCAGCCAATCTTTCCCTTGCTTCCTGTCGTTCAATCCTTTCGATCAAGGACTGTGACATAGGATTGTCTTCAGACTGCGGATGAGTAGACTTGACTGCAGCCAGAATTTGGTCAACCTTGGATTGAAGATTGAGGAATTCTTTTCTTGAGACGACCATATTTTTCTTCTTTTTTTTCTCCTTTGGCTTGGAGGTTGAGTGCTAAGAGCCACTCGATTCCTCTTCTTCAACGTACATCATGAGGTCATCATCCGAAGGACATGGTTGATTGACCTCTCGAAGATCAACATCGTCAAAACCGAAGGTGGGAGCTGAACTTACTTCGATTTCGGTGTCTGCATCTTAGGAGTCTTTGGCAGTTGGAGATGGAGGAGGCTTTGAGGGAGTTTGATCAGTAGCCGCCTCTTGAGCCTTGTGGATGGTATCAACCATGTTGTCCATCAGGGCATGGACCTTGCAGAAGGTAGCTATGATATTGGCATTGTTTATTGCGTCTGCCCAATACTTAGCCACATATTGAATTTCTTGTTGTTTTTGCTGAAGCTGCTTTGTTTGTCTTCCTTTTCTTGCTTGGAATGCCCTTCGGAAAGAGGCATATTTCTTGGCTTTGGCTTCATTGGATGGCTGATACTTACTCCATGAGTCATTCAGGTCTGTGTCGTCAATTCCTTGAAAGCACACCGAGGTGTCCCTCGGGTTCACGGATCCTTGCACATTTGTGCTCACCGTGCCTAAACCACCTGCTACTGATGTAAGCAGAATAGGATTTCCTTAGCTTCCTCGGTCTCCTTGACCTAAAGTCAAGTCTGGCCTCGACTCAGTTCTAGCAAAGGTTGAAGAAAGCGGTCTTGCGGTTGGGATGGTGTTTGAAGTGTTTGGATGACAGACAAAAGAATGGAGTGCAACTCCTCAGGAGAAAATAAATGAAAATAGGAAGCCCTGGAGACCTTAGGGCGGGAGCCTTAGCCATCCTCTTGGGATTGACCTAGGGGGAGTCTCCACGTTGTGGTGAATCAGACGCACTGCTTGCGCCTGAGTGGTATAGAATGGTTGTTTCAAATGGATGTGCGGCCATCCCAAGGACTACCGGAGCCTGTTGAGAGGCTGAGGTATCAGTACGGTCACGCGTATGGCTAGTGGGATTGGATTTGCGTTTCTTGAGGATTGCAATAGGTTGATCATCCTCATCAGAGTCACTGCTGGAAAGACGTCTGATTGGCTCGACTATAGTTATTACTGGTGGAGTTTTTCTTTTCTTGGAGGGATTGGATGGATTGGAAGCATCCTTTTTAGGAGTTCCTTGTTTCTTGGTATTGCAGGGGCCTTGTCGAGCAGAGACTAGCTGCTTGCGTCTTTGGGATAAGGAAATGTTGGAAAGAGTTGTGGAAGATGGGACTACGGTACTAGCGGGATCAAGAACTACAGAATGGGTTGGAGGAGGCGGGGTAGGAAGGTATGGGGCAATACCTTCCGTGGCCTCAATATGATCTGAGACATCAGCAATCTCAAGACCAAAGGTAGAAAGAATGTGAGTTGGTAGTCTTCTTATTGGTCCGAAAACAGTCTGATCAAATGAGGGATTGTACCTTTTAAGATCCTTGGTGATAAAGAAGTTAATGTCATTGCCCATGCTGATTCCTGCATCCGCATGGAGGTCGGAGATGCAGAGAGACCAAAACCTTGGAAAGGTGAGTTCGGTAGGGTTCTCTCGTGGGCTTTCTTTTGGAATGTACTGCAGGAAATCATCCCATAGGATCTGACTGTAGTTGACGTCATGACCTGTGAAGATGCTCCATACCAGCTCTAGGAGCTTGAGTTCCATGTTGTCTGTGCCTCCGGTTCTGCCGAATAGACTGCGGATGATGAAGTAAAAGATGAATTGCTAGACCGCAGGCATTTGGTTTTTCTTGAATTCCCCAATTCATTTGATTTTCTTCTAGTATCCCATTTGGTAAAGCGCAGACAATATATCCGCCATTGATGGAGTAAAAACCTTGATGGATGGATGAACAAGGAGGTTTATTGCAGTGAGAAATTTCTCCTTGGTCAAGATGAGAAGAGAATCGTTAACTAGATTGAGATGCACTTCCTGAAGATTATCGAGTGGTTGATAGGCTAAAAAAGCACACTTGAATAGGGTTGAAAGAGGAACAACGTCTGTGAATGAATCAAAGGGTCCAAACAGTGGGTGATTGGACAAGAACTTGATTACCAGTTTTGTGGGGGCATTGTAGAAAGAGTGTTCTTCTAACACGGCTCTGAAGTTGGTTGATGTAATTGTTGGTGTGAGATGTCTTGATGCAGAGTCTGAACCGGTGGGGTTCACTGATCCTGATGCCTTGGAAGGTTTCTTGGATACACTGGATTTCACCATTGTTGAGTTTTCGAAGAAGCTTTGAAGAAAGGAAAGTAGAATGCAAGAGAAAGATTTATGGTTTAGAAAGCGTAAACTTTTCTTTGTGGAGTAGAAAGGGGTTTTATAGTGGCTTATGGAAGCGGGAAACGTTTTGCCCTAAGTGAATTTGGGTAGAAACATTTGGGGGTTTATTTTGAATTAAGAGCATTAATCTCAGCCACAGATTAAGAAAAGAGGGATTAAATATGAATTTTGGGGTTTACCAAAAAAAGGTTTGCATTTAATGAAACGTCAGATTTGTTACCACGTATGGTGAACGTGTGGTGAGGGTGAGATCAATCCGTTGGGTAAAGGGAAGTTGTAACGGATTTGATGTTTTAGGGTAATAGGAAGAGACATATTAAAAAGGATTTGATTTGGAAAATCTTTCTTTTTGTCATCATACCTAAAATAGGTCTGACACGAGGTTTATTCAAAAGAATGAGACAGATGCACAAAGAATGTTTTTCTTTAATGTTTTCTCAATTTAATGAAGGATCAATAAATAGCACAACATGTATTTTTTTTGTTTTTCAAAAGAATTTAACAATCTGAAAATCAATTAAAGTGACTGCGGATAAATACTTCATTGCGGATGGATCATATGCCGTTGGATGGATGACTACGGTAGATGAACTGAGATGAACACTTGAACAAAGATTAGTAATAACAAACAATAAGAACCATTGAAGTATAATTATGATATATGGTTGCGGTACAAAGAATATACCAAAACCATCTAACATAAATAACTTCAACTAGAACCGCAACAGAGACCAAGGATGGTCTGCGGTACCTATTAATTCAAAAAGAATTGTGGGTCCGGATTCATCATTCCTAACATTTGTAAGAAAGTGTTGAGTTTTTTAGAATCAAGTGCCTTTGTAAATACATCAGCAATCTCTTCATGAGTATGGACAAAAAATAGTTCAATGTTACCTTTCAGGATGTGGTCTTTGATGAAGTGATACCGTAGTTAAATATGCTTGGTCTTGGAGTGCTAAATAGGATTGTGAGAAATCTCTATGGCACTTTCAAAGTCACAATATGTTGGTATCCGCATCATTCTGTATCCGTAGTCTAGTAGTTGTGTTTTCATCCATAAGACTTGTGAACAACAGCTAGCTACGGCCACATATTCAGCTTCTGCGGTAGAGAATGATACACAGTTTTGTTTCCTTGAGGACCAACTGACTAGTCTTCCACCCAGAAATTGACATCCACCTGAGGTGCTTTTGCGATCAAGTTTGCATCCGGCATGATCCGCATCTGTAAATGCTTGAAGATTGAAATCATTTCCTTCGGGGTACCATAATCCAAGAGATTTGCTTCTTTTTAAGTACCGTAGGATTTATTTGGCTGTGTTCATATGAGACACTTTTAGGTCTGCGTGGTACCTTGGGCATACACCCGTTGCAAAGACTATATCCGGTCGGCTAGCAGTGAGGTACATCAGAGAGCAAATAATACCTCTATAAGACTTGTGATCAATAGATTCACCTGAGGGATCAGCATATATCTTATAACTGAAGGCCATGGGGACCTTAGCCGAAGAACAATTATCCATTGAATATTTCTTCAATAGTTCTGAGGTGTATTTTTCTTGATGAATGAATATCCCTTGAGGGACTTGTTTCACTTGAAGTCCTAGAAATAAATTAATCTCCCTATTCATGCTCATTTGGAACTTGTTGGTCATGAGCTTAGCAAATTCATCCACCATCTTTTGATCAGTTGAGCCAAAAATGATATCATCCACATATATTTGTACAAGCATTAGATGATCACCATTTGCTTTTTGAAATAAAGTGGGATCAATCACTCCTCGTTTTTAACCTGAAGAGACAAGAAATTCAGATAGAGTCTCATACCTTGCTCTAGGGGCTTGTTTTAGACCATAGACTGCATTTTCAAGTTTGTAGCAGTGGTCTGGGAATTCAACGCTTTCGAAACCCGGAGGTTGCTGAAGATAAACCTCTTCTTTTAATTCCCCATTGAGAAAAGCACTTTTCACATCCATTTGATGAACTTTGATGTTTTTTTGTGTTTCGTATGCTAAGGAGATCCGGATGGCTTCCATTCGTGCTACCGGAGCATACGTTTTGTCATATTCAATGCCTTCAAGTTGACTATATCCTTTGGCAACTAGTCTTGCCTTGTTTCTGACGACTGCACCAGATTCATCTAACTTTTTCTTGAACACCCATCTTGTGCCAACAATGGTGTAGCCTTGCGGTTTTGGAATGAGTTGCCATACCTTGTTCCCTTTGAATTCTTCTAGTTCTTCATGCATTGCAGAAATCCAGTCTGGTTCAAGTAACGCTTCTTTGATCGATCGAGGTTCGACTAAGAACAAGAACGCGGCGTAGTGGCAGTGATCGGATAAGTCCTTGGAAGATCGAGTCTGGATTCCTGCAGATGGGTTGCCAATAATTTGACCTGGTGGGTGGTCTCTCGTCCATACATGTAGACGAGGTATCAGATGATCAGTAGGTGCGGTGGAGGGAATGTCTTCAGTATCAGAAGACTCTGCAGTTGGAGAAGGAAGTCCCCCTGGATTTGAGAACATCCTGCTGAAGTGTCTTGAACTAGGAAGGCGGAATTAGATTTATCTTGGGCAGATGAAGAAAGTTCCCTATGGAGTATAGAAGGGAGTTCGTCTTGAACCTGCGAAGGTTCCCCCTGGATTGCGGATGGGAGTGTGATAACCCTTGAGTCTGTTCTTGTGTCAATGTGTTCTACATTTTCATCATCCGAATCCGAAGAAACGTTTGATGGTTGAAATTTTCTATGAATTGGAGCTTCATCTTCTGGTAGTGGAACCTCAATGGTTGTTGTGTGGTCCGGAGTGGAGTTTTCCCCCTCAACCGAGGTGGAAGTATTTAGCGATACTTCTTCGGACGCTGTTGGACCAAATACATCTGCATGTTGTTGCTGAGCTTCTAGAGACACGAGAACTTCGGATAACTTGGCTGTATCAACAGGATCAAAGAGATCATCATAGTTTATTTCAACTAGATTTAATGGACCCGAAGAGGCAGGAATATCACTTTCTAGAATTGCGGTGGTTTTAGTTGACAGAGCGGAGTTACAGATGTGATAGTCATCAAAATTTACATCGAAGCTTTCAAATATCAACCTTGTGCGTCTAATGAGAACTCGATAGGCAACTTTGTTAGTGGAGTAGCCAAGGAAGATGCCTTCATCAGACTTTGGTGCGAATTTATTGGGGTGATCTCCATTGTTTATTAGGAAGCATCTACACCCAAAGATATGAAAGAATCGAACATTTGGCTTGCGTTTATTAAGACCTTCATATGGTGTTTTGTTGAGACGTTTGCACACAATGCTTTGATTTTGAACAAAACAGTATGTGGCCACTGCTTCGGCCCAGAAGTAGAGAGGAAGATTTGCAAAATTGAGCATAGATTTGGCAGCTTCTACTAGAGTGCGTGTCCTTCGTTCTATTACGCCATTTTATTACGGTGTGTAAGGAGCTAAGAAGTTGTGTGTAATCCCTTTGGAGACCAAGAAACTATTTAGAAGATGATTAGTAAACTCGGTTCCATTGTCACTTTCGATACGTCTGAATGGTAGCTTGATCTGAAGTTCGATTTCCTTGATGAAATTGATCAACACCTGCGGTGTTTATGACTTGAGTCGAAGAAAGAAGACCCATGTGAAACGTGTGAAGTCATCCACAATAACCAGTATGTATTTTTTGTGATGAAGACTGGCTACGGTAGATGGACCACAGTGATCAATATGAAAAAGTTCCAATGGTTCAGAGATTAAGGAATCAATCACCGTGGGTGACTTTCCTTGAATTGCTTTCCACATTCATTGTTGAACTTGAGGATTGGAAGACCCCTGACTAGTTCTCCGGTGACCAAGTTGTTAATGTATCTGAAGTTAAGATGAGTGAGCTTGCGGTGCCATAGCCAACTGACTTCAGATACAACTTTGGATAGAAAGCATAACCGCAGATTGCCAATGATCAAAGATACATTCAGAGGGTACATAGTACCTTCAGATCTGGACTTGATCAGACAAGTGCTTCTGTCGCTTGTCATTACATAGAAATATTGGTCATCAAATTCAACACGATGTCCTGCTTTACATAGTTGACCAACACAGATGAGATTGTGTTTAAGGCCTTCTACATAAGCAACCTTTTGAATAGAGAAGTTTCCCGTAGAGAGAACACTGTAACCTCGGATTATCCCATTAGCATTGTTCCCAAAAGTGACATTTCCACCGTTGCAAATTGGCCTGAAATCTCGATGGTATTCTAACCATCCCGTCATGTGCAAGGAGCAGGCACTATCGATTAACCATTCTTCTTCTTGTTCCTCCTTGCACAAGGCCTGAAAATTACACGGTAGTTTAGGCATCTAAACTAGTTTGGAGCCTGGGACAATATATGAGCTTCTAATTGATGCATGAAAAGAGGTTGCAGGGACTGGTTTCGTGTCAACTTTTAATCCTAGTCCTGGGTGTTTATGAGTTTTTGGAGCGTAGTGCCTTTTTGAAAAGTTATGAGGTTTCTGAAAAGGATCAGTTTTGACATGAGAAAACTTTTTCTGACAACTACATTGACATTGACTAGCTAAAATTTTGTCTTTTGTTTTGGCTCTTTGTTTGGTCAGCGGTCGGAAAGGTGTGGATGATTTGTGACTGGTCCGAGGTTGGTAAGATTTGACACGTGAACTGTTGGATTTAGAAAAAATTTGTTTTGAAGAAGATGTTGCACGTGTAGACACTTTGGACCTATGCTTGGGATTTGGTAAAATGGCTTTCCATTTGATGAAACTTTGATGTGATTTTAAAAGTGTTGGAGTGGGTAAGATACCCTTCCATTTTGGATCATCTGAGGAATAGATTTGAAAACCATTGTTTTGAAAAGGCCTTTCTTTCTTTTGGGTTTTGTCAAATGAGTTAGGAACGGATATTGAAACTGCACATTCCTTTTTGCATGGTTTCTTGACGGGAGAGTTTTTTGAAAAATAGTGAGCGAAAACAAACTTTTCTGGACTCTTAGATTTTGGAAATCTGATATGTCTTTTGTTTTTACAAAAGATTTGTCGATTTGTGCCTCGAGATCGAATATCCTCTTTGAAAGCCTTTTTTTTGCTAAAGTTTTTGGAGATCCGCAATCATTAGTGTTTAACTGCGGTTTCCTGGAAGCCTTTGAAAATCTTTTACACCGAGGGCTTGACTCATCAGAAGTTGAAAATTCAGGATTTTGAGAACATTGACCTACTTCAAAGTTTTCTATGGGTAGTTCATGATGAATTGGTTGAAGAGTCACTGAACCTTTGATTATGGACTTAGGTAAGTGTTGGGTCGTGTTTTGTATTAAGTGTTGCATCTATTGGGCTCGTTAGCTAGTCCGTTTTTGTATCTCCGGTATGGGCCTGTCCATCCGTGAGTATAGTAGGGTTTATTATAAATATAGGTGCTTGCATGCATCTTAGGTTAACGATAGTAACGATAGATCAGAGCATTATTCAGAAGTTTTAATTATCGTTCTTGTAACCCTAAATCCTCTACAGCGGAAGTTCTTAGTCGAGCTCTGCTGAGGATTGTTTGAATTACTCATTCGACACATTGTGATTCAATCTTGTCTTGTTTATTGTTTTATGTTCTTCGCACTACCTATTACACAGATCTAATCGATCTTCAAGTTTATTTAATAACTTATCAATTGGTATCAGAGCAGGAGGCTGTGTAATTCATACACTTCTTTTCTGTGAAAAAGGTTGCGATTAGGGTTATTCCGCATTTACTGATATTTATTGAGCCGTCATCCCATAATTGACGTAACTCAACATTTATTTGTGTTGCCCTAATTTAATATATTACAAATCTGATCTTTTAAACAGGTTATTCGATCAAGCATGGACGAGTCACAATCCAATCCCATCAACATCTCAAACAGCATTGGATCAACGACAAAGATTCCCATTCTTTACACCCAGGATTACGAGGTCTGGGCACATCACTTTGAAGATTATGTCATTGGATCTGAGGACAATGGATATCTCATCTGGGAAGCAATCGTATCCAGACCATTCGCTCATTCAGCAACTTCAAGAATTATTAAAACTCAGAAGGAGTATAATGATCTTTTGAAAGACGTTAAAGATATTGCTCAAGACGAAAAAGATAAATTTCAGTGCAATATTAAAGCATTGAGACTAATCAGATTGGCTCTTCAATCTGACACTTTCAGGCTAGTGAGTTCATGTAGCACTGCCAAAGAAATATGGGATAGGCTGCGAGAGTTATATTCTACGAACGAAGATCTCGAGCATTCCATTCAAACCTTGCTTTTGTCCGAATTTGGTGAATTCAAGTAGAGTCCTGAAGAAACTGTAACTCAGACGTTCGATCGCTTCAATCATCTTATTAGCAAGATGATTAAACATGATATTGAAAGGAAGTTGATTGAACAAAAGGTTACATTTTTAAACGGTCTCAGATCTGAGTGGAGAGCGGTTGTGTCCACTGTTAAAGCGCATGAGCAATTTAAATCTTACTCTTTGGCGAAACTGGTAGGGATTTTGAAATCTCAAGAAAAGATTGTGTTACAGGAGAAAAATGTGGTTTCAAGCTTGTGATTATTGGCCCTTCTATCCAAAAGCAAAGTTGTGATGGAAGATGAAGACCTCAACCTAGGGGATTATGACCTTACCTCTGAAGACTATGCAATGATGGTCTCAAACCCAAAGAGGTTCATCAAGAAAAGATTCCCTACAAATAAGAACCGAAATTGGCAGGGAAGTTACAGTTCTGAAAAGGTTAGGGAAGAACCGAAAGCAGAAGAACCAAAGAAGGAACCGAAATCTGAAGGAGATTCGGGTGTGAGCTGCTATTATTGTGGAGGAAAGAACCACTATACCAAAGATTGTGTTCTCAAGAAAATGGCAGAAAAGGATGAGGAAAAAGACGAAGAAACTGTGCTGTTGAAAAAGCTGGAAGAGATCAAAAGAAAGAAATCCACTGCTAACCCCTCTATGAATGCTTTAATTGTGCAGGGTTCGGTAGCGGATGATGAGTTCGGTGGCGTGGAGGTCTGGTCAACCGATTATGAGGACGATGAAGTCAGGAAGCCATCTCATGGAAAGGCCTATGTTGCAAAAGGTGAAGGGAGCGGTGGAAAGTGTTTAATGGTGTCAGATGTGTCTCAGATGAGGGGATACAACACAGATGGTGGGAATGAAGACACAAAGGAGCGAGAGGACTTATGCTTCACAGCAAAACCTCTCAGCGTGCAGTTTAACGAGCTTGATGAATTAATCAAGAAGGTACAATCAGTTTTTGTTTCATTCAAAGTCCCACAAAGTTCATATGAAAAGGAATTAAAAAATGTTAATTCAAGAATCTCTCATCTAGACACCAGTTTAACTCAAACACGAGTCACCAATTCTAACCTAACTGACCAAATAAGCAGGGTATCTTCAAAGAGTGAGGATCGAAGGATGTGGATCGAGCTAAAGGAGTCGGAGTTAATCAAATCCAAGGACGAAAACATTTATTTACAAAGAGACAATTTAAAACTTTTAAAACAGAGAAATGTCTTTTGTTTAATTGCTAAGCGTCTTTACACTAATATCACTCAACTTCATTTAAACTGTGAAATAAGGCAGAAAATTTATCGCATGATTTTGCCCTTCCTTGAGTTTAAGGAGGATGAAATTGACGCTGAAGCATATAACTGTGAAAGTGTTGTTTCGTCTGAGGATGTTAATCCAACATATATGTATGGTCTAGACAAAATCGAATCTTTCATAAAGTCCAAGGACCATAAAGACATGCTGAAAAATCTTTTGGATGAAAATGATAAACTAAAACTAAGAACCGAAACCATACAAAAGTTTTACTCATTGAATGCCAACCTGAGCTCAGAAAATAAAATTGATGTTGAAAATGCATCTGAGCTCAATGAGGACAATGATATGAGTGAAATTTCTGTTGAAGACATAGTTGACTGTTCAGAGTTTGTCAAGAGCGAACCCAAAAACCACAAAAATCTTATTTTAGAAAATTTTGTGGAGTTTGCTCGTCTGTCCCAACAAAAGTCCCCGATCCTTGAAGAAAAGGCTATTGTATACCAAAAAGTGAGAACAACTCCAAATCAGGTGTATAAAGTCACAGGCATAACAGAACATCAGACAGCCGAACTCACAACTATTGTAAACGAAGATAATGCTGATGGTTGTGATGAGTTCTTCTGGTCTGCTCCTATCGACAATGCTGATGAAACAGTTGGTCTGTCAGAAAGGACTTTATGGAAAACCGAAGGCAAATATGTGCCAGAGCCTTTGAACAAGCCTGATAGCTTCGACGTGCCAAGTACTAGTGGTACAAAAGATGTTCCTAAAGAAAAAGGAGTTTCTGCAAAAGAAGTCACTCCTTCAAGCGACACATCATCAGTTCAAAGTGAATCAGCTGACAGAAAGCAAAAACAAAAAGCGAATATCCATCGTCAGCCGAAGCAGGTGAGAAATCAGAAACAAGAAAGGAATCGGAGATACAAGAAGAATCTCTCTGAAAGAAAACAGTTCTGGCAATCTCAAAATGCCCATTTCTCTTATCATGACAGAAATTTAAAGTTTGAGAAAAACACTGTTAGGTCACAAGAAAGTCATAACAACCGAAGAGAAAGGTTCGGTTCAGAAAACACTATCTACCGAAAGCAGAGGTTCGGTTTCGAGAGCAAAAGAGACCAAAGATCTAGGTTCGGTCCCACTAATGATCAAAAACAAAAGGGTCACTTAGAATCTTAAGCCAATAAATCATCTCATTCTAACTTCTCTCGTTCTTCTTCTTCTAATTCTTCTAATTCCTCTCAACCTCTTTCTAAATTCAACTCTGTTCGCACTCAAAAACCTAAATCATCAACAGATATGAAAGGAAAATCAAAGTTTTCATTAGTTGAAACAAATCAAAATAATCCCAGAGTCCAAATACCTAAACCAGAATCCAAACCGAAAGAAACAAATAACAATAAAATTAAGGTTTTCACCATTAAAAAGAAAGATGAAACAACGTTAATAAAAAGAACATATCTTGTTGACATCTCTCTAACTATTCTTGTTCCAGTGAAAGGCTCACGTGGACCCAAGAAACTTTGGGTTCCTAAATCTGCTTAATTTTTGCAGGTTATTAGTGACGAGCAGTTTGACGAAGAATGGTACATTGACAGTGGCTGCTCACGTCACATGACAGGAAGGAAGGAAGAACTGAGGGAGTTTAGGTCTCTTTCAAACGGTGGAAATGTCAAGTTCGGGAACAACTCCTTCGGCACCATAAAAGGCTATGGAATGATTACAAATGGTGATTTTACGATTAGGAAGGTTGCATACGTTGAAGGACTACAACACAACCTCATCAGTGTATCTCAGGTTGTTGGAGGTACCGGTCTCAAGGTTTCATTCGATGATGAGGGTTCGGAAATAATTGAGAAGAAAACGAAAAGAGTCATTCTCAAATCGGAGCACAAAGGCGAAATGTTTCCCCTGAACCTCAAACCCATCAAAGGGAATCCAGCTATCTGCCTATTATCCAAAGCACAATCTAACGAAAGCTGGCTGTGGCACCGAAGGCTCTCTCATCTCAACTTCAAGGATATCAACAAACTTGTCACAGGTGGTCATGTTCGAGGTCTTCCATTGCTCAAATTCGATCGAGAACATTTATGTGCTGCGTGTGAAATGGGGAAGCAGAGTCGTCAAAGTCACCCATCGATTGTAAACATTAAAGTTGTTGAAACATTAGAGTTAATTCACATTGACTTGTGTGGTCCATCATCTATCGAAAGCATTGGCGGTAGCAAGTATATTCTTGTCATCATTGATGATTTCTCGCGTTTTACATGGGTGTTCTTTCTGAAGCACAAATCTGAAGCGACTCTCAAGCTGAAGACATGTATCAAGCAGATTGAAGTACAGCTAAAGAAAGTCGTTCGCAACATCAGGAACGATAATGGTCTAGAGTTCAAAAATAAAGAATTCGAAGAATTCTTAGCCGACAAAGGAACCAGTCATAACTTCTCAGCTCCCTACACTCCTCAACAAAACGGGATTGTCGAAAGACGAAACCGATCTTTGTGTGAGGTGGCCCGAAGCATGCTAAGTTTTGCTTCTTTACCTTTATATTTTTGGGCTGATGCTATTGCTGCTGCTTGTTTTACGCAGAACAGGTCATATCTCAATAAGCGATTCACTCTCACTCCTTATGAGATCATCAACAACAGGAAGCCAAATGTCAAATTTTTGCATGTATTCGGCTCACGGTGCTTCATTTTCAATTCTAAAGAACATCGTAACAAGTTCGATGTCAAAGCTGATGAAGGGATATTTCTGGGCTATTCTCTCACTTCTAAAGCCTACAGGGTATTAAACAAGCGCTCGAGGAAAATAGAAGAAACCTATTATGTGACTTTTGATGATAGCTATGTCAAAAAGCTTAAGGCCAAAGAAGACACAGTTGGAGAAATCTTTTCTCACACAGGCCAAGTCACAGCCTCGATTGCAAACCTATTTGAGAAGTTCGTCGAGTTATTTGATGAACCAGAGAAGGCAACTCTCTTAGAAGCGAGTGCAGCAGACAACAAAGTAGATCATCTGAAGCAACTCATCGAAGATACTGTAATGAGAATGAATGAAGGAGGATCAAGTTCTGACGACCCTCCACAGCACGAAACTTCAGTTGAGGGGGAGGGCACATCTTCGTCATCACAGGCGAGCTCACATGTTGAGGGGGAGAACTATTCTCCAGCTGCTCCCGAAAGCTCATTTGCACCCGAAAGTCCAGTGGTACCTGAAAGCTCAACACCGCACGAAACTCCTATAGCTCCAGAAACTCAAGACACACCTGAAAGCTTATCTGTCGAGGGGGAGAATGCAGATATGTCTTACGACTATGACAGTCAATCTGAACTAGAAGAGATGGTAAACGCTGAATTGGATCCATCTTATGATCCAAATTACCCTCCTCTTGTCAAATGGACCAGAGATCATCCTATTTCTCAGGTTATCGGTAATGTCTTTGAAAAGGTCCTGACCCGATCACAACTAAAGGCAAAACAATCTTCCTTATTTTCAAAAGTAGAATTCTGTATGTTTAACTCCTTCGTCTCAAAAGTTGAACCAAAGACAGTTAACACTGCTCTTGATCACTCCAATTGGGTTCAAGCTATGCAAGATGAACTAAATGAATTCGAAAGGAATAAAGTTTGGCGTCTCATTCCAACTCCTCAAGATGCTTCAGTTGTTGGTCTCAAATGGGTCTTCAGAAATAAGATGGACAAGGAAGGCAACGTGATACAAAACAAAGCCCGTCTGGTAGTGAAAGGATACTGTCAGGAGGAAGGAATCGACTATGAAGAAACTTTCGCTCCTGTTGCTAGGCTGGAATCAGTTAGAATATTTCTTGCCTATGCTGCACACAAAAACTTTGAGGTCTACCAAATGGATGTCAAGTGCGCATTTCTAAATGGAGAACTTGAAGAAACCGTGTACGTGGAGCAACCTCCTGGATTTGTCAATGAAAGGTACCCCAATCACTGTTACATTTTGGACAAAGCCGTATATGGACTGAAACAAGCTCCGAGGGCCTAGTATGAAACGCTAAACAAGTTTTTAAAGATGTCCAAATTCAAACAAGGTTCGGTTGACCCAACCTTCTTTCGTAAGAAGGAAGGTAACCACCTTATGATTGTTCAAATTTATGTCGATGATATCATCTTTGGCTCAACGAATCCTAGCTTAACAGCTGAATTCAGAAAGCTAATGGAGACTAAATTTGAAATGAGCTCAATGGGTCCAATTAACTCTTTCCTTGGTTTAAATATTAGACGGGGACCCGAAGGCATCTTTATTAATCAGGAAGCTTACACGAAGACTCTCCTTGCAAAATTTGGCATGATGGGAGATTCAAAGGTTAAAGTTCCAATGGCGTTCGGCACCAAGCTTACTCCATCATTGGATAAGCCAGCAGTTGATATTACGCTATATCGCCAAATGATCGGTTCACTTATGTATCTTACTGCTAGCAGGCCTAATATCATGTTCTCTGTTTGTTACTGTGCTAGATTTCAGGCGAATCCACGTGAACCTCATATGCTTGCAGTGAAGAACATACTTCGTTATCTCAAGCGAACTACCTCTTTAGGCCTATGGTATCCATCCAACTCAGGCTTCTTCGTTCATGCCTACTCAGATGCAGACCTTGGAGGTTGTGGACTAGACAGGAAAAGCACCACGGGAGGCTGCCAATTCCTAGACGGGAAGTTGGTTAGTTGGCAATCAAAGAAATATACATGTGTATCTCTGTCTACCGCTGAAGCAGAATATATCGCAGCTGCCTCCTGTACCTCTTAAGTGATTTGGATCCAAAGTCAACTCCGGGATTATGGACTCAATATGAAAAAGATCCCACTATATTGCGACTCAGAAAGTGCAATTAGGATCTGTCATAACCCAGTGCAACACTCGAAGACTAAGCACATAGCACTGAGGTATCACTTCATTAAAGATCATGTGGAAGATGGGAACGTCGAAATTCATTTTGTTCGAACCACTGATCAATTGGCTGACATCTTCACCAAAGCTCTTCCTGAAGCATCGTTCAACAAAATTCTACAAGGGCTAGGTATGATGGAATCGGAGTCAGTACCAAACATTACCTCTCAAACTCATAAGTGAGAAGCGAAATAGACCGAACGTTCAGGTTCGGGTCTTGTACTAATGTACCAAAATGAACCGAACGCTCGGGTTCGGTTGAACAATCTGCTTTTCGCTCATCAGTCAAAGGTAGTTTTCTTGGTTGTAGATCTTATGTATAATTATTCCAATTGCATTTATTTTATTATCAAAGTTATTCTTTTTTTAAAACCTATTTTCTTTGACAACCGAAATATACCGAACGCTCGGGTTCGGTTCCAAAATTCTTTTTACCCGAAATAGACCGAACGCTCGGGTTCGATTCCAAAGTTTTTTTTTACAACCGAAATAAACCGAACGCTCGGGTTCGGTTCCAATTTTTTTTTTTCATCTTGTGTCTTATTTTTTATTTCATCTTTTATTTAAAATTCCAAAAATATTTTTTATAAATTCAAAAACTCCAAAAATATTTTGTTCTTTATTTTCTTTTTGGATTTAATTTTATGTGTGTGTTCGTTTATGGGGAAATTATTAAATTAGCTAAGTGTCCCTAGAAGCATGCTGCTGTATGTGTCCAAAGCCTCACCTGATTCTGAATAATCAGCCTTACTGACTTGGTATAAACAAACCTTGTCTTCCCAATTAGGCTTCCTTATTTATTCTAATCATGAGCTACCTAACTCTCTTCTCACATGAGATAAGAGTTTTCTGCTTGGTCCTATTTTTCGCAGCAGAGGTACTTTGATTTCTTACACCATCTACATTTCATTTCTCCATCACACTCGTTTCACATACGTAACCCTTGAGACTCTCAGAAATTACCACTGAGGTTTATGGTTACACAATAACTGTGTTCATGATCTTAGTTTCGTGCCACTACGCGCTAAGTGAAACCCAAAATTCAATACCCAATACGAATTGACGGTGAACAATTAATTTGCTCTAGTTTTCACCATTGAATTGACGGATGTATCTTAATGCTATCTCAAGTTTTTTCTTTTGTGTGATTCCTATGAAACTGTTACAACCCATAACATTTCTTCCCTTGGGATCCGGTTTTAAGTTTTTTTTTGAGATTTTATATTCCCAGCCAGTTTAAATTATTCCCAACCTACTTGTTCAACAGACTACACCAGTCTCACAAGTACTTCGTTCACTTTCTATCTTATATCAATATTAGGAATGTTGAATCGAAGCGAAAGCCACCCTAATAAGCCTAATTAAAAGAAGCCTTTCAACACTTCTTAATAAGTGTTTGATCGTTATTCAACGGGAAACCACACAAACACTTTAAGGTCTCTCTTGACTTTGAAGGAAGAGATTCGTGCCCAGGATCATTTGTTTCGTGTGTTTATTGACATCACATTTTTCCCAAAAATTATTGCTTTATTTCTTTTCTTTTACACCCTTAGCACGAAAATCTTTGTTTTTCCAAAATTCAGGTTTTATTAATTACAAGGCATTTCACTTGGATTGGTAGTCGATTAAAGGTTGTGGTTGATTTTAATCCACGTGGCGGTATTTTTCAAAAGATGCCGTTACAATTTAAAGGGATAAGATGAAGACATGCTGACTCAGGCGGGAGTCTAATCGATTTGATTTCAAATGGCGCAAAAGGGAAAGCGTGCGAATTGGAATCGTGTCATCTCCAAATGGCGCAGAAAGGGCGCGTGTGAATCTGAAACGGTTCATATCCAAACGACGCTTGATGGGAGGCGTGTTATTTGGGATCTGACACTCTCTCTCATGCGTGATCATCGGCTACCCCAACTGTCACGCATCAGTCAACTCCGGACAACTCTTCGATTTTCAATTGAAGATTTGGGAAGATCTTTCTCTCTCTTAAATCCCCAATATAAAAGGCCACATAATCCTTCATTTACCTCTTTACCGCAATTAAAATTCCCAGAGAGCAAAAATTCCTTAATACTTTCATGTTCATCATCTTCTCAACTCTCTTCAAGCAATGGCAGATTCATCTTCTATTCACGCAACGTCCCACATACTGCCCATTCGCCCATAACAAAGCCTAATCATCGATTTATCCCCTCATGTTTACGACGCCTTCATGTTCCCCATTATCGAATGTTTGAAGTTTTCGTCGATTGCTCCTGCACTTACAAGAGTTGAATCCGTTCCGATGGAGTTCTTGTCGCAGATCTTTGCGACTGCTCACTACGACAAGGTCGTTGACAGAATCTTCTTTGATATTTTTCAGCACAAGGCCTCGATTTCAAAGCAAAGATTTTGCTCGTTGTTAGGGTTTGAATCTGATTCCTCGAGGGTTAACCCTGAAACGATTCCAATGGGGCATTTGTTCAACATGTTTTACAACATGGGTTATACGGAGGTGCTTACTTTAGGCGCGAAGTTCAAGAAGTCGTGCCTACCGCCACAGTGGAACGGGATGTTCACTGTTCTATTCAAAGGGTTATCTGAAAGAAGCGCTGGATCTGATGGTGCGAGTCAGTTATTTTTGTCAATAATGTATGGTGTCTACAATGGCATCAACATGGATTATGGGTCTGTTCTATGACAACAACTCATCCAGAGTCTCTCCTCTACATCCAGGCATTCTGAAATTTCTTACGCTAGGTTCTGGACTTTGGTCACGAAATGGGTGATGGACAAGTACCACGTCCCCATTGTCGCTGGTGCTCCAATGTCTTCGATTGGTACATTCCATACCACGAAGATCATTGTCTCGGACGCTTCCAAGTTTCCATTCAACGGTTCAATTCCGGAAACTATGTATGGAGATGTTCCTGCTGATAGCCGGATTATCCAGACGTACAAAGGATTCAAGCGTTCTGGTCCGAGGGATCTCACTCCGGAGATGTTGAAGTCTATTCATGACGCCGACAAGCCTGCTCCAAGATGCAAGAAGGCTGATAAAGGGAAACAGGTGGCGAAAGGGGCTAAAGGCCCTTCTCCAAAGAAGAGGAAACCAACCAAGGCTGCTCAGTCTCCGCAGCCAAAGCGCTGAAAAACTCAGCCCAAGCGAAAGCTGATCATCGCTTCCTCCTCAAGCGAGTCTGAGGGTGAGAGTTCGGATTCTGACGATTCTCCACGAGGCAACACTCCACCCAGATCTCCTACCCTAGAGGTTCATGTCTCTACTTCTCCCATTAATTCTCCACCTAGAACCATTCCTATTTCTATTCCCCCCATAACTTCCACTACTTCAATACCACCCACTTCCATCCCCATACCAACACCAATATTCACCGAAGCAACCACAACATCCACTGCAGATGTTAGAGCCAATGTATCTGATACAGGGGTTCATATTGATGCACCCGAAACCACCCCAGCACCCAAAACCACAAAA
Source organism: Lactuca sativa (assembly GCF_002870075.4). Taxonomy (NCBI): domain Eukaryota; kingdom Viridiplantae; phylum Streptophyta; class Magnoliopsida; order Asterales; family Asteraceae; genus Lactuca; species Lactuca sativa. The sequence goes on from NC_056628.2 coordinate 188,126,177, forward strand.
GCATCCGAACCTACACCTATACCCGAAACAACCCAACCTGAACCTACCCATACTTCAGCTCCACCAGCTTCACCACTACCACCTTCTCCTGGTCATGCTTCAGAGAATGAAGAACCTTTCCTTGGCGGGGAAAATATGACGTTTGACTCGGTCTACTATAGTCCGTTTCAAATATAGAGTGATGACGATGACGATGCTCCCGTTACAAAACGACATCTCAAGGAGCTCCATGACAAAGTTGATTTGCTCATTGCCTCCTCTTCCACTTCTCAGTCATCCCTTTCTGAAGATGCAGTTCAAAAGATTGTTGATGCTTTCTCTAAGGCTCAGCAAGATTCCATTGCTTCTACAACCTCCGCCATCGACGCCTCAACAAAAGCCTATCAGGCTGCGAACGAAAAGGTCGATAAACTATTTTTTGATGCCTCTGTCCTGTTACAGTCTTTACAGGAGAGTGCAAATACTACAAAGACTACGTTGGAACCAATTGTTCAACAGTTGACAACGTCTGTCTCAACTGAGTTGAAGTCCTTCGCTTCATTTCGTCAAACGCTTTCCGACGACAACTCAACCTTTCGCACAACCACAGACGAGCGTCTCTCGAAGCTCCAAGAAGATTTGGCTGCTGAGAACTCTCTTATGGATGTTCTTGCCAAGAAGACCACTGCTCTGAAGGTCAAGAGTGTTCAACTCTCCCATTCTCATCAGGAGATTGACTCTCTTCGGTCTGAAAGGGAGGTGATAAAGACGTGTGTTTCAGATGTCTACTCAGCCATCTCAAACATCCTCGAAGCACATGATCCTATCCTTAACTATTCTGTGAGGCGTACCCTTGCAGAGAAGCTCGCTCCCACCCTTGCCCTGTTAAGCAAAATCGAAGGGCTACTTGATTTCGTGCCCATTCCGAAATAAGGGGGAGAGAAGGAGTCTGTATCCCAACCACCTCATTCCTCAAAGGCAAATCACACTACCGAACCTCCTCTAATAGGCCAAGCCTCCGGTTCGGGTGTGAAAGACAAAGGTAAAAATATTGCTGAGGAAGAAGAGGAAGAAGACAAAGAAACAATTGCCGACTTGTTGAAACGTAGGAGTCGACGCAATGAGGCTGATGTCAGTGCTCGTGTGGCAAAAGAGGCTGAAGAAGCTGAACAAAAACATAAGGAAGCCCACGACCTTCTTGAGAGTAGGAAAACTCTTTTTCCTGCTTGGACCCTCGAGAGGATGATAAAATAAGCCATCGACACACCGAGTATCTTGTGGCTGGAACCTGTAATTTCTTTTGATTGTTCCAATACTATCGACTCTCAGTTTGACATGCCACTGACCCGAAAGGCGTTCATCTTTCATTCCTTCTCCAACGTTGCAGAGTTCCCTCATCCTCATCCACAGGTTGATCGAGACTTAATCGATTTCTATCTGAAGGCTGCTCAACCTCAGTATCAGACTTGGAGCGCTCAGAAGATTATCAACGTTCGGGTCTTGAAGCCGTACAGTGAAGGGAACTTCATTAACACTCGGTTCAAGGTACTTCGGGGATCTGCCAAAACCGAACATGCTATTTCCCTTGCAGATCTTCCAATCCTCAATCCCCATGATTGGATTATCTTGCACAACATCCTTCTCACCAACGAAGCTGAATATGGTCCGATCATCGACCATCTCTAGAGGATGCTGGTGTGCTACATCATGGAAGTTGCACTGATGGATCAGGAGATAGCAAGAGTATTTAAGAAGAAACCAAAAATATCTCTTGTTGGCTCGGCTAGTGATCTGAACCAAATGCAGATGGGTAGAATTGGCTCAAGAAGGAATTCAGTCATGTTCACCAGAAACGAAGGACAGAAATGTCTTTTTGCCTTGGCTGACAAACATCTGTACACTACTGCATGCTTAGAACATGTTTTGGGGATCATCCACAGATGCAAGCAAAACTCAGCGGATGATGTCAAGTACTTCGATGACATGATACAATGGTACATTCGGTTCAGACAGACTATTCTCGCTCTTATCACACGTTTGTTTGATACTGTAAAGAAGACACCCGCTGCTGGCCCAAGCAAGAAGAAGAAGTAGTCTCGCTCCAATTTGACGTAAAGGGGGAGATTGTTGGGTCGTGTTTTGTATTAAGTGTTGCGTCTATTGGGCTCGTTAGCTAGTCCGTTTTTGTATCTCCGGTATGGGCCTGTCCATCCGTGAGTATAGTAGGGTTTATTATAAATATAGGTGCTTGCATGCATCTTAGGTTAACGATAGTAACGATAGATCAAAGCATTATTCAGAAGTTTTAATTATCGTTCTTGTAACCCTAAATCCTCTACAGCGGAAGTTCTTAGCCGCAGATAAGAGGTTGATCACTTGTATGATCCGAAGCCTCAGGTATAATTTCCTCAATGACACAATTATTACTTAGATTATGAATTCTACCGAAGTGTGTTCTTATATCTTCGGGAAAAGTCTTGTCATTCACTAGAAAATGAAATTCTCGGTCCGGAGGGACATAAAGTCGGTATTTATTAAACCGGAGTGAGGAATCCTCTGTGGTAGGATATCCATTGGACCAACCCAAATTGTATGTATTATCCACAGTTCCATTATTAACTAAATTTTCAATAGCTTCACTTTCAATGAACAAATTTTCTATTAAAAGATTTAAACGTACAATCTATCTATGAGCTAAATCTCTATGATTCAAAGCTATTTCTAGTTGGGTTTCACTCAACATTCTTGCATCTTTTTCTAACTCTAAATCTCTTTCTAACATGTCCATTTTGAGTCTTTTGTTGTCCAGTCGTCCTCTCACATGAAACATCTCTTGGGATGCTATGCTCTTCTTATCTAAGGCTTTGTTGTAGTCTGTAAGGACGACAACACATGTTTCATTAAGATTGCCTATGAAAGGTTGACAGTCTTTCATGTTATAGTTTAGAGTTCAGATCATGAGTTTTACCTAATCGACGATACTTAGCGTTCCATCCTTTTCCATGTAGCAGTAGTTCCTTTCCAGCTTCGTTGAGCCGTCATCATCAGCAGTCGCTAGCATGCAGATCTTGCTTTTCCCTTTGATGTTGCTGATGTTTTCTTCTTCATCTCCGGATGACCAAACTTGATGGTCTCTTTTAACATGAGCCACATATGCCCTAGCCTTTTCCTTTTCCTCCAGTTCTCGAGCCATTCTAAGGTAGAATGTCGTGTCCTTTACTACATTGGCTTTACAATCCTTTGCGAAATGATTCTCTTTGTTGCATTTGTGGCATATTACAACATCACTTTTGTCTTCTGCAGGGGTACCGAAGTCAGGGGTTTGAATGGACTGCAGTGTCTCCTTTGGTTGAGTGTTTTGAGATTGCGGTTGTGGGTGTGAACTTTTAGGATAATGAGGGTGATTGTTTTGTGGATTGAAGCTACGATTGAAAGGTGGTTTGTTGAATTGTTGATTTTTGCGAAAATAGTGAGGTGGTAGTCGGTTGAACTGTTTACTAACTAGAGCAATAGCCTTCTGAAATTATTCTTCATCATCATACTCTGAGTCAGCTTTGTATGACTGCGGTGTAGTGTCATACAATGGAGAGTAAGACTGGTTGTGAGGAGCTTGTCGTACAAGAGTAAGTGGTCCTCCGAGGTCAGCACAATCTTTGAGTACGGTGGATTCTTATGCTTGAAATTCCCCATATAGCTTGTAAAGAGATAGGGAATGAATCTTTCTATCTCCTTGAACTGTCATCTTAGCAGTAGTCCAATGTCTTCCTACCCGTTGAGAAATTGAAGATTTTTTTCATGGTTACTGCAAATGGTGCCAGCATTTGATAACTTAGTAACTATTAGATTGAACCTTTTGAAGGAGTCCTCTAAACTTTCACCAGCATGAGCTTTGAAATTGTTGAATTCATTGAGTGTAGTTGTGAGCTTCTTATCTTGAGCTTGTTCTGAACCTTCATACAAGTTCTTGAGAACATCCCAGATCTCTTTTGCTGATTTACAGTTTATGATAATGTCGAAGTTGTCAGGAGCAACTCCACAAGAGATTTCATAAAAAGAAACAGTATCATTTTCCATTTTATCAAGATCATCCTTGGTGGGACGGTTCAAGACTGGCTGTCCTCCTCCTAGTCTGGCTGTAGCACCATTAGTTTGAACAGGTGTAAGAACAGGGACATGTGGTCCTTCTTCAACAGATCGCCATACATATCTACCAAGTCTCCTTAAGTATCTTTCCATTCTTTGAGACCAGTGATGGTATTCATTTGCAACCAGTATTAGGGCTCGATTTGAACCACCAAGACTGTTGGAAACGTTTAGAGAAAGTGCTTTTGCCATTTTGTTTTTTTGTTTAAAAAAATGAGCTTCAGTGGTATAGAAGGCGCTTTGAAAAATCAGAGTTCCATTTTTCAAAAAGCAACCACAATGGCTCTGATACCAATTGTTGAGAGAAAAACTTGAGACACACTTGAACAAACGTTAGAACAAGTATATCTGCGAAATTAGTTAATCTCAAAGGATCTAAAAGCTCAACAATAATAAGTTAATATGTTAGATGGTTAGATAGTTAGTTGCGGAAATGTAAAGAAACATGAATGACAGCAGGTGATATATCAAGTAAACACATAAGTTGATTCATAACATGGAATGCATTCAAACCAAGTTAGTGAGTGAGATCAATCTTAGTGATAAAGTCACAAATGACTTGCTCCGAAGAGAAGTATTAATCAGTTGTGTTCGAGAGGATTTAAGAGAGTAAGAAAGATATGAGATGCGTAAGGATAACTTGAAGATAATTAAGATCTAGAGATGAGTAAAGAGAGATCTGTATTGTTTGATCAGGCGTGAGATGTATTTATTAAGACGTAAGAAATACAAGTGATTCATTCTCTAAGAGTAGCCATGCAAGGCATACTGGACAATAGAGAGTATTACAAGAAATAGATAAAAATAGACTAAGTACAGAAAGAAAGACTGCGGTAGCTTTAGATGAATTTGGATGTGATCGCTGAAGAAGCTTGATTGCGGAGAGTTGTAGACTGCGGTAGGCAAAATTAAGAGGGTCACTTCATGTGTCAACAAGTACAACCAACTTATGGTTGATGTTAAAGATGTTCCTTAAGATGAAAAGGATAGGTTTGTATGCAATATTAAAGCGCTTAGAATGATCATATTTGCCCTACAGTCTGACACCATTCGGTTGGTTAGTTCATGCACGATGGCGAAAGAGGTTTGGGACAGGTTGAAAGAGTTGTATTCTACCGATGAGGATCTTGAGCATTCGATCCAGAATCCATTGGTCTCAGATTTTGGAGACTTCAAGCAGAAACCTGAAGAGAAGCTTATTCAAGCCTTTGATCGCTTTAATCATCTTCTTAGCAAAATGATAAAGCATGGCATAGAGAGGAAAGTTATTGAGTAAAAGCTCACTTTCATGAATGGCCTAAGATCCAAATGGATGGATGTAGTGTCTACTGTAAAGGCCCATGAACAATTCAAGGCTTACTCTTTGGCGAATCTAGTGGGGATACTAAAGTCACATGAAGGTGCAGTTACTAAAGAAACGAATGTGGTTTCTAGCATGGGTTCTTTGGCCCTAATTTCCAAAGGAAAGAATGCAGTTGAAGAATAAGAAGATTTAGATCTTTCTGAATTTGATCTAACCAATGAAGACTATGATTTGTTGGTTTCAAACCCAAAGAAGTTCATTCGCAGATGGTTTCCTACCAATAAGAACCGAAAATGGCAAGGAAACTACGGTTCAGAGAAGGCAAAGGAGGAACCGAAGATCACTACCCAACAAGAAGAACTGAAGAAGGAGAGCAAGATGTCAAGTGACTCAGGATTTAATTGTCACTTTTGTGGAGGCAAAAACCACCTTGCTAAGGACTGTATGTTGAGGAAGATGACATATAAGAATGAGAGTGAAGACGATGAAGCATACTACCTGCAAAAGCTAGAAGAGATTAAGAAAAAGAAAGCTGCTCCAAATAACATTGTGAATCTTCTTATTATGCGAGAAGTGAGAAAGCCTATACATGGCAGGCCTTTCTTGGCGAAACAAGATGAGTATGCTGCGGAAGGAAAGTGTTTGATGGTGACAGCTGGAGTGTCACAGATGAGGGGTTACACCACTGATGGGGGTAAAGATGAAGCGAAGGAACGAGAAGACCGGTGCTTCGCTACCAAGCCTATTGGTGAGCAGATCAATGAGTGCGACCAGTTGATCAAGAATGTAAAATCTATTCTCGAATCATTAAAAATCCCTATCACAAACTATGAAAAAGAATTGAATGGATTAAAATCTAAATTTTCTAGTTTATGTGGTATTTTAACCCAAAATCCCCTCACAAATTCTAACCTAACTGATCAACTCAGTAGGGTGTCTTTGAAGAGTGAGGAGAGGCGAATGTGGATTGAGTAAAAGGTGAAAGAGTTATTTAGAATTAAGGATGAGACAATTTATTTGCAAAGGGATAAATTGAAGCTTTTAAAACATAGAAATGTTTTTTTTTTTAATTTTCTAAATGTTTACATTCCAATATCAATCAGTTGCATCTGGATTGTGAAATAGGTAGGAAAATTCATAGTATGATTCTTCCTTTCCTTGAATTAAAGGAGGACGAAATTGATGCTGATGTTTATGACTGTGAAGTTGTTGTCTCATCTGATGAAGTTTCTCCTGGCTATAAAATTGGTCTTGACAAAATTGAATCTTTTATCCAGTCCAAAGACCACAAGGACATGCTTAAGAATTTATTGGAAGAAAATGATAACTTGAAAATTAAAACCGTAACTATGCAGAAATTCGACTCGTTGAATGCCAAGTTAAGTTCGGAAACAAAAATTAATGTTGAAAATACTTCTGAATTTGATGAGGATGATTATATGAGTGAAATATATGTAGAAGATGAGGTAGACTATTCTAAATTTGTCAAGAGCGAACCCAAACTTACCAAAAATTTCATTTCTGAAAACTCGGTTGAATTCGCTCGTTTGTCCCAAAATAAGTCCAAAGTTATGAAAGAAAAGGCTATGGTGTATCAGAAGGTCCAAACCACGCCAAATCAAGTTTATGCGGTTACCGGCGTTACACAGAAGCAAACAGCCGAACTTATAGCATTAGTGAACGAAGATAATGTTGAAGGATGTGAAGAATTTTTCTGGTCGACACCAATAGACAATGATGATGAAACGTTCGGTCTATCTGAGAAAACATCATGGAGGGTTAAAGGAAGATATGTGGCAGAACCACTCAACAAGCCTACACATTTTGATATGCCAACAACCAGTGGTACCAAAAAGATTCCAAGTGAATCAGTTAAGGTGACAAGCGAAACCTCCTCGCTAAAGAGCGAAACTCATGATGAAAAATCGAAACTGAAGGTCAATGTCCATAAAACTCCCAAACAGGTGTCTGAAAAGAAACATCAATGTAACAGGAGATGCAAGAAGAATCTCACTAAAAGGAAACAGTTTTGGCAGTCCCAAAACCCAAATTACATTCGATCAGACAAGAGTTCAACCGCTAAGGATAAAGGAGTGTCAAAGAATCAATCTACTTCTTGTACTCAATGTTATTCATGTAGCCAAGCAAACTGAAAGGGAAGTTTCGGTCCCCAAAATATAAGCGAAAGAAACCGAAAGAGTGGTTTCAGTTCTCAACTCAACAACCGAAGGGGCAGTTTCGGTTCCTCATCCACAAGCGAAAGGACCCGAAAGTAGGGTTTCGCTTCTAAAACACATTGCACTCACTCAAAGCACAATCCTAAAGAAGATGTGAAGGGAAAAGGGAAGATCGTCTCAAGAGACGAAAAGAAGATGAATACTAACCTATGGAAACAAATCCAAAAGTTAGAAAACAATAAATATCCAATTCCTAAACCTATGGTTAAAGCGTCAAAAGATAATAAAATCAAAGTTTTTACAATCAAAAGAAAAGATGAAACAACCCTAATAAAACGAACTTACTTGGTTGATTCTTCTATTGCTATACCCTATTCAGTAAAAGGATCACAAGGACCAGAGAAACTTTGGGTTCCTAAATCTGCTTGATTTTTGCAGGTTATGTGTAACGAGCAGTTCGACGACGAATGATACATTGATAGTGGCTTCTCACGTCACATGACAGGGAGAAAGGAAGAGCTTCAGGAGTTTCGAGCTCTTGCGGATGGTGGTTGTATCAAATATGGAAACAAATCACTTGGCACAATAAAAGTCTATGGAATGATCACAAATGGTGAATTCTCGATCAGAAAAGTAGCATACGTAGAGGGCTTACAACACAATCTCATCAGTGTTTCACAACTGGTGGTGGGAACTGGACTGAAGGTTTTGTTCGATGATGAAGGGTCTGAAATCGTAGAGAGGAAGACCAAAACAGTTCTATTAAAATCCAAAAGAAAAGGCGAGATGTACCCTCTGAACCTCAATCCCATTCGAGGGAATCCAGCTGTGTGTCTGCTAACGAAAGCACACTCAGACGAAAGTTGGTTATGGTACTGAAGGCTCTCGCACCTCAACTTCAAAGAGATCAACAAGCTAGTTCTTGGTGATCATGTGTGAGGACTTCCAGTACTCAAGTTTGATAATGAACATCTATGCACTGCATGTGAAATGGGAAAGCAAAGTAGGAAAAGTCATCCAACACATGTCAACATGAAGATCATCGAACCGCTTGAGCTTCTGCATATGGATTTATGTGGACCTTCGGCTACTGAAAGCATTGGTGGTAACAAATACATACTAGTGATAGTAGATGAATTTTCTCATTTCACCTAGGTGTTCTTTCTTAAACATAAATCAGAGGCTACACAAAAGCTCAAGGTTTTTGTCAAGCAAATAGAGCTTCAACTGCGAAAGCTGGTAAGAAATATTCGAAGTGACAATGGGCTGGAGTTCAAAAACAATGAATTTGAAGACTTTCTTGCTGAAAATTGAGTATCTCACAACTTTTCTGCTCCCTACACTCCACAACAAAATGGTGTCGTTGAAAGGCGAAACTGCTCGTTGTGTGAAGCAGCCCGAACCATGCTTTGTTTCGCCTCACTGCCTTTTTATTTCTGGGCTGATGCTATTGCTGTTGCTTGCTACACAATGAACAAATATCTTTTCAACAAGCATTTTTCTATTACTCCATATGAGATCTTGAACAATCTTAAGCCAAATGTCAAGTTCTTCCATGTGTTCGGTTCCAGATGCTTTATGTTTAATTCAAAGGAGCACCGAAACAAGTTTGATGTTAAAGCTGACGAAGGGATTTTTCTTGGCTACTCATTAAACTCCAACTCATATAGTGTTTTGAATAAATGTTCCAAGAAAATAGAAGAAAGCTATTATGTCACCTTCGATGACAACTACGTCAAGAAGCTTCAAACAACCGAAGGTTCAATGGAGGAAATCTTTCCAACATCTTTTCAAGTCACTGTTTCCATTTCGAATTTAATTGAGCAATACATGTTATTATTCGATTAACCAGAGAAAGCCATTCATTCTGAAGCAAAGGAAGCTGTCAATAAGATTGATACCTTGAAGAAAATCATTGATTTCGCAGCGAAGGATATGGAAAAAGAACAACCGGGAACTACCGAACAGCCTAGTCAAAGCGAACCTCCAAAAGAAAGTTCTACATTTTAGGGGGAGGGTTCATCTTCATCCGATAACCCTGAATTACCATTCCAGGGGGAGAACCCATCAACTACCATATCAACCGAACGTCCAATTGAGGGGGAGAATTCAATGCTTGAAGCCGAAACTGTCTCATCATTTGAGGGGGAGAACGCAAATACAAATGATGATGATACTTAGTCAGAATTCAAAGAAGAAGTAAATGCTGAATTGGATCCCTCCTATGATCCAAATTACCCTCCTCTCACCCAATGGAAAAAAGATCATCCAAAAACCCAAATCATTGGTGATTCAGCAGAAAGAGTTCTTACTCATTCTCAACTGAAAGCGAAGCAAACTGTATTATTCTCTCAAGTGGAGTTTTGCATGTTTAATTCTTTGTCTCCAAAATCGAACTGAAGACTGTCAACACTGCACTCGATCACTCTGATTGGGTACAGGCAATGCAAGACGAACTCAACGAGTTTGAGCAAAAGAAGGTAGGGAGACTAATTCCTACACCAAAGGATGCATCTGTAGTTGGACTAGAATGGGTATTTCAAAACAAAATGGACAAAGAAGGGAATGTAATTCATAACAAGTCAAGGCCGGTTGTGAAGGGATATTGTCAAGAAGAAGGGATAGACTACGAAGAGACCTTCGCTCCAGTAGCAAGGTTAGAATCAGTAAGAATCTTTCTGGCTTATGCTGCTCACAAGAACTTTGAAGTATATCAAATGGACGTCAAGTGTGCATTTTTAAATGGAGAATTAGAAGAAATGGTGTATGTAGAGCAACCACCAGGTTTTGTGAACGAGTAGTATCCAGATCATTGCTACATGCTGGACAAGGCGGTTTATTTTCTGAAGCAAGCACCAAGAGCATGGTATGAAACATTAACTCGATTTATAAAAATGTCAAATTTTAAACAAGGTTCGATTGACCCAACCTTCTTTCGTAAGAAAGAGGGTGACCACCTTATGATTGTTCAAATTTATGTCGATGATATCATCTTCGGTTCCACGAATCCTGGCTTAACAGTAGAATTCAGGAAGTTGATGGAGACTAAGTTTGAAATGAGCTCAATGGGTCTAATTAAATTTTTCCTCGGCTTAAATATTAGTCAGGGACTCGAAGGCATTTTTATTAATCAAGAGGCTTACACGAAGACCATGCTTGCCAAGTTTGGAATGATGGGAGACTCAAAAGTGAAGGTTCCTATGGCATTTGGCACGAAGGTAACACCTTCTTTGGACAAACTGGCTGGTGACATTATCCTCTATCGTCAAATTATAAGGTCCTTGATGTATCTAACAGCAAGTCGACCAGACATAATGTTTTATGTTTGTTATTATGCCAGGTTTCAAGCTAATCCACGCGAACCTCACCTGTTGGATGTGAAGAATATCTTTTGATATTTGAAGCGAACCTCTTCTCTCGATCTATGGTACCTAGCAAAATTCAGGTTCTTTGTTCAGGCATTCTCTGATGCTGATCTAGGAGGATTTGGACTGGACCAAAAGAGCACTACTGGAGGATGCCAGTTCCTTGATGGAAAATTTGTCAGCTGGCAATCGAAGAAAAAAACCTTTGTGTATCTTTCTACAGCCAAAGCGGAGTATATAGCTGCAACATCATGTATATCACATGCCATTTGAATACAAAGTCAACTTCAAGACTATGGCCTGAACATGAAGAAAATTCCATTATATTGTGACTCTGAAAGTGCAATAAGGATATGTCACAACCCAGTGCAACACTCCAAAACGAAACACATTGAGATATCATTTTATTAAGGATCACGTGGAAGACGGTAATGTCGAAGTACAATTTGTAAGAACCACTGATCAATTAGCTGACATCTTTACAAAAGCCTTGCCTGAATCAAGCTTTAATAAAATCTTACGAGGCTTAGGAACGATGGAAGTTGAATCTGTACCGAAATCGCTTTCGCCTCATTAAAAGTTGGAAGCAAAATAGAGCGAACGCTCGGTCTATTTTGGGTCCTGAGTTTTCGAGAACCGAAATGAACCGACCACTCGGTCCATTTCGTCTCATATACAATGGTGACATTTCGGTTGTATCTTTTGTGCACTTTATTGTATCTTAATTTATTTTATGTTTTTCTCTTACTTTTCATAAAATCCAAAAATATTTACTTTTCTGTTTTTAATTCTTTTTAGAAAATTCATAATATCCAAAAATATTTTCTTTTCTGTTTTTATTTCTTTTTCAGAAAAATCACTACAAAACTCAAAAAAAAAATTGTCTTTTATGTTCCGTAAGAAAATAACAAAAGATCAAAAATAATTTTGTTTGTTAAGTCGTATTCTTAGTCAATGTTATGGACTACTTCTTATGATGGAGCTGGGGTAGGTATTATTCTTAATGTTTGTACTAGCTAAGTGTCCCTAGAAACATGCTGTTGTATGTAGACTGAAGCCTCCAAGACTGTGAGTGAAGCCTTAATGATTCGATCGACACCAATCATTTCTTCCCAATTAGGCTGCTAAATTCACTCAAGTCATGAGCTACCTTACTCTTCTCATATTGACTTAAGAGTATTCTGCTTTGTTATTCTCAACGGGTCTATTATGGCCTCCTCATTTACTCATGATTCTTTTTCTGAGTCTGCTATGAAAGGCATGATGGCCACCTGGGTTAAGGAACACGAAGCTTCAATCACCAACGCCACCTCAACTATTGCTGCTTCAACCAAAGTCTGCACCGAAGCGACCGAAAAAGTCGATATACTAATTCATAATGCTAATCTTTTTCTTGAGTCTTTATAGGGTGCTGTAGAGCAAAATGCCAACCAATTCAATGCCTCGATTCAGACCCTAACTCAATCTCTTCAACAAGAGAAAGAGCATTTTGAGGCGTTTGGAAAGAACCTAACCTGTGATCATGTCAAGCATCAAGTATCTGTCTCTGAGCGTTTGGATAAACTTCAGGCAGATCTTTCCTTGGAAAGCAGAGTGATGGATGAACTTGCTCTAAAAACCACTCAACTCAAAACCCAGACTCGGAAGCTCAATCAAGCGAAAAAGGAACTTGAAGCACTACGTTCGAAGTGGTATGTGGTAAAAAGTTGAGTTGGTGACGTACACTCGATTCTTCTTCATCTTCTCGAAGCCCGTGATTCAGTTCTTCTGATCTCAGTTCGACGTCATTTGGCTGAGAAGTTGAGGCCTACTCTTGATATTCTAAGTTGAATTCAGGGTGTTCCGGAGTCCGTTGTCCCTCCGCAACAAGGGGGAGAAGAAAAGAAGCCTTCATCTCAACCACCGAAACCTCAACAACTGAAACCACAACAACCGAAGGTAGTTACTGAACCGAAGGGGAAAGAAGCTTCGGGTTCTAGTATACAAGATAAAGGAAAAGGCATTGTTGTTGATGATGATGAGGAGGAGGACGAGGTTGATGATATAGAAGAAACGGCACCTAAATCAAGTTCTCAAAAAGTCCAGCCCACCGTTCAAGAGATTAAAGAAAGAGTTAACGAAGCGATTAATCAAGAGAATGAAGAGAGAGAGGCGAATCTGTTCAAACAAATGAAATTGAAGTTTCCTTTGTGGTCGTTGGTGATGGGTTTTAGCCATAAGAACTTTCCTATGTGCGCATGCAAAACCCTAATGCTTGGATCTAGGCTTTCTAATTAAACATGCTTTGAATCCAAGACATCTAATGACTAATTAGGTATAATAACAATACAAAATCAGATCTAGAAGTTTACCTTTGAATATCTTGTTTAATCTTGTTGTCTTGGAGCTCTAGAGTCACAATTGTCACTCCTCTAATGGCTTACAAACACCAACTAGCAAGGAGGATGATTTGAGAGAGAGAGGAGAGGGAAGATTCGGCCAGGGTTTTCTTTCTCTAGAAGAGGTGTCGAATCCCCTTGCTCTAGGGGTCTGTTTATACTTGTAGACTCCTTAGGGTTTCACCTTTAAACCCTAGTTGGATAATCTTTCCTTAAAGCAATCCAAATCCTTACCATAGATAAGCCTTGGACGATTTGAGGCTATCCCTAGCCCTAGAATCCGTCCATCCTCTATCTAATAAGGATTTACAGTCTAAAGTGTAACTATCAAACAATTAACAGTTTATACCCTCTTATTTAATTAATCTCTTTAAGTCACCAAATTAATTCCAATTAATTTATGACTTATATTAATCAAATAACAATATTATTATTCCTTATATTATTCTCATAATATATTAATAATATTTATTCTCTCATAATAAATCATCCTATCAAGTTGCTATGGTGAAGGCAACCCAAAAGGACCATGCACAATCGGGTCAAATACTTGCCTAATATAGTTGCAGCCTTAGACACTATTCAACAATCTCCCACTTGGATAAGTCTAGTAACTATATGCACAAGTACAATCCGATTTGCAATCATAGCTCTCAAAGACGCTGTCAAACTCTGATCTAATCAATCTTGTCCTTTAAATAAGGGATCGTACAGTCCTCTGTTAGATATCATGCTGACAATTCTATGGAATGATTAGTCAAGCATTTAGGTTTCTCGATCTCCGATTTATTCGACATAGAACTTAATCGAACACATCAATTCAGTTCTGACCGGGCCTGGCACATAAGTCAAATCAAATTATCGAGCGGCCGAGATATCGCTTTTACCCTCTTGGAATAAAAGTTACAGATAAACTTCGACTTATATGCATTTACTTATTCATTAACCAACTATACACAACAATGCGTTTTATAACATCGAGTTACTGATGCGTTTTCGCATTATCAATGTACAATCAATTAACAAATAACAAACCATATATCTAGGTTTTAAGACTATATGATATTATTGTCTTGCGATCACCCTTTTATATCATATTCCATAAGGTGATTCCAGCAGGCACGGGTTTGTTCCAATGCTCAAAACTAGTTCATAAGCACTCATGAACGTTGCAACAACCCTTTGCTATGTCTAATACCATCTACACACCAATTCATGACAATCTTCTTTCATATCTACTTCCAACATATGAACAATTGTGGACAATTTGAATAATTCAATTATTCTCAATAAACTCAATTATTCTGGAAGTCAAAACATGCAAAAATGAAACAATAGTTAAATAATTAACATAAGATAGTAACATTACTCGTAAATAAAACTCCTTTATTTAATCATCAAATGTTAATTACATTTATCTATTACACGTTTCTAATACTATCTAATCTATGCTAATATCATCCTTCAGCCCAATACTGCTAGCATGCTGCAAGCGCTTAACCCTACTCAGTCCCTTCGTAAGCAGATCTGCTGGGTTATCTTCTGATGATATCCTCTTCACTACGAGTTGTCCTTCTTCTACACGATGTCTAATAAAATGATATTTTCTATCGATGTGTCGTGATCTACCATGATCTCTCGGTTCCTTGGTTAAGGCAACCGCTCCTTCATTATCACAGAAAATCTCCATGGGCTCCTTTATGGCAGGTACAACTCTAAGATCACTGATGAAGTTCTTCAGCCATATTGCCTCCTTCGACGCTTCGCTCGCTGCAATGTACTCTGATTCACACGTTGAATCAGCTATGGTTTCCTGCTTGGAACTTTTCCAAGTCACTGCTTCTCCATTCAGAGTAAAGACCCAGCCCGACTGCGAACGGTAGTTGTCCCTGTCGGTCTGAAAGCTGGCGTCACTATACCCTCGCACCTTCAAGTCATCACTCCCTCCGAGAACTAAGAACCATTCCTTCGTCCTCCGAAGGTACTTAAGGATATTCTTCACCGCAATCCAATGGGCTCTGCCTGGATTCCCTTGATATCTACTAACCATGCTCAAAGCAAAGGCTACATTAGGGCGAGTACAAGTCATAGTGTACATGATTGAGCCAGCTGCGGAAGCGTATGGTACTCGGCTCATTTCAGCTATTTCAGCTTCGGTACTCGGACTTTGAGTCTTACTCAACTTGGCATTACTTTGTATCGGTAATTCTCCCTTCTTCGAGTTTTCCATACTAAAACGTTTTAGTACCTTCTCTAAGTAAGTGTTCTGACTAAGTCCTATTAGTCTCTTACTTCTTTCTCTCACTATCCTTATTCCCAAAATATAGGAAGCCTCTCCGAGGTCCTTCATAGCGAAGCACTTCCCGAGCCAGGACTTAACCTCCTCAGAGTCGGGATATTGTTTCCTATGAGTAATATGTCGTCGACATATAGAACGAGGAAGCTTACTATACTCCCACTGGCTTTGACATATACACACGATTCATCTTCGCTTCGTACAAATCCAAACTCTTTGACTTTCTCATCGAAGCAAAGATTCCATCTGCGAGATGCTTACTTAAGTCCATAAATGGATTTTTCAAGCTTACACACTCTATTCGGATGCTTCGGATCCACAAACCCCTCTGGCTGAGCCATGTAAACATCCTCAGCCAACTTCCCATTAAGGAAAGCGGTCTTGACATCCATTTTCCAAATCTCATAATCATGAAATGCGGCAATCGCTAGCATCACTCTAATAGATTTTATCTTCGCAACTGGTGAGAAGGTCTCATCATAGTCAACTCCGGGAGTTTGAGTAAAGCCCTTCGCGACCAATCGCGCTTTATATGTGTATACTTTTCCATCCACGTCGGTCTTCTTCTTGAAGATCCATTTGCACCCAACGGTCTTACGTCCGGGTACATTATCAACCAAATTCCATACTTGGTTATCATACATGGATTGGATCTCGGTATCCATTGCCTCTTTCCATTTTGCAGACTCCGGGCCTGCCATGGCTTCCTTATAGCTATTAGGTTCATCAAGGTTTATTAGTGTACCATCACTAATATATGTGTCCCATTCGGTAGCAATATGAAAACCATAAAACTGGGGTTGAACTCTAACTCTTTCGGAACGTGTAAGATGTAAGGACTCGTCAATCGGTTCAACCGGAGTTTCCTCCTCGGGTTGAGTGCCAGCGGTAGAGGTTCCTTCATCTATCGACTCTTGAATCTCTTCAAGCTCGATTTTCCTCCCACTGTTTCCTTGGCTTATGAGTTCTCGCTCTCGGAAAACTCCTCTCCTTGCAACGAAGACAACATTGTCCTTCGGTCTATAGAAGAGGTATCCAAAGGATTTCTGGGTAGCCGATGAAAATACATCGCTCACTACGAGGTTCGAGCTTGTCGTGAGTATCTCGTCTTACGAAAGCCTCGCAACCCCAATCCTTGATATGTGCCAATGAGGGAGCTTTCCCTGTCCACATCTCGTGAGGTGTTTTGGCAACCTTCTTAGTAGGGACTCGGTTAAGGATATGGGCGACAGTCTCTAAGGCATACCCCCAAAAAGAGATAGGTAGTGAAGCACGACTCATCATAGAGCGAACCATATCCAATAAGGTTCGATTATGCCTTTCTGCCACACCATTCAACTGCGGTGTCCTAGGTGGCTTCAATTGCAAAACTATTCTGCATTCCTTGAGATAGTTGTGGAATTCAAGACTTAGGTACTCTCCTCCTCGATCGGATCGAAGCATCTTGATTTTCCTGCCCAATTGATTCTCCACTTCATTCTTGAACTCTTTGAACTTTTCAAAAGTTTCTGACTTTTGCTTGATTAAGTAGATATACCCATATCTACTATAGTCATCGGTAAAAGTCACATAGAAGCGGTTCCCATCCTTCGTGGTTGATCTAAACGGTCCACATACATCGGTATGTATTAGTTCCAATAGACCCTCACCCCTTTCACACGTACTTGTGAAGGGTGACTTAGTCATCTTTCCAAGTAAACAAGAGTCGCATGTGTCATCTTCCCTAAGGTCGAACGAATCCAACACTCCATCCTTTTGGAGTTGGGCTATGCGTTTCTTGTTGACATGTCCAAGGCGACAATGCCACAAGGATGACTTATCCATATTATTGGAAGAATCTATGTTCAAAACATCATTTCTTAAGTTATCAACAATCATAACAGTTTCATAAATTCCATTACACGGTATTGCTTCAAAATAAAAGACACCATTTAGATAAGCCAAAATAGAACCATTCTCATTATTAAAAGAAAATCTAAAACCTTGTCTAAACAAACCATGAAATGAAATGATGTTTCTAGCCATTTCTGGCGAATAGCAACAATTGTTCAAATCTAAACTCAAACCATTCCTAAGTACTAAAGAATACACTCCAATCTTGGTCACAGGCGATGATCTTCTGTACCCCATGATTAGATTTATTCTTCCAGCCTCCACATCCCTATTTCTTCTTAGTCCCTGCACATTAGAGCAAATGTGGTAACCACAACCGGTATCAAGAACCCAAGAAATAACATGAGATGAATCGTTAGATTTAATTATGTATATACCTGCAAAAGACGGCTTGATCTTTCCTTCCTTGATGGCTTGCAGGTACTCTGGGCAGCTTCTCTTCCAATGTCCTATCTTGTGGCAGTGGTGGCACTCTGCCTCCTTTGGGTTAGGGCAGGGCTTAGCGGGATCAAATTTGGTCCCACTAGAAGAGGCACCATCTCGGGCTTTAACCTTACGATAGTTCTTAGACGAAGCCTTCCTCTTCTTTCCCTTTCCTTTTCCAATAGCCAAGACAGGAGCAGCGGGTGGATTGGGAGTTGGTGCAGCAGACTTGTCCTTGAAGTTGCTCTCAGCGACCCTCAAGAGACCTTGGAGTTTGCTTAGGGTGACCTCTTCTTTGTTCATGTGGTAGGTCATCCTAAATTGATTATAGCTCGGAGGCAAAGAGTGAAGCACCATGTCGATCGCCAAGTCTTCCCCAAAGTCAACTTTCAACTTGCGAAGACGGCCGACATATCTTAGCGGAAATCATGTTAGTGAAAATCTCATAACGCTCTTGTCTCGTGTTTTGGTGGTATCTCTCCAATAAGTCTTGATGCATCTCGTACGGGTACATGTCCTCATAGGACTTTTGGAATTCGGAGTTCATAGTGGCTATCATGATGCAATGTACCTTCGTTGCATCGCGCTCATGAGTTTCAAAAGCGGTCATTTCAGCCGGAGTAGCGATTTCAAGGTTAATCTTCTCAAGCTTCTCATCGAGGACATACTCCTTATCCTCATAGCGAGCAATGGTGCGAATGTATCTTATCCATTCGCTAAAGTTCGTCCCATCGAAAGTGACCTTTTGACAATGGCTCATCAATGTGAAAGAACTAGCAGCAACGTTGTTTGTGTTCGACATCTACAAATAGAAAGGACAAAGATAAATTAGAATATGAATCCCTAATTATCACCCAATAAGAAAAATTAGGGCTATGATCCAACAACAATATTTACATATTAGAAAAGGGATGCCGTAATCCAACATGCAAATAATATGAAGGTAAGTGAATGACGATTCACTAATTCTCCACCATAAAAACATAACTTTAAGTCCTAAATGTATTGAGAATTCCTAGGTTTGGATGAGATTCATTGAAACTATTCAATGGCATGTTTAAATCTCGATATGCCCCTCTTGTTTGTGACTGGGATACCGAGGATCACAAAGCGGTTGTGAATTACCATGCAAATTCACATGGTGCCTTCATTGTAACGATCACCTATTCGATGTGCCGGTAAACCACACACGCTCCATCGAACTCTGATAAACAATGAATCACCCTTTGCCACCTTTGCTTAGAACCAATTAGTGTGCCGGTAAACCACACACGCTCCACTAACTTCTTAGCAAGGGTGCAAAGTGTAATTTCATGGGATTGCATCAATTCACTTTTCCTAAAGTAACTAAGATTGGGAAATTTTAAAAACATGTAGTTACTTTATATTTCTTATTATACTTTTAATGAGAGGATGAGGTTGTCCTATCCTACCCGTTCGGCTAACGACCCTCCACCGATCAAGCGAGCGGTGGGTGTGAGTGTACACCCATTAAGCGCCATTTTATAGGCCGCAACCTTATACCCACCTTATAGATCGGCTTCGTGAATGAGGCCTACTAATGGTAAGACTAGCTTTTTAGTTTTACATATATATATATATATATATATATATATATATATATATATATATATATATATTAATCTTGTAATATTATATTAGTATAGGGTTGTATTTTAAACTTTTTAAAAATCTAGAGTTTGAAATTCAAATTGTCTAAATTAAAACTTTTAATCACAAAACATAAATTTCAAAACTTGAGGACAAGTTTTAAACATTTAAAACATGGAGGATGATATGGGCATATTTAGTCATATAATTCATGCATTATCTTAATACTTTATGTTAATTTTATCTCAAATAATGAACCAAAGGTGCTTAGTTAGCTTAAATATTTCATTTTCAGCAACAAATACATGCTCGGATGGAAAAGGAAGCGGAACTAGCGATTGGAGGCTTGGATCTTGCATTTTGAAGAAAGAAGGATGTTGCTGGACAGCTTGACCCCTTGTCAGTGTTTTGGCCATATCTCACGAACCGTAACTCCGATTGACGAGATTCAAAATGTTATGAAAGGTAGACACAATTTCGGACGACTTTTGTGTTTTGAGCAAATGCTGATTCGAAACGTACTCGGCGAGTAGGGTCGATTAATCGGCGAGTTGTATCGAACTTTCGCGATTCTGGACGCACTGACTTGCCGTACACGGGTTTTAAGTGATGTACTCGGCGAGTAGGTCACTGGACTCGCTGAGTAGCCTCTGTTTTGTGAAAATCTATATAAAGGGACTTTCAGAACGATACCCTGGCATATAGGTGAACCCTTGAAGGCCAATTGTCGACTAAAGGTGTTGCTGGAGCGTGGGAAGCAAGGGAATCAACCCTACATTCAAATTTAAGGATAATCAAGGCAAAATCAAGTTTACTCTTTACCTAATCTCTTTTTTAAACTATGTTTTTACCAATTGATTTCGTTTTTGAGCTTGTTTCTGCTGTAATCATGAGCTAAAACTCATAACTTCTGTTTAGGTAGATGAATTTGTGAACATGGATTGATTATTTGATTAGGATTAATTTTAATTGGTGATTATGTTTTATTAAGCTTGTTAAAGAACCTTATGTGTTAACAATAACTATTCTTCTATTAATAAATTAGTAATTAAGTTGTATGATCATCTCTTAGTTATTAATTTCATATGATTTATTGTGACCACATAGTTGTATGTCTAGGAATAACGAACGTGAAACTAGAATTAACTAGAAGATAGGTAAGTTAATGTGTGAGCTTGTTTGATGAACATCAGCAAGAGGTTAATTGAAGGGCCAATTAATTAACCATTACAAGTCTTATTTAACCTGAATCAATAACTAGGAAATTCGTTAATTTAGACAACTGGCCACTGCTTGAGTTAATTTTTTTACTAAGGATTAGTAATAGCAAACGTGACATTAATCATCTTAGTCGGTAGCCAATGAAGAATTAATCCGATACATTGAAATCATCCATGGGAACAAATGAGTCGAACCTAAACAAAAGTCCTTTTTATTATTGAATTTAGTTGATTTTTATTTGCTTAGCTCTTAGTTTCTTAGTTTAAGTTTTAGTTAATTGTTTAAGTTTCTAGTCTTGCAAAACTAGAGAAAACCCATTTTCTATTACTTGTTTTATTTAGATAATATTAGCATTTATTTTAATTGTTTACCGTTCCCTGTGTTCGATACCCTACTTGCTTGAACTATATTACTAATCGATAGGTACACCGCCTTTCGTGTGTTTATTTTGTGTCTAAGTTAGTAGGATTAAAACTAGTTTGTTTCACACACATCAGAGGATCAAATAACAAGTAATTTTAATTAACAATTAATTCCATAATTATCCATATTTGATTTATTCAAGATTTCTTGCAAGATAATTACCAATTTAATCAAAATAATTAATTAATTATCATATAAGGAAATTAAATATTTTATTAATTGATAAATATCTTTAATTAGATCAAGATTATAGTCATATATATCAAAAAATCGGATTAGGGTTGATCTAATATGATTAAGGCAAGTTTCCATAAGATAATTATCAAAAAAATCCCGAATCTGGCCTTTCCTGACGCTTGGACTCGCCGAGTGCACCAAGGGACTCGCCGAGTCAAGCCAACTCGCCGAGTCCACAATGGGACTCGCCGAGTCCATGACCCAGAAACATAAAAACGAATTTTTCAAGCAAGATTCAAACAAACAAGCAACAATTTAATAGAAAACAAGCTAGCTCTGATACCACGTATGGGTTTTAGCCATTTGAACTTTCCTATGTGCGCATGCAAAACCCTAATGCTTGGATCTAGGCTTTCTAATTAAACATGCTTTGAATCCAAGACTTCTAATGACTAATTAGGTATAATAACAATACAAAATCAAATCTAGAAGTTTACCTTTGAATCTCTTGTTTGATCTTGTTGTCTTGGAGCTCTAGAGTCACAATTGTCACTCCTCTAATGGCTTACAAACACCAACTAGCAAGGAGGATGATTTGAGAGAGAGATGAGAGAGAAGATTCAGCCAGGGTTTTCTTTCGCTAGAAGAGGTGTCGAATCCCCTTGCTCTAGGGGTCTGTTTATACTTGTAGACTCCTTAGGGTTTCACCTTTAAACCCTAGTTGGATAATCTTTCCTTAAAGCAATCAAAATCCTTACCATAGATAAGCCTTGGACGATTTGAGGCTATCCCTAGCCCTAGAATCCGTCCATCCTCTATCTAATAAGGATTTACAGTCTAAAGTGTAACTATCAAACAATTGACAGTTTATACCCTCTTATTTAATTAATCTCTTTAAGTCACCAAATTAATTCCAATTAATTTATGACTTATATTAATCAAATAATAATATTATTATTCCTTATATTATTCTCGTAATATATTAATAATATTTATTCTCTCATAATAAATCATCCTATCAAGTTGCTATGGTGAAGGCAACCCAAAAGGACCATGCACAATTGGGTCAAATACTTGCCTAATATAGTTGCAGCCTTAGACATTATTCCAACAATCGGAAAGGCTTTAGAAGGAGCTAATTGAAGCTCCAAGCTCACATTGGCTAGAGCCTGTTCTTTCATTCGATGTTCAGAATTCTAAATATTCTCAATTCGATATGCTAATCACTCGTAAGGCTTTCATCTTTCATTGCTTTGAGTCTATAATGGCGATTCCTTCTCCTGACCCGAAGGTTGATCAATACTTGCTCGAGTACTATCATGAGTTCTCTCAACCACAGTACCTGACTTGGAGTAGCAAGAAGATCACAACAGTTAAAGTACTGAGACCTACTCCAAAAGGGAAGTTCATTAATATCAAGATCAAAGTGACCCGAGGATCAGACGTATGTTGGTGTGTTACATTCATGAAGTAGCAAAGATGGATCAGGAGATTGCCACTGCTCTACGAAAGAAGCGCCAATCGGGAAGGCAGATGACATTAAGCTGATGGTGAAGGGTAAAATAGCCCCACAGTTTTCAGACTGTTATGTTTCTTAGACACGAGGGTCAAAGGTGTCTATTTACTCTTGCTGATAAACACATGTTCTCTAATTCCTGCTTGGAGCACATTCTTGAGATTATCCATGGGTGTGATCAAAACAGTGAGGCAGACAAGTAGCTATTTTCAGATATGCTTCGGTGGTATCTGGTTTTTACACAGACTCTACTTTCCATCATATCAAGGTTGTGAAGCGAACTCCTCAACCTCCACCGAAGTGAAGTCTCGCCCCAATTGACGCAAAGGGGGAGATTATTGGGTCTATTGTGTTGCGGCTTGGGCTCAGTTATTAGTCCAGTGTTGTCACAGGTTTGGGCATGTCCAGCCGTGTGTTTTGTTTTAGGGTTTAGTATATAAGTTGCATGCATGCAATCTTATCATTAACGCTTTCATTATTATTTTACTGATTGTATTGTAAAACCCTAGCTCACCTCTATAGTGGAAGTTCTTGATCGAGCTCTACTGAGGTGTGACTATATTGGAATCATTAAGCTCTATTTTGATTCAACTCGTGTTTACATTGTTTGATTAGTCATTTTCTGTTAACCTGTTGAAGATCTAAAACTATTTAAAGAGTTTTTCAACTCATTAGTATGCCAGCACCCAGATAAGCTAGGCAGTATATGATTATATGTTTATGCACTACGATGTTATGTGGTAGAGTAGGGGATGAAATAGTCCCTGATACTGGTCGAAAGGACCGAAGGAGTAGGCCAGCAACCTGATATGCTAGACAAGGTACTGGTCGAAAGGACCGAAGGGGTATGCCAGCACCATGATATGCTAGGCTAGGTACCGGTCGATGAGACTGAAGGGGTAGGCCAGCACCCTGCCATGCTAGGCAATTACCGGTTGAAAGAGACCGAAGGGGTAGTCCAGTACCTGGATAAGTTAGACAGCATGTATGTTATATGGTATGATGGGGGAACTCACTAAGCTTTGTGCTTATGGTTTTTAGTTTTTGTTTTCGGTCCTTCTTCTTAGAAGGGAAAGGACTCAGCACAGTAGCAGCACATCACACACATGATTTTCGGCACATGAGATTCTTGGGATTTGTACTCTGATACTATTACTATTTGATGATATGGTTTTGAGACATGTGATCTATGGCTTTTATGAAATGGTGTAACTTGATGACGTTTTTCTATAAATTGTTTTATGAATCGTTATATTAAAAATGAAATTTTTGGTCTGTATTTTTGAGATGTTACAAGTTGGTATCAGAGCCTTGGTTTGAGGGATTCGGACACACCTTCGGGTGTGTCTGGACTCAAATCGAGAGTTTGAAAGATTTTTACAAGAAAATATTTTTTCTAAAATTTAAAATAAAGAGTTTCGAGAAAGAACAAGGTATGTGTAGTGCGCGCAATCGGCTGAGATCAAGTAAGTTTTCCCCAAGATACCCATACATGTTATGGTATGATATGATATGATTATGAGAACTGCATGCTAGATTAGGGCTGAGGATCTAGGAAGGATGCCTTATATGCCTATTATATGTGTATGAGAACTACATGCTTGATTAGGGCTAAGGATCTAGGAAGATGCCATATGTGCTTGCTATATGCGCTTATTGAATTTTATGATAGAACTGATTACTCAGTGATAAGATGAGCTGAATAGGATATGCTTGGTTTTGTTACTCAATGCTCGAATGCTGCCTGCTTTATGATTTTAGGCATTCTAGTTATCTTTAACTAACTAGTAAACGAATACGTTAAGTTACATATTGCGACGATTAAATAATTTCATAAGGTTAGGTCTAGCCCTATTTCACAGCTCTTGTTTGTCACAACTAGGAAATTTTGATGCCTTGTAACTACAACAATTATGTTAACTATAAACCAACAATGTGAAAGCATGTACAATGCTTATTCAATAACAACAAAACTTCCATCAAACGCTTTATAAGAGCACATCAAATAGTCAACAAAAGTTGGAAGCCCTAAAAATCCCGGGTTAAGTCGATTTTGGACTAGGATTTCGTTATTGGACCTAGTGGACCAATAAGCTTCCAATTTAATTATCTTGAACATCGAACTCTCAAATGGGCCCTAATTGGACCCATATACATGAAACTTAATATTTTGGGCCTTATAAGCCTAAAATAAACTAGGTTAGCTTTAATCGGCCTTATTGGGTCACAACCAATTTAATTTAGCCCTAATAGGTCATAAAAATCATGCTTTGATTTTTATTTGGCAAAAAATCATCTAAGTAAAGCATAAGATGGGCCTAAGGGCAAAAGCCCAATTTTCTTCCTTTTCCCCTCTCCATTCTTGGCCCAACAACCCAAAGGAGGAAGGGCTGACTTTTCATTTGCCACCTCACTAATATTTGATGGGTTTCCATGCAAAAGATCCCATGCTTCCAAGTAACCATATTATCAACCATCTCTCTTCTCCTCTCTCTTTTTTCTCTCGGCCGAAATAACACAAACACACACACACACATTTCACTCAAACTCTCTCTCAAAGAAACTCTCTCCATCCTTCATAAAAATTTTGAGATTTAGAGCTTGATAAGGAGATTCTTCCACAAAAATCATCATCCAAGGTAAGTTTATGTTTAGATCTATGATCTAGCTACTTCATTTCATCAAAAATCTCTTCTAAATCTATTCAAACTTGTGATCTTGCATCTTAGAAGCCTCTAAATTCGAGATCTTCCAAGAAGACTTGCTAGGATCGAAACTTTCTTCATTTCTCTCTTCAAAACCGAAATCACAACTCAAGGTGAGCTTCATACCCCTCTCTTTTCGGTTTTCATGTGTTTTATGGGGGAGAATACAAGAAAATGTGTGGATCTATGTGTATGTGTATGTTATGTGTGATTTTATGCATGTATGTGTATTTTTATGTGTTTTTGTGATAAACATGTAACTAAAAAGGGGTGATACTCGAGATCTATGATATGAGAAAGGAAACAAACATAATCTAAGTTATTGTACACTAAACAAGTCAAGAATAATAACTTATGAGATTATGATAAACATATTTCAACTTAAAACCCATTTTTGGGCTTAAAATGTCAACTATTCAAAACTAGGGTTAAAAATGGCCAAGTCATGGTTTCTTAAGGGCCAAAAGAGTCAAAACAGTCTCCATAATTGTTTTTCTGAATAATAAAATTTTTCAAAGGACTTGAAATGTAAATTTTTAGCTTAATGGGCTAATTTTGGGCTTCTTGGCCCAATAAGCCCAAAATTGCGAAAAATGACAATTTAAGGGGCTGAAATGAAACATTCTTCAAAACAGATGATAAATAGCGTAATAAAACTATTTAAAGGGTCAAAAATGCTTTTCACTACCAAAAAGGATCAAAAATGTAAAGTTTTTGGATTTTGAGCCAAAACTGTAACAGTTGCGAAAAATAGGGTTTTAACTGAGAAAGGCCATTCTGGAAGGGCTGAATCTGTTAATAAAATAAATTTTAGGTTAAAACTATATTTTCAACAAATTTATGATGCTAAAGTGTCAATAAAATGTTTTAAGGACTAAAAATGAAATTATTTTATATAAAGGACTAAAATTGTTATTTTTATAAAAAAAAGTTAGTGAAAAGGTCAAACTTCTACTTTTAAACAAATTAATTCATTAAGTCGAAATACAAAACCACGACTATCGAAAAACGGAAAATGAATACATGTTTAAATCCAAATATCGTGATACACGAATCGATCGGTCTCGAATCGATACAAAATAACAAACGTTAAATCAAACCCTTCAATAGACACGCGATAGCTACGATGAGAAAACTTACAAACTTTGGGCTTGAGAGATTCAAATCATGCCTGTTGGATCTTGCAAGTCCATCAAAATGATCTATGGGCCCAAAGGGATAACGCTTATATGTTATTGGGCCTCCTATGACCCAATTCCGTGTGAAAGGACATTCAATAGCTTTTATGTGCTATTAGGCCCTAGTGGCCCATTAGTAAGGCTAGTAAGGTCAAACTAATCAAATGCGGGTTGGACCATCGTGTCTTTCGCATCCCCGATAGCCTAAGGTACTTACGATAGTAGCAGGACATAGTGCTCCTCTTCTCTTCGTTCGCTAAGGCTTATGAGAAATCAAAGTAGACGGAATTAGGACAATATTCAAGGTGGAGTAATCAATATTCATTCGATATGACGATACAAAAATTAGTAATCACGAATACCTTTCGACATCGGAAAACATCGGGTTTTCCGGGGAATTCAATACTACTCGCTCGAAATTTATATAACTATAATACAAAATACCCTTCATATATATGTTTTTGAAATCATTCATGCATCAAGTTATGGATCTTCACACTTTGATAAACAAAAGTCTTTTCAGA
Source organism: Lactuca sativa (assembly GCF_002870075.4). Lineage (NCBI taxonomy): Eukaryota > Viridiplantae > Streptophyta > Magnoliopsida > Asterales > Asteraceae > Lactuca > Lactuca sativa. The sequence continues at coordinate 188,153,489 of NC_056628.2, forward strand.
AAATATCGGATTTTCTAGGTTTTACAAACTACACAAATCATTTTATCACAACATTGCTTATGAACTCACCAACATTTCATATGTTGACGTTTTTCCAAAATGACTTGTATTCTCAGGTAACAGGTAAGCGGAAGGGTAATATGAAGTAATGTTAGGATGTTATGTTGTTGAAAACACTCAAACAATTTATGTTATGAATGTGCAATGTTAAAATAATGTACTTGATGTGAACAATTCCAGTTGTAATATATTGATGCATGGTGATGTTTATGTTATGATTCATGTATATTCATTATGATGATATTCAATTAATGTCACGCGAGCCCTCGGACGTTTCCGCAGTCTGGTTCAGGGGGTGTGACATTGTTTGAGTCCAACTGTTGTAGGGTAGGACCTCTCATTCGAAGAATTATCTGGTCTTAGTGATATGTAATGATATTCGTGAGCTAGTTAGGTAAAGGTAGTAGGGATTTCTTAGGCAGCTAATAGCGGAGAGTAGGGCGGCGAGTTACCCCTAGGGTAAGCCTAGGATGAGATTAGTGCAACGAACAGTCGTAGTAGAAGGGACTTGGTGAAGTCAAGGCACTCCTTGAGGAAAGTACGGATAGATGTGGAATGTAGTATGGGCCCGTACTACTGAAAGAAGAGGATCCATACTCGAGTTAAGGAGGGCCGAGATTGAACCACGGAACTTGTAGAATGTGTGAGACCTATTGAGGTTATGTATGAACCTGATGATTATGTTTTTTGTTTCAGAATGGTGGTGACATGTCACAGAGTAGGACGTTCAGGGTCTAGGCCAGGATCAGATTCAGGTTTGGGTGCAGGTTCCGAGCAAGTTGATGACAGACTACGTGAGTTCATCGTGTCTTAGATCACGAGAGGCATCCTTGAGGTGACCCCGGTAATTTTCGGGTCGATCAAGGAAGGGATCATCGAGCTGATGGAGGAGCGTCTCAGGGCGTTCAAGAGTGACATGGCATCTAGCTGGTCAGGAACACGCACACTCTCCTTGAAGGATTCCAGGGGATGTGGTGCGCCATACTTCTATGGGGTGAAGGACCCCATTGTGCCCAAGAGGTGGATCACAGACATCGAGTCTGCTCAATTGACGAGCTTCTGCCCTGAGTGGTCGAAGGTCTGGTATGCCGCAGGTTGTTTGAGAGACCGAGCTCTTAGTGGGAGGCGGGCAATGATTCTTTGGGAGCCCCAGCCATTGAGGCTATGACCTGGTCGTACTTTGTGACCAGGTTTAGGGCTGAGTTTGCGTCAGCTGTGGAGATTCAACAGCTGGCGAGGGAGTTTCTTGACATCAGATAGATGACTGATTTCGTGGCAGAGATTACCTCCAAGTTCAGGGAAAGGGCCTTACCAATACCTTAATACACGGGGGATGAGGAGATGAGGAGCCAATACTATGATATGTTGAGAGTTGACATCCGAAACATTTCAGCTACTCAACATACCCGACTTGAGAGGACATGATATCCAGAGCAAGAGAGAGGGAGATTGAAATTGAACACATCCAGAAGAGGAAGCCGGAGGCTGGGCAGATTACTGGGGTTTCGAGGAAGAAACCCAAGGGATATGACACTAGGTCGAAGGGACGGCAGGGTCGGAGCCGTTGTGGGAAATGCAGAAAGACTCATGAGGGAGTTTGTAGACTGGGATCATCGAGCTGCTATAAGTGCGGCAAGCTTGGGAACTTCGGTAGGGATTGTACTGCCCCTACTCCCACCCTTCAGACGTCTGACCTGATTTGCTTCCATTGCAATAAGAAGGGCCATAAAAAGGCTAACTGCCCGAGGTTGACATCAGGAGCGCCAGCGACAGCGCTAGCTCCCGCGACCCTGCGGATCACGGATGGCCGACAGGGCAAGACAAATGCCCTAGTGGTGAGGAGCTGAGCCTTCTAGCTGACCACCGAGGAGGCGTGCGTCGCACTGGATGTGGTGACGGATATGTTTTGTTCTCCATAACTCTTGTTATATGTTGTTTATGATATTTATGTGCTATGTTTTGTGTATTGTTTAGGATCGTTCCATGTGAACAATATCCCAGTTCAGCTGTTATTCGATTCGGGGGCTACCCGGTCATTTGTATCCCTTGCACTTAGCAAGAGGTTTTCTGAGTCTTCAGGAATGTTGAAGTGTCCTCTAGAGGTTGATATTGCTGACGACTGATCTGTCCGGGCATCAGAGGTTTTCAGAGGTTGCATCTTGAGGTTGTATGACGAGCGATACCTAGTGGATTTGTTTCCCATTCCGTTACGTGGGAAAAAGGTTATCATAGGCATGGATTGGATGAGCCCTAATGGGGCGGTGATCGACTGTGTGCAACATTTGGTACGTGTTAGTACCTCGAGTGGGGGAGAGCTAGTTATTCAGGGCGAGAGGTCGCAGCACGGACCAACTATGTGTTCAGCAACGAGGGCTAGGCGCTACCTTCAACAAGGTTGCGTAGGGTATGTCGCCTACGTTATGGATACCCAGGAGCCGGGTAAGGCGACTGTGAGTGATGTACCAATGGTGCTAGAGTAACCAGACGTATTTCCAGAGGAGCTTCCTGAGATACCTCCGAAGAGACAAGTGGAGTTCATGATCCACCTAGTCCCAGGTGCGACTCTGATAGCGAAGGAACCATATCGGTTAGCTCCTCAGGAGATGCATGAGTTGTCTACATAGCTGCAGGAGCTGTTAGACAATGGATTCATTAGGCCGAGTAGTTCGCCTTGGGGAGCCCCGATCCTGTTTGTGAAGAAAAAGGACGGGTCGCATAGGATGTGTATAGACTACCAGGAGCTGAACAAGGTAACGGTGAAGATTCGTTACCCACTTCCGAGGATTGATGATATCTTTGACCAACTACATGGGGAATCTTAGTTTTCCAAGATAGATCCGCATTCAGGCTACCATCAGATGAGGTTCAGAGATGAGGATGTGCAAAAGACTGTTTTCCGAACTCGCTATGGCCACTACGAGTTCGTGGTGATGCCCTTTCGGCTCACTAATGCTCCTGCCGCGTTCATGGACCTCATGAACCACATGTGCACGAGGAGCACTTACGAGAGGTTTTAGATACCCTGAGGAGGGAGAGCTTGTATGCCAAGTTCTCCAAGTGTGAGTTCTGGTTGCGTGAGGTGCAGTTTCTAGGGCACCTTGTCAACCATAATGGGATTTTGGTTGACCTGACCAAAGTAGAGGCCATGATGAGATGGGAGATTCCGAAGTCTCCATTTGAGATTCGGAGTTTCCTTGGGTTGGCAAGCTATTACCAAAGGTTCATTCAGGACTTCTTCAAGATAGCAGTACCCTTGACCCGACTGACGAAAAAGGTCGTTGTCTTTCGCTAGGGCCTAAGTAGCAGACAACGTTTGAGACTTTGGGACAGAGATTGTGTGAGGCACCGATCTTACCCTGCCAGTGGACGTAGAGGATTTTGTGGTGTATTGTGACGCGTCTATCTCAGGTTTGGGCGCGATATTGATGTAGAGGGGGCACATCATTGCTTACGCCTCGAGGCAGCAGAAGCCTCATGAGGCGAACTACCCAATGCATGATCTGGAGTTAGGGGCGGTTATTTTCACCCTCAAGATTTTGCGACATTACCTCTATGGGTTCTATTTTACCACATACACGGATCACAAGAGTTTGAGGTACCTCATGGATCAGCCGAATCTGAAAATGAGGCAGCATCGATGGCAGGATGTGGTGAAGGATTACGACTGTGAAATCCTTTACAACTCGTGGAAGGTCAACGTTGTGACCGATGACGGTCGTAACTCCAATTTTGGAGCGGATCTGAGAGGCGCAAGTTGAGGGTATATAGGAGGAGCGCCGGAAGTACGAGCGGATCATAGGCCAGGTGGCCTCGTTTGACTATGATAGCCATGGGTTGTTGACCCTGCATAGGAGAGGGTTTGGGTTCCGTACTAGGGTGGAGTATGGCAGACTTTGATGGATGAGGCCCACAAGTCCATATTTTCCATCCATCTCGGGGAAACGAAGACGTATAGAGATCTTCTCCCTTACTATTGGTGGCCCTGCATGAAGCAGGATGTAGCCTGGTACGTCGAGAGATGCGTGATCTGCAGGAAGGTCAAGGTGGAGCACCAGAGACCACACGGCAAGACGCAACCGTTGGATATCCCTATGTGGAAGTGGGAGGACATTACTATGGATTTCATCACGAAGCTTCCCAGGACCGTACGGGGAATGGATTCAATTTGGGTCATCGTGGATCGATTTACCAAGAGTTCCCATTTCATTCCGATCTAGGAAAGCATGTCGGCTGAGAAGCTGGCCGACATCTACATCAGAGAGGTAGTAGCTCGACACGGAGTACCAATTTCCGTGATTTCAGTTAGAGATGTATAATTCACTTCCAGATTCTGGAAGAAGTTTCATGACGAGTTGGGTACTCGTCTGCACTTTAGCACGGTTATTCATCCGCATATGGATGGTCAGAGCAAGCGGACCATCCAGACTCTGGAGGATATGCTGCGGGCGTGTGTCCTAGACTTTGGTGGTAGCTGGGATACCTACCTTCCCTTGGCAGAGTTTTCCTACAATAATAGCTACCACGTGAGTATCGACGTCCTCCCTTTGAGATGTTTTATGGGAGGAAGTGCAGTACCCCGATATGTTGGCGTGAGGTTGTACATAGGGTCATGAGGAGTACCGAGGTGGTACTCAAGATGACACAGAGGATACAACAGGTCAGTTGTAGGCTTCAAACTACTCAGAGTCGACAAAAGAGCTACGCCGACAGACGCAGATCGCACCTGGAGTTCCAAGTCGGAGATAGGGTTCTCCTGAAGGTGTCACCTTGGAAAGGTGTCATCCGGTTCAATAAATGGGGCAAGTTGGGCCCCAGGTACATTGGTCCTTTCAGGTTTACAGCTCGGGTGGGTAAGGTGGTGTATAGGCTAGATCTGCAAGCCTAGCTTAGTCAGATCCACAATACCTTTCATGTCTCCCAGCTACAGAAGTTCCTGGTAGACGTCTCTGCGGTGGTGCCTCTAGAGGATATTTGGGTGGATGACAGCCTGAACTAAATTGAGTGACCAGTGGCCATCCTTGACAGGAAGAAAAAGGACCTGAGGAACAAGAAGGTCGATTTAGTGAAGGTGCAGTGGAAGCACCGCAAGGGCTCAGAATGGACTTGGGAGTCGGAGGACGAGATGAGGGAGCACTACCCCGAGCTTTTTCCAGAGGCAACATCAGACTTCGAGGACAAAGTCTAAAACAGGTGGGGGAGATTTGTAACGCCCAGTTCCTCATATGTATTTAAATAAAAAAAATTCATATTTGATAAGGGACTCGACGAGTTGGAGGTCCCAAACGCACCGAGTAGGAATTGTATATGTTGGACGCGGGACTTGAAGCCTACTCGACGAGTCGAGGAGCCTCGACTTGACAAGTAGGTCTGCCAAAGTGAAACCCTAATTTTCGGGGTTTACACCTTATTTAAAGGCCTTAACATCCCCATTGTGGGCTCCCTCACCACTCCCTTAGTTCAGAAAACCCTAATTCGAAACCCTAACCCATTTTGAGTGTTCTTGAGCCACTGTTGTGTACTTTTGGTGACTTTGAAGCTTAAGAAGAAAGAAGAAGCTTGGGTGTTAAAGAGGAAGAAAGTGGATCCATAGTTTGTGCTCCATTTCCAACTTATTTGAGGTATCAAGTTTATACCTTGTCCATTCATCTATTAGATCTCTTTTTGGAGTACTTTAGGGCTTTAAGGAGCCATTTTTGGAACCATTCATGGATGCAAGCATGTTTTGGGGTATCGACTTCAGATCCAGAGCCTTTGAGGGACTCCATGGCATAAAGGTGCCAACTTTATTGCCATGGGAGTTCCATGCATCATAAGAACCACTTTTAAGGGTGATTTGTGCTAAATAGCCCATGCATGAATGTAAAGTTTGAAACTTTACGTGTTATATCGTCCCTAGGAGGCCAAATCTACATATTGGATGCATTAAGCCCGACTAAATTCGACTGTATGGATTTAGAGTTTGGGGAACTCGATGATTAGTTCATAGGACTCGGCGAGTTGGTCATGGTTCCCCAACCTTTACTGTTACTGAACAAACTTGTTGAGTCTAGAAGATGACTCAGCAAGTTGGACGTGTTTAAAGACTCGAAGATCAAAGAACTCGAAGAGTCTGAGGATGGACTCGGCGAGTTGAGGAGCAAATGTCCCGACTTATATGAAGGATAACTCGACGAGTCCAAGGACAGCCTCGACGAGTTCAAAAAAAAGTCTTAATTCTGTCATAAGGAGAAACTCGGTGAGTTAAAGGGTAACTTGAGGAGTTAGATCGCGAGTTCGAGATTCCATAAGTCATGGAACTCGATGAGTTGACGGACCAACTCGGCTAGTTGAGTCAACCATGATGTTGAAATGGACCAGAACGTTGAATTTGACCAGAGTGTTGACCTTTGACTTGACCATTGACAAGAGTTGACCCTTAAAGGGGTTATAAGTTTGAAAGAGTAATTAAAAGAGATGTTATGTGTAGGAGTTTGAGGAGAGTTGATCCTAGCACCAAGGATAGTTTAGCTACTTCACAAAATTGAGGTGAGTTATCTTCTAGTAGAAGTGGGTCTAAGGCACCACGGCCGGCCCACTAGTAAGAGTTATAGTAGAGATAATTGTCTTTGTGATAATTATCTGGTATGTCGTTATCTATTATGATTATATGCGATTATGCTATGATGTTATGTGATATGTGATAGGATGGGTAGGATAGGCCCTAGTACCGGTCGACAGGGCCGAAGGGGTATGCCAGCACCCAGATAAGCTAGGCAGTATATGATTATATGTTTATGCACTAGGAGGTTATGTGGTAGAGTAGGGGGTGAAATAGTCCCCGGTACTGATTGAAAGGACTGAAGGGGTAGGCCAGCACCTTGATAGGCTAGGAAAGGTACCGGTCGAAAGGACCTCAGGGGTATGCCAACACCATGATATGCTAGGCTAGGTACCGGTTGATGGGACCGAAGGGGTAGGCCAACACCCTACCATGCTAGGCAGTTACCGGTTGAAAGAGACCGAAGGGGTAGTCCAGTAGCCTGATAAGTTAGACAGTATGTATGTTTTATGGTACAATGGGGGAAGACATTAAGCTTTGTGCTTACGGTTTTCAGTTTTTGTTTCATGTCCTTCTTCTTCGAAGGGAAAGGAGCCGACATGGTAGCAGCAAATCACACACATGATTTTCTGCACATGAGATTATTGGGATTTGTACTCTGACACTATTACTATTTGATGATATGGTTTTGAGAAATGTGATCTATGGATTTTATGAAATGATGTAACTTGATGATGTTTTTCTATAAATTGTTTCATGAATCGTTATATTAAAAATGAAAATTTTGGTCCATATTTTTGGGATGTTACAAGTCAACTGCGAAAGCGCTTATCTGACGCGGCATCTTAACGGATAAGATTGGGCACGAGAATTTGAAACGATGTTGATTTGAACTGACGCTAATTTCACGTCGTCTGACACACGTCACAACTGTCATTCACGCATTTTTAGGCGCCGATGCAACCAATCGACGGTTTTCTCTCACCTATAACTCCGTTTAAAAGGGTTTCGACGATTCGTTAATTAATTACTACTCTCAAAAAGCAAAAAAATCCTTCGGCGATTATTCCCAGGCGGGTTTACTTTAACTATCTTCTTCTTGCACAAAATTTCGGCATCATTGGCGCTAAGCCAATCCATTCCCAACACGATCTCGAAACCATTAAGTTCGATAGGCAATAATTCCTCGTGGAACTTATTCCCATTCAGATCAATTAAGATGTCTTTCATACGATGACTAACAGGTACAAACTTGCCACTAGCAACTTTGACTAATAAAGCATTATCTAGTCTATCAACAGGCAAAGCTAGCTTTCTGCCAAACTCATGCGAAATAAAGGAGTAGTTGGCTCCAGAATCAAACAAAATTTAAGCAGGTGATTCGTTAACAAGCAAGGTACCTGAAGCGATATCAGCTTCATCTTTCGCAGCCTCAAGTGTCATCTGGAAGGCTCTCGCCTTCGGCTTTGGTGGAATGTTGGGCCTAGCTGCCTCTTTCTTCTTCGGACAGTCTTTCAAAATATGCCCCTCTTCATTGCAACCAAAACACATCCTTTTGTTGTTCGGACACTCATTGGCAAAATGTCCAACCTTTCCACACTTGTAGCAGGTTACATCCTCGCTACATTTCCCAAAGTGCTTCTTCTTACACTTATCACACAACTTCGCTTCGCCTCCCTTTCCTCCAAACTTTTTCGAATCAAATTTCGAAAATTTGCCCTTCTTACCGGAACCAGATGTTCCTCAAACTTTATTTTCTCACCAACCTCAACCTTGTCAGTGGTTCTCCCCTTAATCATGTTCTCAACAGACTTGGCAGCCCAGATAGCTGCCTCTAGAGTATGTGCCTAACGTACTGGCACCTCATACTCCCATGGGAGTCCCTTCGCATACCGGTCCAGCTTTGTCAACTCGTCTGGGACGATACGCAAGGAAAACTCCATCTTATCGGTGAAGCTATTGGTGTATTCATCAACTGACATGCTTCTTTTCGTCAATGTTAGGAACTTGTTCTCCAACTCCAAAAAATTTTGAGCCGAGCAGAATCTGCACTTGAACTGCACCAAGAACTCTGCCCATGACAATTGCAGTGGCTCATTAGGGCTCAACGTCTTCCCTAGAGTGTTCCACCAACGAACGGCTCCACCTCAGAACTGACGCACTGCATAGATAGTTTGCAACTTTCCTCTGTAGCCACAAGTCATGAAGGCTAACCCCATTTCTGAGATCCAATCCATAACTCCAATCGGATCCTCCTTTCCATTGAAGGTCGATGGTTTGCAAGTTAGAAAGTCCTTGTACTTGCATCCCATTCCATCATTCCTTCCATCATGGTTGTTTTGCCTAACTATCGGTGGGTTGGGTTGACCAACAGACCCACTGAAGTTTCCACCTTCCGAGTGCCCTTCATTTAATTCAGGCTCCTCCACACGAATTGACAGTTCTTCACGATTATGTTGAAGCAACCATCTAGTTTCATCCATCTGACGATCCAACATCGTCTGAATCATCATTTGCACACCAGCCATGGTTATTGGCTCAGGTGCTGCAGCTACGACAGGTACTTGCTCAATCACTGGGGGTTGATTCCTGTTTTCATCAACATTTCCAACTCCACTTCTGGTTCTCACCATTTTGATCTACACCGAATAAGGTGAAATTAGATCCTCAATCATGATAGATATTCAAATCTTCCTTATCACTCCGAAACATTTACATGCTAGTTCTAATATCGTAGACATACGCTTAGAATCCTACACACATAAGGTTTCTAGATCCGGTCGGCAACAGACCATAGATCCGAACAAATAATATCATATATGGCAACATATAACATTTAGCACATAAAGCATTTTAGGCAACTTTCCTAAAATAGACCAGTGCTCGTGTCTAAAATATAACAGACACACATCTCAAAACTTCACTTAGCATTCTAAGTTTAAGTCTAGAAATCCAACAAATTCCTAGTTCGCTTAAACTAATTCTCTGATACCAACTGTGACATCCCCAAAATCTCGGCCAGAAAAGACCGATTTTCATTGATGCTTTTAAAATAATTTCAGAGTAAATCCTTTTGATTTGAAAGAGTTGCGGAAATTGTTCCCAAAAACAAAACATGATAAAACAATGTTTACCAAAGCATTTCATAAAAGAAATGTATTTTCATTATAATCAAAACTCGGGGTGTCATGTTCCGATACAGACCAATAAGCATAAACGATAACATTACAAGTCATTCAACAAATATATACATATACAGACTTGTAAACAAAACAACTTGATGGTTCATCCATCTTATGCCCTCGCGCCACTTCCTGTAATACAAATTAAAACTGAGTGGGTCAGGCTTGGGAGCCTGGTGAGCATATAGGGTTTTCAACCCACAATAAATAATCATATTTAATTTTTCACCAACCAACAATAACCCAATTACCCATTCTCGTTATTCTCACTTTATGTCCCTAAAACAACTAACATAAGGGACCTAGTCTAAGAATATTTCATCGGGGCGACAACACATGCTTCGAGGGTTCCTCAGCAATATAAGTCAAATAAGGCAACCATGAGGGGGATGGAGTACAGCGAATGAACACCCAAGTTCATTAACACCTACAGGTGGTGAACCTGCTAATGTTTCCACAAGACTATCTAGAAAAGTCCGTGGTCGTCATCTAAACTCCGCTAGATGACTAAATCAAACAACGAGGCCTCTCATCTGTTTTATTACACACCAACTATCTACCAATGTTCTACCCAACATATTAGTAGATGAAATATACATTTTTATACATAGTTTTGAAAACCTGTATAGCATGCTTTAATCAATACATATTCCACATAACAGATGAGGCACACACACACATAACACATATTTCATAGAGAATAAATCATATCTATGAGATAGAAGAAAGTGAATACACATTTACACATATAAACAACAATATACTTAATACACTCAAACCATACTTGTATTATTATCGTGTTTATGAAAGGTAATATACACTCATTTGACCAGAAGATGATCAGACAACACTACGACTTGCAAAAGTAGTAATCCTCCGCAGATCTGGAAGATCTCTTCAAAAATCGAACTTCTCGCGGGCAGAGCTTCGGCTCGGGAACCGCACTTCTCGGGATCTTCGGGATCTCGGGACTTGCCTCGGGGCTCGAGAATAATATCGGGGCTTCGGGGTATTTCTGGCACGCAAAACGATGCAAAACGGGAGAGAGAAGAAAGAAAATGAACAAAAGAATCGGCTGCCTTCGGATCCTATTTATAGGAGGCTGGAGCCTCGGAGTACGCAGGGCGTACTGGTCCGAATTCGTCACTGCGTTCGTCATCCGAAGGCACTTGCTGCGAGTGTTGACATCTTCGGTGTACGCGGGGCGTACTTCGGATCGGATTGCTAACTCCCCTTCAGATCATGTCGGACTTTCCAATTAAAATTAAATACAAATTATTTAATAAACTTCGAAAATTCATATCTTCTTTATACGAACTCCGTTTTCGAAGTTCTTTATATCCACGCGAAGGTAAGACTACGCTCTACAACTTTCGTCTAGACTCCGTCGGCTAAGTTTGAATTTATTTTTATTATTTATTTTTAATAGGCCGCGACATAAAAACTTCGTTATAAATTCATAACTTCTTCGTTTGACGTCCGTTCTCGCCTAACTTTTTATCGCTTCGATACCAACAACGAGACCTTTGATCCTCGTTTAGATTGTTTCGACTAAAAACCGCTCGATCTCAAATCGAGTATTTCGGGCTGCACACCGCTAAGTCGAAACTTCAATAAATCATAACTTCCTCATACGAAGTCAGAATTGGGCGTTCCATATATATATTCGGAAACCTCGTTTCAACTACTACAACATTAACCAAAGATATCGAGTTTATTTTACACTTAAATTTCGACGCTTATTTTTATTCTTAATTAATCAAACCACATAATTAAGCAATTAAGCACAAAACACATAATACTCAAATAATACAATCTTATTATTTCAAAACGGGTTACAAAGGTTTACCTAGACTATTACATTGCTAAAAATGGCAAGCCCGGAAACACAGGCGTTACAATTCTCTCTACCTTAGAATGATTCCGTCCCCGGAATCACTCATCAACAAACAAATGCGGATAGCGACTCAATATGTCACTCTCCGTCTCCTAGGTGAGATTCGGCCCATTCGTGTGTTTCCATCGGACAAGCACTAACCCAACCATTTTGCGTCGCAACTTCTTAGTCTTTCGGTCAACAATTGCCTCTGGTTCTTCAATCAACCTTTTTTTCTCATCAATTCTCAATTCAGAAATTGGAATTATGTCGGGAACTTCTCCCGTGAACTTCCTCAAATAACACACATGAAAAGTGTTGTGAATTGCATTCAGTTCCTCTAGTAGTTCAAGCTTGTAAGCTTGGTTCCCAATCCTCTGAAGAACTTTAAACGGTCCAATAAACCTTGGACTCAACTTTCCCCTTTTACCAAATCTTATAAGTCCCTTCCACGGCGAGACTTTAAGCAAAACCGAATCTCCAATTTCAAAAGTCATCGGTCTTCGCTTCTTGTCAGCATAGCTCTTTTGACGATCTTGAGCTGCTAACATTCTTTCCCTAATTATTTTCAACTTTTTAGCAGTTTGATGAACCATCTCTAGTCCCATAAACTGCTTTTCCCCAGCCTCAAGCCAACAAGACGGCGTACGACACTTCTATCCATACAAAGCTTGATAAGGTGCCATCTTAATGCTCGAGTGGAAACTATTGTTATAGGGAAATTCTACCAATGGTAAATGTTCATCCCAATTACCTAGGAATTCCAAGGTACGTGCTCTCAGCATATCTTCAAGTGTTTGAATCGTTCTTTAACTCTGACCATCAGTCTGTGGATGGTAAGCTGTACTTAAACATAACTTGGTACCAATTTCCTCTTGTAGACTTTTCCAAAACCTTGAGGTGAAACGGCTATCACGATCCGATACAATCGTTAACGGAACACCGTGATGCCTCACAATTTCCTTCACGTAAGAATTCGCAAGCTTTTCCATAGACCATTTCTCCTTGGCTGCTATGGAATGCGCACTCTTAGTGAATCGATCAACGACCACCCAAATCATGTCGTGACCATTCTTTGTTCTGGGCAGTTTAGTGACAAAGTCCATAGCAATGTCTTCCCACTTACCCATAGGCACAGACAATGGTTCTAAACTCCCGTAAGTTTTCTGATGTTGTGTCTTGACTCTCGCACAAGTCACACACTCAGCTACATATTTTGCAACATCAAGCTTCATTGTCGGCCACCAGTAGTAGGGTTTCAGGTCCCTATACATTTTAGTGCTACCGGGATGAATCGAGTACATGGTCTTGTGAGCTTCTTCCATCAGAAGATCTCTGACTCCTCCTGTCTTAAGTATCCAAATCCGATCTTGGAACACCTTCAGTCCATGACTGTTTACACCGAACACCAACGTTTTGCCCAAACGTTCCTCCTTTCGGTCATTCTTTTCAGAAGCTTCGCTTTGATCTTTCTTTATACTTTCCAAAATAGTCGAGACAACTTCAATTCTCAACGCTCTTGGCCTTTTCCTTTCAAGATTGACTTTCCGACTGAGAGCATCAGTAACAACATTAGCTTTACCGGGGTGGTAAAGTATCTCGCAGTCGTAGTCCTTGAGTAACTCTAGCAGCGTCGTTGCCTCATATTCAATTCTTTCTGATTAAAGAGATATTGGAGACTCTTATGATCTGTGAAAAGTTTGCACTTCGTGCCATAGAGGTAATGCCTCCATATTTTCAGAGCGAAAACTACCGCTGCCAACTCCAAATCATGAGTCGGGTAATTCTTTTCATGCTCCTTCAGCTGTCGAGACGCATATGCTATCACCTTTTCTCTTTGGGTCAAAACACAACCCAATCCAACCCCAGACGCATCTCTATAAATAGCGAAGTCTTCAACTCTATCGGGTAGAGAAAGTATCGGTGCCTCGCATAGCTTCTTCTTTAGCTTCTCGAATGCTTCTTTATGCTTATCACTCCAAGCATAAGTAGCTCCTTTGTGGGTCAAATCTGTTAATGGAGTAGCAATCGAAGAAAAGCCTTGGATAAACCTTCGGTAATATCCGGCTAATCCTAAAAAGCTTCGAATCTCCGTGGGACTTTTCGGTTTTTCCCACTTCATCACAGCTTCAATCTTTGCTGGATCAACCATTATCCCTTCTTGGTTGACCACGTGACCCAAGAATTGGACTTCACGAATCCAAAAATCACACTTAGAGAACTTTGCATACAGCTTCTCCTGCTTCAAAACTTCTAACACTTCTCGCAAGTGTCTGCCATGCTCCTCCTGGCTTTTCGAGTAAATCAGAATGTCGTCTATGAACACTATCACAGATTTATCAAGGAACGGATTACAAACCCTATTCATTAAATCCATAAATGCTGCCGGAGCATTGGTTAGTCCAAACGACATAACCAAGAACTCGTAGTGTCCATATCTAGTTCTGAATGCAGTCTTCTCGATATCTTGCTCTCTTACTTTTAGCTGATGATATCCTGACCTTAGATCGATCTTTGAGAAATAGCTCGAACCTTGCAATTGATCAAATAGGTCATCAATCCTCGGCAACGGATATCTATTCTTTACTATTGCCTTGTTCAGCTCTCTGTAATCGATGCACATTCTCATACTTCCATCTTTCTTCTTCACAAATAACACCGGAGCTCCCCAGGGCGATGAACTAGGTCTAATGAAACCTTTGTCCAATAACTACTGAAGTTGCATCATCAGCTCCTTCATCTCCGTCGGTGCTAATCGATAAGGTGCTTTTGCTATTAGCATGGTTCTGGGTAACAAGTCTATTCTGAACTCTACTGGTCTATCAGGTGGTAATCCAGGAAGATCCTCGGGAAACACTTCCGGATAATCACACACCGCTGGAATACTCTGCATCACCTTCTTTTCCTTCTGAGCATCAATCACGAATGCTAAATATGATGTACATCCCTTGGTCAAACACTTTCTGGCTTTCATTAGAGAAATGATTCCAGAATTCACTCTGCGTTTGTCCCCGTATACCATAAATGAATCCTTCCCAGGCGGGTTTACTTTAACTATCTTCTTCTTGCACAAAATTTCGGCATCATTAGCGCTAAGCCAATCCATTCCCAACACGATGTCGAAACCATTAAGTTCGATAGGCAATAATTCCTCGTGGAACTTATTCCCATTCAGATCAATTAAGATGTCTTTCATACGATGACTAACAGGTACAAACTTGCCACTAGCAACTTCGACTAATAAAGCATTATCTAGTCTATCAACAGGCAAAGCTAGCTTTCTGCCAAACTCATGCGAAATAAAGGAGTAGTTGGCTCCAGAATCAAACAAAATTTGAGCAGGTAATTCGTTAACAAGAAAGGTACCTGAAGCGACATCAGCTTCATCTTTCGTAGCCTCAAGTGTCATCTGGAAGGCTCTCGCCTTCGGCTTTGGTGGAATGTTGGGCCTAGCTGCCTCCTTCTTCTTCGGACAGTCTTTCAAAATATGCCCCTCTTCATTGCAACCAAAACACATCCTTTTGTTGTTCGGACACTCATTGGCAAAATGTCCAACCTTTCCACACTTGTAGCAGGTTACATCCTCGCTACATTTCCCAAAGTGCTTCTTCTTACACTTATCACACCACTTCGCTTCACCTCCCTTTCCTCCAAACTTTTTTGAATCAGATTTCGAAAATTTGCCCTTCTTACCGGAACCAGCTGTTCCTCAAACCTTCTTTTCTCACCAACCTCAACCTTGTCGGTGGTTCTCCCCTTAATCATGTTCTCAACAGACTTGGCAGCCCAGATAGCTGCCTCTAGAGTATGTGCCTGACATACTGGCACCTCATACTCCCATGGGAGTCCCTTCGCATACCGGTCCAGCTTTGTCAACTCGTCTGGGACGATACGCAAGGAAAACTCCATCTTATCGGTGAAGCTATTGGTGTATTCATCAACTGACATGCTTCTTTTCGTCAATGTCAGGAACTTGTTCTCCAACTCCAAAAAATTTTGAGCCGAGCAGAATCTGCGCTTGAACTGCACCAAGAACTCTGCCCATGACAATTGCAGTGGCTCATTAGGGCTCAACGTCTTCCCTAGAGTGTTCCACCAACGAACGGCTCCACCTCAGAACTGACACACTGCATAGATAGTTTGCAACTTGCCTCTGCAGCCACAAGTCATGAAGGCTAACTCCATTTCTGAGATCCAATCCATAACTCCAATCGGATCCTCCTTTCCATTGAAGGTCGATGGTTTGCAAGTTAGAAAGTCCTTGTACTTGCATCCCATTCCATCATTCCTTCCATCATGGTTGTTTTGCCTAACTATCGGTGGGTTGGGTTGACCAACAGACCCACTGAAGTTTCCACCTTCCGAGTGCCCTTCATTTAATTCAGGCTCCTCCACACGAATTGACAGTTCTTCATGATTCTGTTGAAGCAACCGTCTAGTTTCATCCATCTGACGATCCAACATCGTCTGAATCATCATTTGCACACCAGCCATGGTTATTGGCTTAGGTGCTGCTGCTACGACAGGTACTTGCTCAATCACTGGTGGTTGATTCCTGTTTTCATCAACATTTCCAACTCCACTTCTGGTTCTCACCATTTTGATCTACACACCGAATAAGGTGAAATTAGATCCTCAATCATGATAGATATTCAAATCTTCCTTATCACTCCGAAACGTTTACATGCTAGTTCTAATATCGTAGACGTACGCTTAGAATCCTACACACATAAGGTTTCTAGATCCGGTCGGCAACAGACCATAGATCCGAACAAATAATATCATATATGGCAACATATAACATTTAGCACATAAAGCATTTTAGGCAACTTTCCTAAAATAGACCAGTGCTCGTGTCTAAAATATAACAGACACACATCTCAAAACTTCACTTAGCATTCTAAGTTTAAGTCTAGAAATCCTACAAATTCCTAGTTCACTTAAACTAATGCTCTGATACCAACTGTGACATCCCCAAAATCTCGGCCAGAAAAGACCGATTTTCATTTATGCTTTTAAAATAATTTCAGAGTAAATCCTTTTGATTTGAAAGAGTTGCGGAATTTGTTCCCAAAAACATAACATGATAAAACAATGTTTACCAAAGCATTTCATAAAAGAAATGTATTTTCATTACAATCAAAACTCGGTGTGTCATGTTCTGATACAGACCAATAAGCATAAACGATAACATTACAAGTCATTCAACAAATATATATACATATACAGACTTGTAAACAAAACAACTTGATGGTTCATCCATCTTATGCCCTTGCACCACTTCCTGTAATACAAATTAAAACTGAGTGGGTCAGGCTTGGGAGCCTGGTGAGCATATAGGGTTTTCAACCCACAATAAATAATCATATTTAATTTTTCACCAACCAACAATAACCCAATTACCCATTCCCGTTATTCACTTTATGTCCCTAAAACAACTAACATAAGGGACCTAGTCTAAAAATATTTCATCGGGGCGACAACACATGCTTCGGGGGTTCCTCAGTAATATAAGTCAAATAACGCAACCATGAGCGGGATGGAGTACAGCGAATGAACACCCAAGTTCATTAACACCTATAGGTGGCGAACCTACTAATGTTTCCACAAGACTATCTAGAAAAGTCCGTGGTCGTCATCTAAACTCCGCTAGATGACTAAATCAAACAACAACGAGGCCTCTCATCTGTTTTATTACACACCAACTATCTACCCATGTTCTACCCAACATATTAGTAGATGAAATATACATTTTTATACATAGTTTTGAAAACCTATATAGCATGCTTTAATCAATACATATTCCACATAACAGATGAGGCACACACACACATAACACATATTTCATAGAGAATAAATCATATCTATGAGATAGAAGAAAGTGAATACACATTCACACATATAAACAACAATATACTTAATACACTCAAACCATACTTGTATTATTATCGTGTTTATGAAAGGTAGTATACACTCACTTGACCAGAAGATGACCAGACAGCGCTACGACTTGCAAAAGTAGTAATCCTCCGCAGATCTGAAAGATCTCTTCAAAAATCAAACTTCTCGCGGGCAGAGCTTCGGCTCGGGAACCGCACTTCTCGGGATGTTCGGGATCTCGGGACTTGCCTCGGGGCTCGAGAATAATATCGGGGCTTCGGGTTATTTATGGCACGCAAAACGATGCAAAACGGGAGAGAGAAGAGAGAAAATGAACAAAAGAATCGGCTGCCTTCGGATCCTATTTATAGGAGGCTGGAGCCTCGGAGTACGCGGGGCGTACTGGTCCGAATTCGTCACTGCGTTCGTCATCCGAAGCCACTTGCTGCGAGTGTCGACATCTTCGGTGTACGCGGAGCGTACTTCGGATCGGATTGCTGACTCCCCTTCGGATAATGTCGGACTTTCCAATTAAAATTAAATACAAATTATTTATTAAACTTCGGAAATTCATATCTTCTTTATACGAACTCCGTTTTCGACGTTCTTTATATCCACACGAAGGTGAGACTACGCTCTACAACTTTCGTTTAGACTCCGTCGGCTAATTTTGACTTTATTTTTATTATTTATTTTTAATAGGCCGCGACAGAAAAACTTCGTTATAAATTCATAACTTCTTCGTTTGACGTCCGTTCTCGCCTAACTTTTTATCGCTTCGATACCAACAACGAGACCTTCAATCCTCGTTTAGATTGTTTCGACCAAAAACCGCGCGATCTCAAATCGAGTATTTCGGGCTGCACACCGCTAAGTCGAAACTTCAATAAATCATAACTTCCTCATACGAAGTCAGATTTGGGCGTTCTATATATATTCGGAAACCTCGTTTCAACTACTACAACATTAACCAAAGATATCGAGTTTATTTTACACTTAAATTTCGACGCTTATTTTTATTCTTAATTAATCAAACCACATAATTAAGCAATTAAACACAAAACACATAATACTCAAATAATACAATCTTATTATTTCAAAACGAGTTACAAAGGTTAACCTAGACTATTACATTGCTAAAAATGGCAAGCCCGGAAACACAGGCGTTACAGTTTTCCCCTCTCAGGCTTTCGCCCCTTGACAGATGAAATGTGAAAGGTCCTAAAAGAGGCAGATAAACCCAAGAAGGAAGGGAAGAATAAGGGCACGAAGGTTGGTCCATCTGAACCAACCCCATTTCCAAAGAAGTGTGGGAAACGAAAGCCTGAAGCTAAGCCTTCTGCACCAGCTAAAGCACTAAAGAGGAAGAGAGTCAAGAAGATGGCTTGTCATCTACGAACACTGACACCAAGCGATCAAGAGGATTTTCAATCTCAAACAATTTCGGATATTCCCATTCAAACGGAGGTTTGCAACAAAGAAGATTTTTCCTTTCAACCGAAGGTTTCGGAGCCGGCAACTATGAACCCCGAGGTATCAAATGCAATCCCAACTTTTGTTCCCATTAATGAAGAATCTTTCCAGGATTTTCTATCCCCTCTCCAACTGCCACTATTTCAACTCCCATTACAATAGCCCCATGCCCACCGGTTTCATTAGGAGTTTCGCAAGTCCAAACCCCATTCTTCACTGATTCCACAACCATTACCATTACATCAACTGTTGATCCTCCAGTAACTATCAACGCATCTGATGTGGGGGTAAGTGCTTCGGGGTTCACAGTTGGTCATACCACTCCACATATCTCTCCGTTTTGCCAGGATGATCCATATACGACCTATGGTGATGATGATGACGAATTCATAGGATTCACCTACAGTCCATTTAATATTCGGACTGAAAGTCACGAAGAAGCCCCTGTCACAAGAGGGAAACTCAAGGCGATTAATGAGAAACTAGACTCGTTCTCCAAGCTTCTAAAGCATCATCAAGTGACTATTATTCACAAGCAACAATGAAGTCCCTCCTCGAGAACCTTACGAAAGAACACTCTGCTAACCTTGAGAAGACAAACAAAGCTGTAGATGCCTCTGCTTCTGTATGCAACATCATGACTAAAAAAATCGATAAACTAATTTATGATGCTCATGCATTCATGGAGAAATTTCAAACCACCTTCGAGTCCATCACAGTGAAGGCCAATGAAGTTATTTTTGGCCTTGGCTCCACACTTAGAACGGAGAAAGCGAAACTCGATCGAAGAGGTTCGCACTAGTATTCAAAATGACAATGTCGAGCTCAACGCCTCTATCTCATCGAAGATCACGCAGCTTTAGGATGACTTGGCTATTGAGAGCAAGATAATGGATGCTCTTGCTGTAAAGACAGAAAATGTGAAAGTCTTAATAGTGAAGCTAGAGCAGGTAGAAAAAACGAATCATTGATATGTTGTCAGAAAGGGCCGTTATGAAAAGTTGTGTAGTAGATGTGAATGCATTGCTTTCGGACGTCATTGAGACTTGCGACTCAATGATCACGATAACAGTCAAGAAGCATCTCTCCGAAAAACTCAGGCCAGTGTTCGCAATGCTTAATCGACTGAAAGGTGTTCCGGAATCAAGCTCTATTATGAAACAAGGGGGAAGAGGTGAAACAATCCAAGAAGGAAAACCCCAAACCTTCAGTCAAACCCACTGCAAAGCCAAAAATCTAAATTGAACCAAAAGGCAAAAAGCAGTTGTTCAGTGAAGAACCAATAGTTGATAACAGTGAAGATGAAGAGCCTAACAAACACAAGTGAAAAATAAGAAAATATCGTGAGGCTCAGATGGATGAGCACCAAAGAATCATTCATTAGGATGAAGAGAAAGAAAAAACCAAACGTGAAGCTCAGGCCACGCTGGAAAGCCGAAAGCACTTATTTCCAGTATGGACGTTGAAGCGAATTTTGAGTGAAGCTGTACATATTATGAGTCAATATTGGTTGGAACCAGTTGTGTCATTCGATCTTCAGAATAAACAATATTCACAGCTAGACTTTCTGATCACTAAAGCCTTCAGGTTTCACAACTTTGTGAAAGTTGCGAACGTCCCACCTACAGAAAGCGGTGCAAACCACTTGCTTTTCTCATTCTACCTTAAGCATATGTCACAACTAGAAATTTTGTGCCTTGTAACTACAACAATGTAGTAAAATTATGAATCAAAGTCTTAAGAGCATGTATGATGCTTACTCTATGACATCAAAATTTTCAATCAAATACACCATACAAGCATTACAAAATACTCAACAAGCAATTGGGAACCCTAGAAGTTCTTTTTTAGGTTCATTTTGGTCTAGGACTTCCTTATTGGGCCCAATGGACCAATAAGCTTCCAATTTAACCATATTGGGCTTAGAACTCTTAAATGGGCTCTAATTGGACCCACTTTCATTTATTTCAACATTTTGGGCCATATTGGGCCTAGAATGAAATGAATCAAATATTATGAACTATTATGGACCATAATTAACCTAATCTAGCCTAATAAAGCATAAAAATCACACTTATATTTTATAGGGATAAAAATCACCCAACCTAACTATAACATGGGCTTAAGGATAAAAAGCCCAAAAATCCCCTCTCTCCCCTCTCCATTCTCGGCCCAAGCCCACAAAGATGGAGGGTTGACTTTGTTGGGTGACACCTCACTTTTGCACCTAGGATTTCCATGCAACACACATATCTCCATGCAACTATCTTTTCAAACCTCTCTCTCCTCCCCTCCTTTTTGTTTCGGCCGAGAGCACACACACACACCTCACAAAAACACTCTCTAAATTACTCAAGAATCACCCACTCTCCCCATCCAAGATCTTGAAAATTTGGCTAGAAGCTTAAGGATCTTCATAAAGTGATTCATCATCTAAGGTAAGTTAATGGCTAACTTATGATCTAACTCCCTTCACTTCATAAAAATCTCTTCTAAATTCATTCAATCTTGTGATCTTGCACCTTAGAAGCTCCTAAACTCGAGATCTTCAAGGAAAGGTTGCTAGGGCCAAAAATCATCTCATTTTATTCCATCTCTTCCCCAAAACCGAAACCACACCCAAAGGTGAGCTTCATACCCCCTATTTTTCGGTTTTTATGAGTTTTGTGGGGGAGAATACAAGCAAATGTGTAGATCTATGAGTATATGTATGCTTGGTGTGATTTCTATGCTTATATTTATGCTCTTATGTGATTGTGGTGTTAGATCTAGTCAAAAAATACCGTAAGATCAAGATCTACATTAAGTTGCATGAAATAAGTATAAACTATGTTAATTCACACAAATCAAGTCTAGAAAAATAACCAAGTTGATTATTGTGAACATCTATGGGTTTAAAACCCATTTTTGGACTCAAAATGCTAAAAATATGAAACTAAAGGGCCCAAAATGTCAAAATACAAATTTTGAGGGATGATATGAGTCAAAACAGTTTCAAGAATGGATTTTCCAGAAATTTACTCTTTGGAAGGATTAAAATGTGAATTTTTAAGCATAATGGGCCAAAAATGAACTTTTCGGCCCAATAAAGCCCATATTGCGAGATTTTCAAATTAGAGGGGCTGAAACTGTATTTTTCTATAAAACAGGGGACTACTAGTGCTCCAAGTCCATTTCAAGGGTTAAAAATGCTTTTCATATTTAAAAGGGACCAAAGATGCAAAAAATTTCTATTTTGGGCCAAAAGTGTAAAAATTGCGAAAATAAGGGTTTCAGCCGAGAAAAATTTCATTTGAGGGACTAAAACTGTTTTTCAAATAACTTTGAGTTGAAAAATACCTTTTCTACAAGTTTTGATACTAAAGTGTCAAGAAAAATGGTTTAAGGACTAAAATAGAAATTCTTTTCTACAAAGGGTCAAAAGTGTAAATTTATCCAAAAGAAAGGGGCTGCAAAAAATGTAAAATTCTAATGTTTTAAACAATAAATCCGACCTGATGAACTATAAGTACCTCGACTATCGGCGAAATATAATACACCTTCAACACCAAAAATCGTTATCAAACGAATTGATTCGATCTCGAATCAATAATGAATCCGTAATTACTAACACGACGATACTTCAATACACATGCGGAAATCTTGGGAATTCAATACACACGTGGGAATACACTAGACGTCGATACACCGTCTTTGGGCCCGAAAGTTTCAAATCGTGCTTGTTGGGCCTAGCTAGCCCAATGACATGATCTTTAGGCCCAAAGGAAACTCGCTTACATGTAGTTGGGTCTTATATGACCTAATTCCGTGTAAAAGGACTTTTACAAGCTTTGTGCTGTTGGACCCCAAGGGTCCTCTGGTGCTGCTAGTAAAGTCGAGAATTCACCAAATGCGAGTCCGGCTAAGGGCCCTTCGCATTCACGATAGCCTTGAACGACTTATGGAAAATATCGGGGGCTTCGTACCCTCTTTTCTTCCTCGGTCGTGGGGCTATGAGAAGTCCGGGTGATTGGATTAAGTGAATAGTGCGAACGACGCCTAAGGGATCGTTTGTATAGTTGTAAACTAGTCATTTTCATTAATGTGTGTTTATGACAATTCACAATCCATAATTAATCCAACGTCACCAGGACTCAACGAATACACCTGTCGCAACGAAATAATAAAATATAAAAACATTTGATGCAAAGTATTAGGAAAACATCGGGTTTTCCTAGGGTTTTCAATTAATACACCTACGAGTTACATACCGAGTTTTACAAATTGTACTTTTACATCTATAGAAAACAAACAAGCATACTTACGGATCTTCACCCTTTTTATACTATGCTCTTTTCAGAAAATATCGAATTTTCTGGTGATTTTCAAAACAATACAAACCACTATATTTCAAACATTACTTATGAACTCACCAACATTTCATATGTTGACGTTTTTCAAAATACTTGTATTCTCAGGTAACAGGTAAATCGAAAAAGGAAAAATGTACTCAGTAACGTCTTGCTGTTGTTCTAATTAGTATCAAACAATTTACTTTTGGGCATGTAATATTATGGAACAATGTACTGAATGTAAACGCTACTAGTTGTAATATTCCAATGCTTGCTTGCATTAGGAATAAGGAACATAACGCCGAACCAAAGAAGATAATGCTAGTATCTCGGTTAATTCAGGACTGTTCTTAGCGGTACCTAGGAGTGGATGTAGCCTGATCAACTACATTCTCTCCAAAGTGTAACTAACACACGTTCTGATGAGATCGTGATAGCTAGGGAACCTATAACTATACCCCTTTATCACCAAAAAGAGAGCGTCTGTTTAGTATATATCATAGTCATGGGAGTGACGATAGTTTATACTTTCCCCCAGTCGTCATGGAGGGAGATCAGCCGGGTATCCAGTTTCATCAAGTCCTAGTGGCTCATGGGATGCTTGAAGATGAACCAGAAGGGAATCCAGAAGGAGCACACGACGTCCGACCTGACGAATACATAGACACCGACTACGAGTTTGGAGAGACCGACGATGACGTCGAGGAAGGGCAAGACCGGGACGAGGATCACGTCACGTCATGTGTGGACGAGGCGCAACCAGACGACCCCGCTCCACCAATGAACCCCCCAAGGGAGAACCGTTCTCCCGAAGCTGAGATCGCCACACTGCGACAACAGTTGTATGCTATGGAGGCCCGGGCAGTGCGAGCTGAGCATGAGAGGGACGAGGTTATTGGAGACATGACGGAGATGGCTCGGTTGCTGGCACAACATTTCGGCATATGACCCCGCCACTACGTAGGACGCAGCTCATCACGGTTAGGGATAGACTTATCTTAGTAGGTCATTAGGAACTATGCTATGTACCCCCGACTCTATGTTTAAGTGACTACACTACTCATAGAGCCGTTATGCTGTCGAACTAGTGTCACTCATGTTTGCTCTTACGAGCAAATTTGTCATGTATCAAATGCGGATAATATTAGTAAACTTTTACGTGCTTTGTTATGATATTACAAATTGCTATGTGTTGAGAATCTATGATTGTATGTTAAATGGTAGGAGTGTTTAAGTTCGTACCTTGCACCTAGTCAGTAGGGTCACAACCTCCCAGAAACCCCAAAACACTCAACATCTTTCTGTTTCATGACAGAAAGATGCCTCGCCGACCTACTCGCGGAAACCCTGGACCAACCCCACCCGAAGTTGACTCCACTGCATTCCAGGCGGCCGTGTCTGCTGCGGTCACCGCAGCTATGGCACAAATTCACCAAGGGAACAACGGAGGAGGCAACGGGCAAGGGGCCGGGAGTTCGAACAACGGGATGAATCAAGGACCCTCCAAAACATGTACCTACAAGGACTTCACAAACGCCAAACCACGAACTTTTAACGGCACTGGAGGAGTGATCACTCTGAAGCGATGGATCGAGAAGGTGGAATCGGTATTCGAGATATGCGATTGTCCTGAGGAGATGAAAGTGAAGTTCGCAGCCTACACTTTTGTTGATCAAGCGCTCACTTGGTGGAACGGACACGTGGAAGCCATGAAACTCCTGGTAGCCAACTCCATGCCGTGGTCGGAAATGAAAGAAATGTTGATGGCTGAATATTGCCCACGAGGTGAGATTCAGAAAATGGAGCAAGAGTTGTGGAACCTCACTGTGCAGAATGCGAATATCGATGTCTACATATCGAGATTTAGTGAACTGTCTCTGTTGTGCCCGGGTATGATCACCTCGGAAGGAAAGAAGATTGAGCGATTCATCTGGGGACTAACATCACCAATCCAAGGAAACGTGATAACTGCAAACCCCGAAACATTTGACAGTGAAAAAAGATTGGCGAAGAAGCTGTATGACCATAACAACAAAAAGGGTGAGAAGCCAGCGGAGACTGAGGGCAAGAAGGAAGGTGATGGCAAGAAAGGGAAGAACAACAAGAGGAAGGGGCGTCAGGGCCCCGAGACCTCTAAGAAGCAGCAGACAGTGGCAGTTAATGCTGCCACCGCACCGGTTCCAGCCACACAACATGCTCCAACCTCAGCTGCTTCAAATTCTCCCAGACCTTATTCCGGTAATCTTCCCAAGTGCAACAAGTGCGGTTTCCATCACAATGGAGAATGCAAGGAGTTGCAGTGCACCAGTTGTAATCGGAGGGGACACACTGCGAGGTACTGCAGGACCTACCCTCCCCAGAACCAACAACAGGGAAATAGCAACAACAACAACAATCGCAACAACAACAACATCACCACCGGCGGCCACAATGTGGGGCCTAGCCACACCTGCTATGGGTGTGGGAGGACTAGGCATTTCCGCCGAGATTGCCCTAACAACGACAAACCCGGAAATGGAGGAACAGGAAGGATGCTGACCATGGGACAGGGAGAGGCGATTCAGGACCCCGCTGTTGTTACCGGTATGTTTCCCCTAAACCACACTTATGCATGCATCCTATTTGACACCGGAGCAGAGCGAAGTTTCGTAAGCAATAAGTTTAAGCATTTATTAAAACAACAACCCCAGAAGCTCGATGAAACCTTTACGGTGGAAATGGCCAATGGGAAAACCGAATCCACCGGGGAAATCTACATCGGATGTACCCTAACCCTAAACCAACACGTCTTTCGAATAGACCTAATGCCTGTGTCCATTAGGAATTTCGACGTGATTATTGGCATGGATTGGTTAAGCCCCCACCATGCTGAAATTATGTGTCACGAGAAGGTCGTTCGCCTTCGCCTTCCCAATCACGAAACCCTAGTAATTTACGGAGACAAACCTAGCATGAACCTTCGCCTCATCTCGTGCATCCAGGCATGGAAACATCTACGAAAGAACAATTTGGCATTCCTGGCTCACATAGTGGATAAAACCAAAGAAGAGGTTAACGTTCAAGACATTCCCATAGCATGTGAGTTCCCAGACGTGTTTCCTGAAGATCTTCCAGGAGTACCCCCAGAGAGACAAGTGGAGTTCCGAATTGACCTCGTTCCAGGAGCAATTCCTCTCGCTAAAGCACCCTATTGGCTAGCTCCTGCTGAAATGCAGGAATTGTCCAGCCAACTCAGTGAACTCTTGGAAAAGGGATTCATCCGCCCTAGTTACTCGCCATGGGGAGCTCCAGTCCTCTTTGTCAAAAAGAAGGACGGATCTTTTAGAATGTGCATCGATTACAGAGAGTTAAATAAACTCATTGTTAAAAATCGCTACCCACTCCCACGAATCGATGATCTATTTGACCAGCTCCAAGGAGCTAGTTATTTTTCTAAGATAGATCTACGGTCCGGATACCACCAACTCAAAGTCCGGGAAGAGGATATTCCAAAAACCTCTTTCCGAACTCGTTACGGACATTATGAATTTGTCGTAATGCCCTTTGGTCTAACAAATGCCCCTGCCGCATTTATGGATCTGATGAACCGGATCTGTCGACCATTCCTCGACAACTTTGTCATTGTCTTCATCGACGACATTCTCGTCTATTCCCGAAGCGAAGAAGAGCATGGCCAACATCTCCGACAAATCCTAGAAACTCTGTGATCGGAAAAGCTATACGCAAAACTCTCCAAGTGTGAGTTCTGGCTCCGGAGTGTGAACTTCCTAGGTCATGTAGTTAGCCAAGATGGAATTCATGTGGATCCCTCTAAGGTCAAAGCTGTTGAAGGATGGGCAATCCCGACAACACCCACGGAAATCCGTCAATTCTTGGGTCTAGCAGGCTACTATAGGAGATTCATTCAAAACTTCTCTAAGATCTCCAAGCCACTTACCTCGCTTACGCAAAAGGGCGTACCATTCAAGTGGACGGACAAACAAGAAGTCGCATTCCGAACCCTGAAACAAGCTCTCTGTAGTGCCCCGGTACTATCACTACCGAAGGTAACGAAAGATTTCGTGGTCTACTGTGACGCGTCAAATCAGGGCATAGGTTGCGTTCTCATGCAGCGTGGAAGGGTGATAGCTTACGCATCCCGCCAACTAAAGACGCACGAAGTGAATTATACGACCCATGACGTAGAATTGGGAGCTGTGGTCTTTGCCCTGAAAATTTGGAGACATTACCTTTACGGTACGAAGTGCACCATCTTCACGGACCACAAGAGTCTCCAGCACATCTTGAACCAGAAGGAGTTGAACATGAGGCAATGAAGATGGGTTGAATTATTAAACGATTACGAGTGTGAGATCAAATACCACCCAGGCAAGGCCAACGTGGTAGCTGACGCACTAAGTCGGAAGGAGTACTCTAATCATCGTACGAAAACTCTCTCAATAACCATTCAATCTCACCTAGCCACTCTAATTGCAGTAGCCCTTTCAGAGGCCATGAAGACGGAAAATAGAGCAAGCGAAGCATTGCGCAGAATGGAGAAGAACCTAGAGGCAAAGGAGAATGGAGTATACTATTTCATGAACCGTATTTGGGTCCCTAAACTCGGAGGATTTAGGGAGGTAGTTATGAAGGAAGCCCACAAGACGCGATACTCCATCCATCCCGGCTCAGACAAGATGTATTCGGATATCAAACAACACTATTGGTGGCCTAACATGAATGCAGAAATCGCCACCTATGTTAGTAAGTGCCTTACGTGTGCCAAGGTAAAGGTGGAGTACCAGAAGCCCTTAGGGTTATTGCAGCAACCAGTAATCCCTGAGTGGAAATGGGAAGGAATTTCCATGGATTTCGTGACCAAGCTACCCAAGACGTCGGATGGACTAGACACCATATGGGTAATAGTCGACCGACTGACGAAATCTGCCCATTTCCTACCAATAAAAGAATCCTACAAGATGGAGAGATCGACACGCTTATACATTCGAGAAATCGTGAGACTCCATGGAGTACCAGTGTCTATTATCTCGGATAGGGATAGTAGGTTCACTTCACGTTTTTGGAAATCACTCCAGAAAGCACTGGGAACTCATCTCGACATGAGCACCGCCTATCATCCACAAACGGATGGTCAAAGTGAACGAACCATTCAAACGCTCGAAGACATGCTCCGCGTATGTGTGATCTACTTTGGGAAGTCTTGGGATACCCACTTACCCTTAGTCGAATCCTCATATAACAACAGTTACCATTCGAGCATCAAGGTCGCTCCTTTCGAAGCACTATACGGGCGTAAGTGTAGATCACCGTTATGTTGGGCTGAGGTGGGTGATACCCAAATAGCAAAAGCACATACGTTGGACAAGGCACTAACAGGACCGGAGATCATTCGTGAAACCACGGAAAACATCGTTCAAATCATAGCTCAATTACAAGCATCACGCGACCGACAAAAGAGCTATGCCAATAAACGGCGAAAGCCCTTAGAATTTCAGGTCGGGGATCGAGTACTGTTGAAAGTCTCACCCTGGAAAGGAGTTATTCGTTTCGGAAAACGGGGAAAACTGAACCCACGATACATTGGACCTTTCGAGATCATCGCCCGAATAGGTCCAGTGGCGTATAAACCGCAACTACCCGCAGAGCTGAACAGTGTACACCCCGTGTTCCATGTCATCAAAATTTTCAATCAAATACACCATACAAGCATTACAAAATACTCAACAAGCAATTGGGAACCCTAGAAGTTCTTGTTTAGGTTCATTTTGGTCTAGGACTTCCTTATTGGGCCCAATGGACCAATAAGCTTCCAATTTAACCATCTTGGGCTTAGAACTCTTAAATGGGCTCTAATTGGACCCACTTTCATTTATTTCAACATTTTGGGCCATATTGGGCCTAGAATGAAATGAATCAAATATTATGAACTATTATGGACCATAATTAACCTAATCTAGCCTAATAAAGCATAAAAATCACACTTATATTTTATAGGGCTAAAAATCACCCAACCTAACTATAACATGGGCTTAAGGACAAAAAGCCCAAAAATCCCCTCTCTCCCCTCTCCATTCTCGGCCCAAGCCCACAAAGAAGGAGGGTTGACTTTGTTGGGTGACACCTCACTTTTGCACCTAGGATTTCCATGCAACATACATATCTCCATGCAACTATCTTGTCAAACCTCTCTCTCCTCCCCTCCCTTCTTGTTTCGGCCAAGAGCACACACACACACACCTCACAAAAACACTCTCTAAATTACTCAAGAATCACCCACTCTCTCCATCCAAGATCTTTAAAATTTGGCTAGAAGCTTAAGGATCTTCATAAAGTGATTCATCATCTAAGGTAAGTTAATGGCTAACTTATGATCTAACTCCCTTCACTTCATAAAAATCTCTTCTAAATTCATTCAATCTTGTGATCTTGCACCTTAGAAGCTCCTAAACTCGAGATCTTCAAGGAAAGGTTGCTAGGGCCGAAAATCATCTCATTTTCTTCCATCTCTTCTCCAAAACCGAAACCACACCCAAAGGTGAGCTTCATACCCCCTATTTTTCGGTTTTTATGAGTTTTGTGGGGGAGAATACAAGCAAATGTGTAGATCTATGAGTATATGTATGCTTGGTGTGATTTCTATGCTTATATTTATGCTCTTATGTGATTGTGGTGTTAGATCTAGTCAAAAAAATACCGTAAGATCGAGATCTACATTAAGTTGCATGAAATAAGTATAAACTATGTTATTTCACACAAATCAAGTCTAGAAAAATAACCAAGTTGATTATTGTGAACATCTATGGGTTTAGAACCCATTTTTGGACTCAAAATGCTAAAAATATGAAACTAAAGGGCCCAAAATGTCAAAATACAAATTCTGAGGGATGATATGAGTCAAAACAGTTTCAAGAATGGATTTTCCAGAAATTTACTCTTTGGAAGGATTAAAATGTGAATTTTTAAGCATAATGGGCCAAAAATGAACTTTTCGGCCCAATAAAGCCCATATTGCGAGATTTTCAAATTAGAGGGGCTGAAACTGTATTTTTCTGTAAAACAGGGGACTACTAATGCTCCAAGTCCATTTCAAGGGTTAAAAATGCTTTTCATATTTAAAAGGGACCAAAGATGCAAAAAATTTCTATTTTGGGCCAAAAGTGTAAAAATTGCGAAAATAAGGGTTTCAGCCGAGAAAAATTTCATTTGAGGGACTAAAACTGTTTTTCAAATAACTTTGAGTTGAAAAATACCTTTTCTACAAGTTTTGATACTAAAGTGTCAAGAAAAATGGTTTAAGGACTAAAATAGAAATTCTTTTCTACAAAGGGTCAAAAGTGTAAATTTATCCAAAAGAAAGGGGCTGCAAAAAATGTAAAATTCTAATGTTTTAAACAATAAATCCGACCTGATGAACTATAAGTACCTCGACTATCGGCGAAATATAATACACCTTCAACACCAAAAATCGTTATCAAACGAATTGATTCGGTCTCGAATCAATAATGAATCCGTAATTACTAACACGACGATACTTCAATACACATGCGGAAATCTTGGGAATTCAATACACACGCAGAAATTTCGGGAAGTCAATACACACATAGGAATACACTAGACGTCGATACACCGTCTTTGGGCCCGAAAGTTTCAAATCGTGCTTGTTGGGCCTAGCTAGCCCAATGATCCTTAGGCCCGAAGGAAACTCGCTTACATGTAGTTGGGTCTTATATGACCTAATTCCGTGTAAAAGGACTTTTACAGGCTTTGTGGTGTTGGACCCCAAGGGTCCTCTGGTGTTGCTAGTAAAGTCGAGAATTCACCAAATGCGAGTCGGGCTAAGGGCCCTTCGCATTCACGATAGCCTTGAACGACTTATGGAAAATATCGGGGGCTTCGTACCCTCTTTTCTTCCTCGGTCGTGGGGCTATGAGAAGTCCGGGTGATTGGATTAAGTGAATAGTGCGAACGACGCCTAAGGGATCGTTTGTATAGTTGTAAACTAGTCATTTTCATTAATGTGTGTTTATGACAATTCACAATCCATAATTAATCCAACGTCACCAGGACTCAACGAATACACCCGTCGCAACGAAATAATAAAATATAAAAACATTTGATGCAAAGTATTAGGAAAACATCGGGTTTTCCTAGGGTTTTCAATTAATACACCTACGAGTTACATACCGAGTTTTACAAATTGTACTTTTACATTTATAGAAAACAAACAAGCATACTTACGGATCTTCACCCTTTTTATACTATGCTCTTTTCAGAAAATATCGAATTTTCTGGTGATTTTCAAAACAATACAAACCACTATATTTCAAACATTACTTATGAACTCACCAACATTTCATATGTTGACGTTTTTCAAAATACTTGTATTCTCAGGTAACAGCTAAATTGAAAAAGGAAAAATGTACTCAGTAACGTCTTGCTGTTGTTCTAATTAGTATCAAACAATTTACTTTTGGGCATGTAATATTATGGAACAATGTACTGAATGTAAACGCTACTAGTTGTAATATTCCAATGCTTGGTAATGTATGATGTTATGTTTCATGTATATTCATTGTGATAGTATTCAATTGAGTCACAACAGCCCCTGGACGTTTCCGCCGTCTGGTTCGGGGGTGTGACAGCATATGAAGCCGCAGTATGAGACTTGGAGTGCAAGCAAAATTACGGCTATGAAGGTTACTGGTCCACATGAAACCAATAGCTTCCCAAATGACGAAATTCAAGGATGCTAGAGGTTCAACGAGTTAGATGCATGAGTTTACTCTTGCCGATCTTCCATGCCTGAATCCTTATGACTAGATCATGTTGTAAAACTTATTGCTGAGGGAGGGAAAAAAATATGAGCCCGTTGTTGCTCACCTTAAGCAAATGCAAATTACATACATTCATGAGGTTGGCCAAAATGGATGTTAAGATTGTTGCAGTGCTGCGAAGGAAGCCAAGTGTACTCCCCATAGATAATCCTGATGGTTTCGAAAAAATGAAATTTGGGAATACGAAAGGACGGATGGTGTGTAGCATTTCAATTGAAGGAGTGAACTGATGCAGACTTTCACAAAGTTTTTCTCATTCTCGACAACAAACATTTATTTTCCACTTCGTGCCTGGACTATATCTTGGACTTCGTCAACAAGCACAGGGGTAACATCAAAGGTGACAAAAAGTGCTTCTCCGATATGATTCAATGGTATATTAAAGTTCGTAAGGTTCTGTTGGGCGTAATTCTGAAAGTATTTGAAGTGCAGAAGTGAAATCAGCAGTGAAGGACTCTCGCCTTAATTGACGCAAAAGGGGAGATTGTTGAGTATTTTAGCGTTGTGTTTTTTGGGCCTTTTGCTTAGTGCCTTGTGTATCTGGGTTGGGCCTGTCCACCCATGTTTAATGATTAGTGTTTTACTATTTAAGTTGCATGCATGCATCATGTATTGTTTAATCGTGTCATTGTAAACCCTACACACCTCTATAGTAGTAGTTCTTTATCAAGCTCGTCTGAGGTTGTGATTTATAATCATTCGACACATCTTGATTCATATTCTGTTTTTTTGACTCCTTTTACTTGTTTGAATCTAGTAGATCATTAGAGTTTGCAACTCATCGGTTCGAGGTTGTAAAACTGGAAAGGAAATTTGGGATACACTGAAAGAGAAATATCAAGGAAATCAGAAGACAAAGAAGAGTTCTGTCAAAAAATACATGTCGGAGTTGGGAGAGTTGAAGCAGAAGGAAAATGAATCAATCGAATCATATTATGATCAATTGAATGAATTAATCTTCAAGTTTTCTTGCTTTGGAGTAACACGTTCGACACTAGAGTTCAATCTCACCTTTCTTATGGGTTTAAGAAAGGAATGGAGAAATATAAGGTTGTTGATAAAAACACAAGAAAGCTTTGATGGTTACTCTCTTGCAAATCTTCACAGTGTCTTTAAGGCTCATGAAAGTGAAATTAATGATACTGCTGAGGAAAACAAATTGAGTTTGGGTGGACCCTTGGCATTGGTGTCGAAAGTTTCAACAAAGGAATATGAATTCGAATCTAATGAATATGCCAAAAATGGTGAAGAAGGTTTCTTGTTTAACTTCGATGATGAAGTTGCCGCATACTACTTGAATAACAAAGTGAATAAATTCTTTAAGAAGCCTTTTAGTCAAAAATTCAAGAACAATAATGAGGTTAAAGGAAACAATTCCTCTGGAAAAAGTGTGAAGGATGATTCAAAAGTTGAGAAGAAGGATGTTAAAGGTTCGTATGAGAAGAAGGAGTTGAAACTAAAAGGAGACTCGGGCTTCGACTGTAACTATTGCAATGTGTCGAATAATCTAGCTAAAGATTGGATGCTCAGGAAGAAATAAGAGAAGAATGAGAGATTCAAGGATGAGGCGTACTATCTTGAGAGGCTTGAGGAGGTTAGATCTCGCACAAAGGGTGTTTCTGTGGTTACTAGAGGAGATAATGAGGAAGAGGGCACTTATCAGATTTGGTCTTATGGATCGGATGATGATGAGATTCAAAATCCAACTCATGGGGGAATGTATGCAAAAATGGAGGAAGTAGAAGAGGATAAAGATGTCTCAGATACTGGAAGGTGTTTTGTGTAGACATAATCGACTAAATCACCAATGACTGCTAAGGAAAGTGATCTTCTTAACTCATTTAAAATTCCTTCATCTTCTTATAATGATATTTTGTCTAAATTTGATAATATGTGTACTTATCTTAATGACATGTTAATCTCCATGAGTAGTGAAGCAGAAAAGTCCAAATCCCAGTTATATGAAACTAGAAATAGACTCAAAGAAAATAGGGGACTAGTGGAATCTCTTGATCTTAGAATAACAAATCTTTTAATAGATAGAGATTCACTTAGAATGGACAATCAATGCTTATTAAACAAAGAAACATGTATTGTAATTCTTCTAACCGTTTGTATGGTAAAGTGACGGAATTTTGTCATTCAGCTAACATATACGATAAACATCATTTGAAATTGATTCCCTTTCTTTCTTATAAAAGAGAAAAAATTGATGAAATATCATATTACTATGAAAAATAGCTGAATATGAT
This sequence comes from Lactuca sativa, assembly GCF_002870075.4. Lineage (NCBI taxonomy): Eukaryota > Viridiplantae > Streptophyta > Magnoliopsida > Asterales > Asteraceae > Lactuca > Lactuca sativa. The sequence continues at coordinate 188,187,915 of NC_056628.2, forward strand.
AAAATTCCTAATGATTCATATGCATATGGTATAGTAAATATAAATGACTGTTGAATGTTGATGATCTGGTGAAAATTGTGAATGAAACCTTGACAAAAAAATGAACAATCAAGATTTTGAACATATCTGAGAAGTCGACACTTGGTTCTCAACAAAATTTTGCTGATATCTAAGATAATTCAATCAATATTCGTGAAATTGAGGAAGAGGAATGTGTCGATTGCTCACAAAATTTTGCTAAAGGCAAAGAGCATAATGATTCAATGTCGAAAGTAAACAATGATCAACCTTTGAGATCCAAAACCAGTAATTCTCATGATATTGTTGTGGTTGAGGACTATATGAGTGATGAGGATGAAGTTTCAAAAGAGAAACCAACTCCAAGAGTTATGGTCGATCAAGTCTTCAAAGACTCAAAGGAGTATTCGAAAGTGTTGAAAGATAAAGGAAAACATTATCTTGAATGGAATTGAATGGTTTATCCTAGGTTAAAGGATTCAGAAGTAGTTATGTTTCCAAATCAAGTCTTTGTCACCAAAGGAAATGGTGATAATGTGGCTCCTGAATTGAACAAATTGGTAACAGAAGACAATGAGGGTTTGACGAAAAAAGAATTTTATTTGAATCAAAACTAAATCGAAAATGGTTGAAGAAAAATTAAAAACTTTTCAGCAACAAAATAAACAAAAATGTGTTTGGGCTTGGAAAACAGAAAAATCAGTAGTTAATAATAAAAACAAAGAAAAAGGTGTTGATTCTTTACCTAATGATTTGAGACATCGAAAATGTGAAAACACAGACTTTCAAAGAAAGAATTGAAAATTTGGCTTGTGATGAAGGAATTTCGAAATCAAAAGCACAAAATAAAACCTATTGGAAAAATGAAAACTCGTTTCACAAATAAAATGTTTTTAAACAAAAATCCTCTAAAACAGCCAAGACGTTTTCACAAAATACAAAGAAGTTTCAAAATAAACAATTTCAAAAACAAAATGGTTTTGAAAGGATTCGAAACTATGTCCAAAATCACTTTCGACCAAATGATTTACAATGAAATGTTCAAAATCATGGTCAAAGGAGTTTTGTTAAAAATCATGATCAAAAGTGTTTTGGTCAAAGTCATGGACAATGGAAGTTTTCTCAAAATCATGATCAAAAGAATTTTGGTCAAAATATCAAACTCGTTTCCAAAATCATCCAAAAAGTTCATTTACCAAAAGACAATTTGAGAAATAGGAAGTTAAAGTAAAGAAGAATGAACCTTTCTAACCTAAAAATCCACATTTTCCAAATCCCGATTCGAAACAAAAGATGAAAGCTTCGTTTGCAAAAGGGAGAAATAAGAACCTCAATCATTGCCTTCAACGAAAAGGAAAACAATATCAATCACGAAAGTATTCTCAGGAGCAAATGGAAAAAGCTTACAAGAAGTACTTGAATGGTTCGATGAATGGAATTACTTCATCTCAAGAGTCTATACCAACGGTGGGAAAGTGGAATGAAATTCCAAAGAAGAAAATTGATGTTTCTTAGAAACATATGAGAAAGTGAAAATAAATTTTGAACCTTCTCCATTGCATGATTACCTTTCGATGCCTACAGCTAATGAAATTGACTTAATTGACAGTTTCAAATCGAAAGTTTGTAATTGGGTCTTAGGTTCTTCATTGCATAATGTGTTCCAAACAAATGTCGAAGGACCTTAAATGGCTTGGGGACATAAATTTTTCTAACTGATCACAACTACTATGTGACGAGCAATATGACGAAAATTGGTATATCGATTGTAGATGCTCGTGTCATGTGATTGGGAGGAAGGAAATTTTGAGAAAGTTAGATAATGATGGAGTTATCAAGTTTGGAAATAACCACAAATTTAAAGTCAAATGTTATGGAAAAGTGACGAATGTAAAATTCACGATGAATCAAGTAGCCTATGTAGAAGGTTTAAAGCACAATTTGATTAGTGTTTCATAACTAGTGGTTAGAACAGGCAATCAAGTTCTTTTTGACGAGGAGGTAGTATAATATCAAACAAGGAAGCGAAGGAAATTCTGCCGAAGTCGAAACGAAAGGGAGACATGTTTACTTATTTTGAAATTTCACAATGACATCGACGTCTTTCTTGTCTCAACTGCAAAAATCTAAACAAACCTGTTCTTAATGATCTTGTTCGTGGTTTACATGTTTTGAAATTTCACAATGACTCTTTTGTGTGTTGCATGTGAACAAGGAAAACCACATCGTCAAGATCATCCAATTATCATTGATTCAAAAATCATCGAACCCTTGGAGCTTCTTCACATTGACTTTTGTGGACCTCCGACTGTTGAAACGCTTAATAAGAAGAACTACATACTAGTTATTGTTGATGACTTTTCAAAGTTTACTTGGGTTTTCTTTCTTCGACAGAAGTCTAAAACTGCACAAGTGAGGATTGATCTTATCAAGAACATAAAATTGAGCTTAAAAAGGAAAGTTAGAAAGATAAAGAGTGATAATGGAACAGAGTTCAAAAATCAAATTATCGATTCATTTTTTATTGAGCTGGGCATATCTCATAATTTTTCGTCCACATACACACCGCAACAAAATGGTGTTGTCGAAAGAAGGAATCATTCCTTATGTGAAGCGGCGAGAATGATGCTTACTTATGCAAACTTGCCTCAATACTTTTTGGCAGAGGCTATTTCGAATGCTTGCTTTAAGCAAAATCATTCTTTCATTGATCATCGTTTTAATATCACACCTTATGAAATTACAAAACAAAAGGAAAAGTAATGTTAAATTTTTCCATGTTTTTGGATGTAGATGTTTTATCATGAATCTTAAGGATAATCTTTCCACATTTCAGTCGAAAGCTTGTGAAGGAATTTTCTTGGGAAATTCTCAAAACTTTATAGCCTATAAGGCGTTTAAAAAGCGAACAAGGAAGCTAAAAGAAACTTTCAATCTCACATTCGATGATCATTATGTCAAAAGAGTTGAACAGTCATTCGTTCAAAAACCAAATATTGATGAATCAAATGTTCAATATGAACAAATGCATACTTTTGATATTGATCTTGCTTTAATTTTTGATATTCTTGATAAGGCGATTAATGAAGAGATCAATGTTGAAGATAATCAAAAACCCGAGGCATTGAAACACTCTGATATTCGATAGTCACAAATGAAGAAAATGAAGCACATTCTTCAACGACTTCAAGAGTAAATGTCGAAAGACTAAATGTATCGACTGATGATCAAGTGGAGGGGGAATACTTGATTTATGTTTCCCACAATAAAAGATACAATTTGTATGTTAATGGGGAGCATATGAAAACTCAAGCTCATATCGAGGGGGAGCGTATGCCTAACCATGCTGAAGTCAAGGGGGAGCATCACATGATAAATCCATTGGTCGATGGGGAGCCATATGGTTCGAATCATGATGACGGTAATGTTCCAAATAATGATTTTCATGAGGTAACTGATAATATGTCAGTTGCAGGAGAAGTTTCGGATGCTGATGACATCTTTGAAGATGCACCATTAGACTTTAATGCTGCATATCCACCGATGGACAAGTGGACAAGAGGTCATCCAAAAGAACATATTCTTCGTGATCCAAATTCTGGTGTGTTGACACGAGCCCAAATTCGAGCCAAAAATTATGTTTTGAATGTTCATCAAGAATTTTGTATGTTTAATTTCTTCATTTCGAAATTAGAACCTAAAATAATAAATACTGCATTAGAACATCCTAATTGGATTGTTGTAATGTAATTTGAACTTGTTGATTTTCAACAAAACAAGGTTTAGAGATTGGTTCCTAAACATGACGATGTTTTTATAATTGGTTCAAAATGGATTTTTAAGAATAGAACTGACAAAGAAGGCAATATTGTTCGAAACAAAGAGAGACTAGTCATAAAAGGTTATTCTCAACAAGAAGGTATTGATTATTAGGAAAGCTTTACCCCTGTCGCAAGACTTGAGGCGGTACAAAATTTTATTGCCTATGCAACTTATAAAGATTTAAATGTTTACCAAATGGATGTCAAATGCACACTCCTCAATGGTGTTCTGAAAGAAACGCTCTATGTCGAACAACCACCATGTTTTGTTAGCGATAAGTATCCTGATCACTGTTATATTTTAGACGAGGCAGTCTATGGGTTGAAACAAGCACCTTGTGTCTGGTATGCAACTCTAACATTTTTTTTGAAAATCGCTAAATTTAAACAAGGATCAGTTAATCCTACTTTATTTCAAAAGAAAGTAGGGGATCATTTGATGCTTGTTCAAATTTATATCGATGATATTATCTCTGGTTCGACTGATCCTTCCTTGTCTAAAGAATTTGAGGAATTAATGAAAAGTCAATTCGAAATGAGTATGATGGGTAAAATTAATAACTTATGGCATTTGCATATTCGTCAGATCAGGGAGGGGATTTATATCAATCAATAGAAATATACTTGAAACATGCTTGAAAGGTTTGGCATGACGAATAACACAAAAGTCAAAGTACCTATGGTTGTTGGCACACACTTAAGTCCTTCGTTGTATAAGCTTGTTTACGATCACACGATGTATATGAGCATGATAGGTTCTCTTTTGTATTCAACTTCAAGTCAACGCGATATTGAAAATTCACAGTGTTGGGGAAGAATGACGAATTTATTAAAAGGCCGAAGAAGAGTTTTGAAGTTGAAAATTTGGACTTCAATCAACTCGATTTTCCAAGAAATCACATGTTGTTCACATATTCGTAGTTCAGAGTAGCAGATAACTTCAAAAATAAAAACGAATACAGAAACCTGAAGATTCATTCTCATGCTATCTTGGTGAAAAATGAAGATGATGTATGGTCGTTGGTGAAAATAGTGAAGGTGATGAAAATTAAAAGGGATACCTTATTCTAGGGTCTGCTTAAAAACTATCGATAATCAATTGTGAGAGCTAATAATATGGAGTTCGAGTTCACAATTACTAAATTTCCCCTGATGAAGATCTTATTTCGATCACCAATATTTTGATCAAAGTGAATGTGTTGAAGATCCCAAGGGCGAATTGAAATGAATTTATCATCATAAAAAAAATCTGAAAAATTCAAAATTCAAAGAAAAATCAGAAAAATTAAAAATCCAAAAATAGTGTTATTTCTGTTTTATTTCTTGTTCAAAAAAATCAAAAATCCAAAAATATTTTTGTTTCTATTTTAATTTGTGTGCTAAGTTTTCTTTTAGTTTTGTTTTGTCTTGAAAAGTGATTTCAGGTATAGATAAGACTCATGGAGTTTGTGTTGAAGATTTCTGAGCCAAAGCCTCATCCATGAGCATCGAAGAATTCACATTCGAAGGAGCAAGAAATGAAGATTATTCTTTCAACATTCAATCCTTCAACCCCAGAAGCAAGGTGAAGCTGCAAGTGAAGATTATGTGACGGATTGCATTGAAGCCTCCTCAATCAGTCTGTTGCTATCTTTGTACCTGCTAAAGTGATCCAGAATATTTTTTCTCTTTGATATTCTCTCTGAAGATTCTCAAGCTGAAAGCGCTATATTTCAAGAATCAGTACATCAAGCCTCCTCACCCAATGTGCGTTCAATGCCAAATTTTGAAGAAAAGGCCAACTGCTCAAGATGAAGTCATTCATTGAAGATTCCTCAAGTTCAGCTGGAAGCTGTGAAGAAATTGAAGATTAATGCTGAAGCCAAGCTCCCACTGAAGATTATCAAGAAAGCCAACTACTTTTTAGGGGGGGCTTGTTGGGTCATTTAAGAAAAGAAATGAAAGCTATAAACCAAGGGGAGATTGTTGGGTCAATATTTTGGTTTATACTTTCCTTTTGTAGGAAATTATATTTTTATGTAATATCGTATGTGTTTACAGTCAAGTTTATGGCCAAGGGGGTGTTTACGACTGTAAACCCTGTTTACGACCCATGTTTCCCGTGTGTATATATATAGGGGTGAGGGGTGTGAGGAAAAGAATGATGAACACCAAGGAGCTTAAGTGTGTGCATTCTAAGGTGTGAGAGAAACTAGAGAGAAGAGTGTGTGTGAACTATGTGTATGGAGCTTCAATCATTTCATTGAATACATCATAGATTCATCTTCTTCCTCTTTTCCTTCTCTTCTATTTGATATGACATCATCCGTTTGATTGGGATTCCGCACCATCAAACGGATCTGATTGATACATAGGCAAATTAGGGACTTACAATCACAAATATTGATTTAGCCTTAGCTATCATGAAAAATGCAAAAGTGCCTTAAACTCTATCAAATGCAAAGCTGAACATCATGAGTTTGAAGATGACGAAATCATCCATTAGCCTTATGGTGTTTTTTTTCCAATGAAAGAAAAAGAGAGGGATTTTAACACAAGTTTTTGTTTCAAATCACGAATCTCAAAAGATACACAAATTCCCATTTCACCAACATCTTGATTCGATTCAACAATTGTAAGAAGAATGATGATGGTGACAAGGCTGAGATAAGGAGGATACTTTTTTGGTACTTGGAGATAAGAAGAGAGCTTTTGTTGTCGGGAAAGATGATTGCTTAACTGTCGAGTTCTCTCACTAAGGGAGAGATTGTTGGGGTCAAATGTATGTAGTGTGGAGTCGAAAGTAATTAGAGTATGTAAGGTATCGAAAGCAGTATGGTTTCGACACTCTATCTATTTAACAATGCATGATAGTTTCGACACTTTAATGTTTAGTTCTTGTTATTTTTTGTGTGAGTCTGTTGTACCCTATAGGTAGGGTAAGTACATAGAGTATAATAACGATCGAAAATAGCATGAATCTCACTTATACTCTCATTTTCTCTTGTACGCATTCAGACTTAATTAAGCCAAACAGATCTTATTTAGATTGTGTGTCCATTTACATCTTTTATTGTTTCTAAATCTCATCATAGATATGATCTTGAACGATTGTCAACACCACAGTCCCATTGATGCAACCAAATTGTTTTGGTCAAAAATTAATCAAAAGTTATTTAACCAAATTTTATGAGAGGTTGTTGTGTTTAAGGTAATGTAAATATAAGATAATGATCAATGTGAGACAAGTGAGTTACAAGGAAAGCTCTTGATCCTTTATAGGATCTTTGACATAAAACCTTGGGAGGTGATAATGATCACCTATCTTATTGTTTTTATTTATTTGAATGTGAAATTATAGTACTAATGATGGTAATACGAATAAAATGAGTATATGCACATTGTTTAACTTGGCATTCCCGGGTCTTAAGCCTAGTTGAAGCGATTCCTCGTTGAGAATGAGTCTCATGTTGTCCATTGCTATACATGTGAGAAAAAGAAATAGAAACATATCCATTAGAAGTATTAAGAAATAATAATAACAATGGTCAAGATTCTGAGAAGGGTTCAAGATCCTAGAAGATCTTAAAGATTCGAGATCCTGAATATGGTTGAGGATCTTGGCCCTAACAATAGGGAAATATTATAAAATGCAATAAATAGAAAAGAAAACCAAATGTAACTACTATAGGTTTGGGTAGTTAGTTATATTTTTAATCCAAACAAAGTTATTCATCTTAATCTATTCAAAAAAACGATGCAGGGAAACTGAAGTGACTTTAGAAAAATTGTGTTTACCTCAAGAACTGTAAGGTCCTAAATTTGAGGATCCAAACAAGTGATCAAACAAATAGCGATTAAACAAAGCAAGAATGGAGTAGAAGAAGAATCAAACCAAGCATGCACACGTTAATATCTCAAAAAAGTCTAGTACACCTTGAATACACACACACTAGGCCATGAACGGACTGACAACCAACAACTCATTCCGGCACTACTTATAGGGACCAACCAACCGCAAAAGGGTTCACGGCCGTGAACACAAGATCACAAGCCTACAAACACCAACCTATAACCAAAACCTATATATAGATAATTTCCTAGCCCAAACCATATAATTATGACCTAACAAGAACAATCTTATCTCGTGGGCATCTGACACATCAACCCATGATATCTCTACATATTGCTATATATGAGTATCACGTTGTCACTAATGTTTTTCGTGTGTTGGTTACACTATATTACTGTCAAGGTCAGCAATAACATTCAAGTTTATCAAGGATTTTTTTAATGATAAGGGATGAGATCCTAGTACAAAGTTAGTTCCATCGAGGAACTTCTCCTCCCATCACTTTGCTCCTTGATTTTACTGCCTTACTCTAAAATTGGAACTTCTTGAGGTTGGAAATATTCCAGGTCTTTGGGATACTATCACCTTCTAAAGTTTCTAAGATGTATGATCCATTTCTAAGGACTTCATTGACTCTAAAAGGCCCTTCCCAATTTGCACTAAGCTTTCCTCCTTTGTCCACTTGGCTAGCCTTGTTCTTCCTCAATATGAGGTCCCTCACCTTGCATGCTTTTTTTAGACTCGGGTGTTATAAAAACGTTCCATGGCCGTCTTATTGCAAGCTTTCCTGATGGTTGCTTCCTCCCTATTTTGTTTTATTAGGTCTAATTCAAATCACTTATCCTCACAATTAACTTTAATCTCGGAACTGGCCACCCTATTGCCCGTGAGGTCCAACTCAAGTAGAATTACCACCTTCGTAACGTATACTAGCGCGAAATGGGTTTCTTTGGTATCACTCCTTTCCATGGTCATGTAGGCCCATAGGACGTTGTGTAGCTATTCTGCCCATTTGTCTTTGGCTCGTGATAATATTGTACTTATACCTTTTAGGATAGTGTGGTTGGTCACCTCAGTCTGTCTATTGGCTTGAGGGTGTGCCACTGATGTAAACCTTTGTTGTATGTTCATTTTCTCACACCACCCTTCGAAGGGTTCAATGGAAAATTGTGTTCCGTTATCACTGATGATGATGTAAGGAACTCCAAACATGAATATTATGATAGTGGCTCTACCCAAATCTGATTTCGTATGAGGATGTTATGATTTTTCTAAGTTTCAGCTTTGCAGTAGAAAGCTAAAAACTCGAATTTTAGATCGAGTGATTTTTAGCCGACACAACCTAAATGAGAATCGAAGGTCTCTTCAATAGTAGTACAACTGTAAAAGGACAGACGAGAACGGACATCAAATGAAGAAATTATGAATTTTTAACGGATTTTCCTGTCCCGATCTATTAAAAATAATAATAGTAAAAATAAATTCAAAATTAGCCGACGGAGTCTAAAGAAAAGTTGTAGAGTATATTCTCGCCTATGCGTGCATATAAAGAACGTTGAAAACGGAGCTCGTACACGAGGAATTTCGCATGGATGGGGTATGGCCACGTCACCTCGCATGCGAGGCTGCCTCATGTCCGCCACGTGCTCGTTGCTGATTCGACTGAAGGTGCGACCCAGTAAGAACTCGACATGCCTCGCACCGGTGGCAGATCCAAAGCGAGCCACGTGCCTCGCCCTCGCATCCTACACATGTCACACCCTCCTCGCACTGAAGGCTCGGTCCAATCCGAGACCGACATTTGTCTCGCCACCTGCCCTGTCCGAGCCTCGCTAGTGCTGCCGCGTGTCCCTTCCTTCGGCCGCAGCTCCAAACCTCGCACCTATATAAAGGGGGTGCGAGATTTCCCGGGTAACTTTTGAAATTTGCCACTTTTTCACCCTAAACTCCATAATTTTACTATTTCGACTTTCCCCGAAGCCCCGATATTATACCCAACATCCGCAAGACGTTCCGGAGTGCGCGAAGAGCCCGAGAAATTTATCTCTTCGGTTTGAAGCCCAACCCTCGCAAGGCCCGGTTTTATCGGAAAAGAATATTTTAAGAGACGAGGTGCTACCCAATTATCGTCTTAACAAGTAAGTGTATAGTCACTTTCTACTTACACATACATATGAAGTATTTTCTACAAAATGTGTGCTATGTGTAATTATATTGTTTGTTTATTTGAGATGGTTGTTGAATAGCTATTTTATACAAGTTTTAAACAGTATATGTATTTTATCTACAAATATGTTGGGTAAGACATGGGTAGAAGAAATAGTTGATGTGTGTTAAAATGATGAGAGGCCTCGATATTGTTATTGTTTCATTCATATAGTGGAGAATAGATGATGACCACAAACTTTTCTAGACAATCCAGTGGAACGGTAGTAGTCTTGCAACCTGTAGGTGTTTGTGAACTTAGTGTTCAATGGTATACTCCATCCCCCACATGGTTGTCTTATTTGACATAAATTGCTGAGGAATCCCATAAAGTAGTGTTGTCACCCCGATGAAAATCCTTAGGCTAGGTCCCTTATGAAAGGTGTTTAGGGACGTAAAGTGAGGATAACGGGAACGGGTAATCAGGGCTATTGTTGTTTGATGAAATTAATAAATTTATTATTGGTGGATGAAAATTAATAAATTTATTATTTGTGGGTTGAAAACCCTATATGCTCACCAGGCACCCAAACCTGACCCACTCAGCTTTCTGTATTACAGGTAGTGGACCCCGAGCATAATTGGAAGACAACGAGAGACTTTTTGATTACAGGCCAATAGTTGTAAATAACTGTTGTAAGGCTTATAATGTACTGTTTATGCTTTTGGTCTGTATCGGAACATGACATCCTGAGGTTTTGTTATATAATGAAAACATATTTCGTTAAGAAATGTTTTGATAAATATTTATTATATTTTGTTTTGGGAACAAATTCCGCAACACATTTTGGAAAATTACTCTGATTTTATTTTAAAAGCATAAACTAAATCAGTCTTTTCTGACCGAGAAAATTTGGGATGTCACAGTTGGTATCAGAGCATTAGTTTAAGCGAACTAGGAATTTATAGGATTTCTAGACTTAAACATAGAATGCTAAGTGATGATCATGAGATGAGTGTCTACCATATTTTAGACACGAGCACTAGTACATTTTAGGAGAGATGCCTAAAATGCTTTTATGTGCTAAATTTTATATGTTTACCATATATGCCATTATTTATTCGGATCTATGGTCTGTTACCGACCGGATCTGGAAACCTTATGTGTTTAGGATTCTAAGCATACGACTACGATATTAGAACTAGCATATAAACATTTCGGAGTAATAAGGAGAATTTAAATGTCCATCGTGATTAAAGATCTAAATTCACCTAACTTGGTGTATAGATCAAGATGGCAAAAACCATAACTGGAGCTGGAAATGCAAACAGAAACCAGCAACCTCAACCCCAAGTGGTGGAACAGGTGTCGATAGTAGAAGCTGCACCAGAACCTATCACAATGGTTGGAGTACAAGCCATGATTCAGACAATGATGGCTGAACAAAGGGAGGAAATGAGGCAACTATTGCTAAACAATAGGAGTGAACCTTCTATGCCAGTTGAACAACCTGAATTAAATGAACATCAGTCGAAGGAGGGAAGTTATAGTAGATCTGTTGGTCAACTTGAACCAATTGTGGTTAGGAGGAATAATCCGGAGAGAGAAATCCACAAAGATGGGCATATGTATAAAGATTTCTTGGGCGCCAAACCGCCAAGTCTTTCTAGAAGCCCAAAGTCTGTAGAAATTATGGACTGGATCTCCGAAATGGAGATGGTATTTGAAAGTTGCAACTGTAGTGACAAGCAGAAAAATGTTTTTGCAGTCAGACAACTGAAGACCGGAGTTTTAAGCTGGTGGAAGTTATTGGCAGACACGATGCCACATGGAGAAGTCTTGAAAATGTCTTGGGAATGTTCTTGGAGCAGTTAAAGATGCAGTACTGCTCAGAGATAGATCTGAAAGATGTAAACAATGAATTTCAGAACTTGAAGAAAGGGAAAATGAGCATAGACGACTATGCTACTGCATTTACCGAAAATATGAAGTTATTTCCATACTTAGTGCCAACTGAACTCTCAAAAATTGAGAGGTTCACAAACGGACTGCCAGCCGACTTTGGCCCAACGGTCAAGATGGAAGTTACTCTGAAGACAACTGTCCGAGCAGCTAAAAATGTGGAACCCAGTTAAAAGAAAGGAATCAGTAGAGGGCAGAAGTTGGCGAAAAGAGAAAGTTTGAAGGAACTTCAGGTTCCAACAAGAAAAGTAAGTTCTTGAAGTCTGGTTCGAGAAAATTCGGAGGAGGAGACGAAGAAACATGTTGTGATAAATGTTAGAAGAAACATGTTGGGAAATGTGACGAGGAGGTCACTTGTTTTAAATGTGGAAAGCCACGGCACTATGCCAACAAGTGCACAACCAACAAAAGGGTGTCCTATGGATTCCATGAAGAAGGGAACATTTTAAAGGATTGCCCGAAGAAGATAGAGGCAGCGAAGCCCAATCTCCCACCAAAGCTAAAAGCCAGAGCTTGCCGAATGACATTGGAAGTCGCAAAGGATACAACAGATGTTGCTTCAGGTACTTTTCTAGTAAATGGATTGTCTGCCAATTTATTGTTTGATTCCGGAGTGAATTACTCCTTTATATCACATAAATTTGGTGAAAGACTAACATTGCCTATAGAAAAGCTAGATGATGCCCTAATTGTAGAAGTTGCTAGTGGAAAATTGATACCTGTTAGCGATTGTATTAGGAATATCGTCATCGACATGAATGGAAATGAATTCCAAGAGATGTTGTTACCCATCGAGTTAAATGGTTTTGACATTGTTCTGGGGATGGATTGGCTTAGCGCTCATGATGCCGAAGTACTGTGCAAGAAAAAGATAGTAAGGGTAAACCCGCCTGGAAAGGATTCGTTTATGGTCTACGGAGATAAGTACAGAGTAAATTCTGGAATCATTTCCCTAATGAAAGCCAGAAAATGTTTGTCTAAAGGATGCACGTCATACTTGGCATTCGTGATCGATGCTAAGAAGGAGAAAAAGGATATGCAAAGTATACCGGTGGTGTGTGACTATCCGGAAGTTTTTCCCGAAAATCTTCCTGGATGGCCCCCTGATAGACAAGTGGAGTTTAGAATAGACTTGTTACCAGGAACAACAATAATAGAAAAAGGCCCATATCGATTAGCATCGATAGAGATGAAGGAGCTTATGACGCATCTTTAGGAGTTATTAGACAACAGTTTCATTAGACCTAGTTCATCACCCTGGGGAGCTTTAGTGTTATTCGTGAAGAAGAAAGATGGGTGCATGAGAATGTGTATAGATTACAGGGAGCTGAACAAGGAAACAATAAAGAACAAGTACCCGTTGCCAAGAATTGATGACTTGTTTGATCAGTTGCAAGGTTCGAGCTATTTCTCGAAGATTGATCTTAGGTCAGGATATCATCAGCTCAAGGTAAGAGAGCAGGATATTGAGAAGACTGCATTTAAAACAAGATTTGGACACTATGAGTTTTTGGTTATGTCATTTGGACTAACCAATGCTCCAGCAGCCTTCATGGATTTAATGAACAGTGTTTGTAAACCATTCCTAGATAAATCTGTGATAGTGTTCATAGATGACATTCTGATTTACTCGAAAAGCCAGGAGGAGCATGGTGGCAACTTGCAAGAAGTGTTAGAAGTATTAAAAAAGGAGAAGTTGTATGCGAAGTTCTCCAAGTGTGATTTTTGGATTCAAGAAGTCCAATTTTTGGGCCATGTGGTTAACCAAAAAGAGATTATGGTTGACCCAGCTAAGATTGAAGCTATAACAAAGTGGGAACAACCAAAGAGTCCTACGGAGATCCGAAGCTTTCTAGGATTAGCTGGATATTATCGAAGATTTATCTAAGCCTTTTCTTCGATAGTTGCTCCATTGACTACTTTGACCCACAAGGGAGCTACTTATGCTTGGAGTGAGAAGCATAAGGAAGCATTCGAGAAGCTAAAGAAGAAATTATGTGAAGCACCAATTCTCTCTCCACCCAACGGAGTTGAAGACTTCGCTGTCTATTGCGATGCATCTGGTGCTGGGTTGGGTTGTGTTTCTGACCCAAAGGGAAAAGGTGATAGAATATGCATCTCGACAGTTGAAAGAGCATGAAAAGAACTACCCCATTCATGATTTGGAGTTGTTAGCGGTAGTATTTGCTCTAAAGATATGGAGGCATTACCTTTATGGCACAAAGTGCAAACTTTTCACTGATCATAAGAGTCTTCAATATCTCTTTAATCAGAAGGAATTGAACATGAGCCACCAAGCAGCCCATAAGATAATTCTATAATCCTTATCATGGACGAATTCCTAAGGCTTTATTCCTAGAATTCGTCCACCCTATCTTATTAGGGTATCCTTGCCTAACCTTGTAGATATCACATAATTACAGTTAACCCCTTAAGTTCAGTTAACTTCTTTTGATCACAAAACTAATTCTTAATTAATTATTGACCAATGTTAATTAAACAAAATATAATTTTCTCTTTTAATATATTATTCTTATAATATATTAATAAACCATAATCACCTCTTTCTATATTATTCCTCCAGTCAAGTTGCTTTGGTGAAGGCAACCCAAAATGACCATGCACAACCGGGTCAAGTATATACCAAATATAGTTATGGACATAGTCACTAATCCAACACTCTACATGTATCTATATAGTTTAACTGATTAGTGCAATGTACCACAATATATATGCAAGATGGATGTAATTGTATGACTTCAGACGTGGGTTAAATTCAAGACTTAGTAATATACTTTCATTATAGTTTCTTCCACTTCTGCCATTTTAAAGGTTTAAAATCTATTTAAAAGCTAAAAAATACCATGAAAAAAGATTAAAATTTTACCGTTTCTTTACTATTTTACGTAGAAATTACATTGTTACTTCATGTAGGAAATGAAAGTACATTATAATGTATCGGGTTACATTGTTTTTTTCTATCTGTTTCATGCACGAAAACTAAAATAACAATATACTTAAAAAAATTCTATCTATGTCAACATTGAACTTTTAATGCAAAAAATATAGAAAAAAAGTTCAAATTCAATACTATTTCATGCACAACAACATAGCAGGTGAAGATAACAATGCTATTTTACAAAATAGTGTCATGTTCATATGAAACACCATGAATTCGTTTAGTAATTTAAATAAAAATTTTAATCTTTCTTATTTCTGATCAATGAAGAATGATTTAAAATTTTAATTTATTCCTACGAAAAATAATGAATGCCAATAAATTGAAAGTAAAATGCTATAATGCAAATAACTTTTCAAAAGTATTCCCATACTAATTTTTTGAAATAATATTATATATATATATATATATATATATATATATATATATATATATATATATATATATATATTAAATTTCTCTTGGCTTAGCTACAGGAAACCTATAGCTATTTTATCTATTTTGGCACAATACTTTGTCTGATTTGCATTCTCCTCCCTCTAAATCTCTGATCCCTTATTGTTTACTTCCATCACCTACACACATTGAGATGCTTCTCGAACCTTTTGATAAGCACCCCACTGATTGTTCTCCACCGCTTATCTCATGTATTTGTTTTTTTCTCACTACCTCCATCAAATGCTCATACGCTCTCCACTGGTCATTCTCCTACCTATATGTTTTCTTTCACCAGTCCAGGCCTCCAATCACCACCGTTCTATCTATCCTTTTCTCATCGCTTCTCCCACTAATCGGAGCAATTGGTGTCCCAAATCCTAGACATGGAATAAGATCGAACAAAGAGAGAGAGAGAGAGAGAGAGAGAGAGAGAGAGAGAGTCGTGGAAGAGGGTAAAGCTGATGTAGATTTGGGTTGCCGCCTCTTCTTCCCATCTTCCTTACCCACAAATCTGCCAGACCACTAACCCCACCATTGGACCTTTCATTCTTCTCTGACGTCTCTATCCTAATCTCTCACCACCACCATGGCTCAGTTCGATTTAGGAATTGGGTTGTTGTATGTAACATCCGGATTCTTAGGGTTATTAAGGTGTAGGTTAATCTTGGGATTAAAGGAAATACTCGACGAGTTGAGGATCCAACTCGCCGAGTCGAGTCGGGCTTCTCATGCGGATTTAATGAGTGGACTTGACGCGTTAGAGAAGGGACTCGCCGAGTAGGTGATGGGCAGAGAAACCCTAATTTCTCGGGTTTGGGACCTATTTAAAGGTCCTTACGGCCTTCATTTGCGGCCATTACACCCTGTGAAACCCTAGAGAGCAGAGAGAAAGCATGTGGTGCAAGAGGAGGGCTAATTCATCATATTTTGGTGTGTCTTAGCAAGGGAAGGATGGATTTCAAGCTAGGATGTCTTGTGGGACTCAAATCTTCTATCATCTCATTCAGAGCTGCTGTGAGAGGTAAGGATTCATGTCCATCTTCATTTAGGTGATAGATTTCATGAATCTAGGGTTTCTCCTCTACTTTTGGTAAGATATCTAGAGTATGTGATGCCCTCTTGTGTCTATATCTTCAGATCTGGACCTTGAGAGGTCCAAAGAGTCCCTATTCTCTAGCTTTATGCAATCCTTTATGAAATTGGAGCTAAGGTTATCATTTTAAGGGTTCTTTCTCCATTTATGGCTATATGTGGGTAGCATGAACGTAAAGTTTGAACCTTTACGTGTTTATTGAGCTTGGGAAGGTAAGATCTATGGTTTAAAGGAACAGATTTGGCCTTAGAAGGTCGTTTGAGTATGATCATGAAAGCAACTCGCCGAGTTCATAATTGGACTCGACGAGTCGAGTCGGGTTGCCCCGCGATTCGAATCCAGTGGAAACTCGTCGAGTGGAAGGTTCACTCGACGAGTCGAGTGAGGCCTTGGAGGATTCAGAAGACAGCTGCACTCGCCGAGTCACCCCTGTGTACTCGCCGAGTCTGGTCAGAGTTGACCGTTGACTTGAGTTGACTTTTGTTGACTTTGGGTTTTGGTCAACATAGGTAATAAAGGCCATGGAGGGGGTAAAATGGTCTTTTACCCGCTATCTGATTAGAGAGGGAAAGAGTAATCACCGATTTAATTAGATTTGAGACTTCGAGTGTTAATTAGAGATATTTGCCTTATGTGTTAGGCGGTGGCGAGTTCGAGATTCAAGTGTGAGGATATCTGGTTTCTGCTTGCCAGGTAAGTCTTCTCACTATACTTTACCTAGAGTGGTAACAGAGTTATGTGACAGAGTTATTGTATGCTATCTATGCGACGTGTGGCACTACATTATTTCTATGTGATTTATGTTGTGTTAGAGTGAGGACCGGAAGGTCCATAGAGCTAGGACAAGAGAGTCCACAGAGTTACATTTCGAGTTATGTGCTAGTGTATTTGTATGCTCTTTATTTTAGGAGAGTTATTATGATATGTGATATGCATGATTCAGAGTTATCAGAGTTAGGGCCAGAGGATCCACAGAGAGTTGGAACTGGAGGGTCCCACTGAGACACACTGACCAGAGGGTCAACAGAGTTATAGCCTTCAGTGTCTAATATGTGTTAGAGTGGTATTTTGGGGAACTCACTAAGCTTCGTGCTTACAGTGTTTTGTGTTATATGTTTCAGGTTTTCTCAGGATCACGGGACGGCACCGTCTCGATTGTACACACCATAGGAAGTGTTTGTTTTGAGGATCCTGATCTATTAATTGATTGAAAAAAAAGAGTAATGTATTGTAATTTTAAACATAAAGGGAGATTTTTATTAAAAGTGTTAAAGAGATAACCGATGTTAAACGAAAAATTTGTTTTAAAAATTTCGGTGTTACAAGTTGGTATCAGAGCCTTGGTTTGAGGGATTCGGATGCACCTTCGGGTAAATCTGGACTCAAACTGAGGAAGTAAGAAGAGTTTTCAAAGAAATGATTTTCTAAAAGTGAATAAGAGTTCAAAGAGAAAGAGAGAAAGAGCAGTGTGTACAATCAGCCAGAGCCCGAACGGTGATTTCCCAAAATACCCTTACTATTGTATTATGAGATATTTATGATACATTTTGTGAGATATTACGCCTGCTAGATATAGGCTAGGTATTTCATATCTTAGGACTAGAGTGGCCTGATTTGTGATGCCTTAGCCTAGGAGTTGCTGTTATATGTGATGTGCTTTTGAGTATGTGATGAGTGAGAGTATTCAGTTGGAATCCTTTTAGGGGATTTGAGTAAAGGAGTAATCTAGGAGAGATGCCTAGATGAGTATTGTGGTGCTTATCGAAAGAATAGTTAGAGCCCGCGAGGGGTAGAGTTGCAGAGTTTGGTGGTACTTTTGAGAATGAGCTGAGCAAGCGGAGTTATCACCCAGAGTGAGTTCTATGTATTCTTCGATGCCCGAATGCTGCTTGCTTCGTGCTTTGTGGAACTCTCAATGATGGGAGTCAGCTACCAAGTGAATATGGCGATATTCAGGAGGTAGATGGCTGGCATCATTAGGAGCTCTTCAGCGGCTGATGGCGGAGAAGTGGGAGGACCAAGGAAGGGCCTAAGGAGTAACCTTAGTCAGATGAGTACGCTGGCAAAGTAGAGCATTTCGCTAAGGAGCGAGCACGCATGACGGAATTGGGGAACGAGAAGGTTGAGCAGCTACTTAGGAGCTCTGGGATGGTCCGTGTGGAAAGTATGGGTAGATGTGGCATGTAGTATGGGCCCGTACTACCGAAAGCAGAGGAACCATACTCGATACAAGGGAGTATTCTGAAGTTTCAAAGTAGCAGATTGAGGAGTGATGTTATGGTTCGAGTACCATACATCGGAGCAAATTGAGGAGTGATGTTATGGTTCGAGTACCATACATCGGAGCAGATTGAGGAGTGATGTTATGGTTCGTGTACCATATATCGGAGCAGATTGAGGAGTGATGTTATGGTTCGAGTACCATACATCGGAGCAGATTGAGGAGTGATGTTATGGTTTGTGTACCATGCATCGGAGCATATTGAGGAGTGATGTTATGGTTCGAGTACCATATATTATAGTAGATTGAGAAGAGATGTCATGGGTTGAGTACAATGGTTCTTAGCAAATGATGCTTGTGATTCTCCGGTTGTCTGGTCAGGATTGATTGGTGGAATTTGGACGCAATGGGGTTTTAGGCCTGAGGGCAATGATTGAGTCCGCAGAGGCATCCCTTGAGAGGGAGGTCGAGAGAATTTCAGAGTATTTTGGTAAGATATCAAATGTAGTCGCAAGACTCAGGGATTTGTAGAGAAGGCATTTATGGGGGATTGTGGTCTGAGTGAGCAATCAGCCGATGGAGGAGATGTCACCTTTTGTGACCTGGTGGGTGCTATTTATGTTTCCTGTGGGAAGTAGGAGAGGCTTGATATTTTAGTTTTAGGTTTAGGAGTAAACCCTACGGGTTGACATTGATGACGATTTTTCCTCTAGAGTATCAGGCAGCATGTCTGCCGCGAGGAAATGATCTACCATGAGCAGGTAGTCAGTGGGGACTGAGATGGTCAAGGACCACATTACACCCTAATTAAGTTTAGTAGGGCGTGTGGTAGCGGTATCAGTGGGTAATACAGTCGAGTATATCAGAGCGGTGGCTCTTCTGTCTATGAGGGGCATTGAGTATGGTAGTGGAGTCCCTATTCTCGTGATGATTCACGTGTTGGAACAGGGGTTGAGAAGTCGAGGATGAGGAGTATGATGATTTATTGTTTCAGTCTAAGAGTCAGTGATAGTACTGGACAGTTTGGATGTTCGGTATTGGGATGGTATGAGACTTCGAATGGCTAGAGGCAGTCGTGATGAGAAGTTCCTGAGGATTTCTTCGGAGATTTAGGGTATTTGAGGTTTCTTGATCTCTACGTGGGGAGATCATTGGGCGTTGTGTGGCACCTTCCAAGCGTAGGTGCGATGTTTCTGGTGGAAACCGTATGTGGGATAGAGAGTTGATGCGTCAATTGGTGATGGTTCGAATCCTAAGTGGGGGAGAACCGGGTATTTTATTGAGGGAACCAGAGATTTGTACAAGAGCGGTTAGGGGTTGGATACAGAAACCTGCGGCTCGAATTCATGAGACCAGGGTCATTGGTGATCAAGGAAAGATGCAGAGCGAGATAATGCTTGTGGTATGTGTCTAAGAAAGGATGGGTGTCTCCTCAGCAGGTGGCCAATGGTCAGGAATCTGGTGGTGGTCAGGGTTGTTTCAAGTTGAAGGCTCGTAATGATGGTATGGGCAGTTGAGAACTTCTGGGTCGAAGTATGGATTGTATATACCCCTTTTTGGGGTGGATAGAAGATTATCGTGCAGCCAACTCCTGGACCAGTATGTGTATTGTTGCTTGGATTTTGAGCAGTAGAGGAAAGGGTTTCAGAGGATCATCAGTGTGTTATGAAGCGTTAGCGCTTTCTTTGTATTCAAATTGAGTGTTTGGATACACTGAAGTTCCGCATTGGGTAAAATGAAGAATTATTTATGGCGTTTAGAGGAAATGTATTGTTGTATATGTATGGTGCTGGGAGTAGGAGATATGTGGTTGAGGCAGGACATTGTGATGTTCTGTAATGGTGTTCCGTGGTACCCGGATATAATGTCCCGATTTCGGAGTTATTTAGAATCTTGAGTTTGAGACGACTAGTGGTGTATCATGTATCTATGGTTCTAGTGGGAGCCCTTCGGTTATTGACATCAAGAGGGATTATTTAAGAAAGTGGATCTCCGTAGAGGTAGGTATTTTGTTATAGCGGTTGCCGCCAGAGTCTGTGATGCATATTTGGGACAAGTGTGTGTAGCTATCTATAATAGTCTACGGAGCATGAGTTAGTGGACGTAGTGTGGCATTGTAATGAGAATGAGAGTATGGGTTGGAGTTACGGGGAGCTGTAGTATTCACTAGTCAGAGGGTGTTGTGATGATACGGGGAGTCGTAGTACTCACAATTCAGAGAGAGGGAGTCATGATACTACGAGGAGCCGTAGTATTCACCAGTCAGAGGGTGTTGTGATGCTACGGGGAGCCGTAGTACTCACAAGTCAGAGAGAGGGAGTCGTGGTACTACGGGGAGCCGTAGTACTCACTAGTCAGTTGGTGTTGTGGTGCTACGGGGAGCCGTCGTACTCACTAGTTAGAGGCTGTTGTGATGTTGCGGGGAGCCATATTACTCACTAGACAGCAAGAGAGTGTGATGATGGAGTGTTCTCCGATCAGTGTATGATGCAGAAGAGTTTTAGGCTTGAGTAGCCCTAGTATTGAGTTTTAGAGCCTGGTGGTTGAACCAGGGGCGAGACTGGGGTCTCGTCTCTGTCAGGGCTAAGTTGATTTTTGGTTGGATTGTAGTTTTCGTTTGAGAATTTTGTGACTTGTGTGTCACAGGGCTAAGATAGTTGATGCAAAGAGGAAGTCAGTGAGAGCTCTTCTGCGGAGAGCTTGGCAGAGTTGTACTATGGGAGGTGGTATCGTGGCACGGAGTACCGATCTCGATTGTCTTAGATCGAGATGTACGTTTCACTTCCAGGTTCTAGAAGAAATTCCATGATGAGTTGGGTATGAGGCTGCATTTTAGTACCGCATACCACCCACAGACTGACGGACAAAGCGATCGGACGATTCAGACGCTCGAGGACATGCTTTGGGCATGTGTATTGGATTTCGGAGGGAGTTGGGACACGTACTTACCCTTGGCTAAGTTTTCCTATAACAACAGCCATCATTCGAGCATTGGTATGCCACCCTTTGAGCTGTTGTATGGGAGGAGTTGTCGGACTCCCATTTGTTGGGGAGAGGTAGGGCAACGTGTGATGGGTAGTATAAAGATTGTGCTTCAGATGACCGAGCAGATTCAGCAGGTCAGACAGAGGTTGCTGACGGCCCAGATCCATCAGAAGAGGTATGCGGACAGACGACGGTCAGAGCTCGAGTTCCAGGTCGGTGACTTCGTACTCCTGAAGGTATCTCCTTGGAAAGGAGTGATCCGGTTCAAGAAGAGGGGCAAGTTGGGACCCCGATATATTGGCCCATTCCGAGTGATTGCGAGGGTAGGCAGGGTAGCCTACCGGTTGGAGCTACCTGCAGAGTTGGGCCAGATTCATGACACCTTTCACGTATCGCAGTTGAGGAAGTGTATAGCCAATGAGTCAGAAGTGGTACCATTAGAGGATATTCCAATGGATGCGAGCCTGAACTATGTTGAGTGACCGGTTGCGATTATGGATCGGAAGATCAAGGTTCTGAGGAACAAGGAAGTGCCCCTGGTGCAGGTCCAGTGGCAACATTGGAAGGGGTCCGAGCTGACTTGGGAGCCGGAGCGAGAGATGCGTGAGCAGTATCCAGAGTTGTGTACGGAGGAATGATTTCGAGGGCGAAATCTAATTCGAGTGGGGGAGAATTGAAACATTTGGATTCATAGGGTTATTATGGTGTAGGTTAATCTTGGGATTAAAGGAAAGACTCAACGAGTTGAGGATCCAACTCGCCGAGTTGAGTCGGGCTTCTCAAGCGGATTTAATGAGTGGACTCAACGAGTCAGAAGAGGGACTCGCCGAGTAGGTGCTGGGCAGAGAAACCCTAATTTCTTGGGTTTGGGACCTATTTAAAGGTCCTTATGGCCTTCATTTGCGTCCATTACACCCTGAGAAACCCTAGAGAGCAGAGAGAAAGCATGTGGTGCAAGAGGAGGGCTAGTTCATCATCTTTTGGTGTGTCTTAGCAAAGGGAAGGATGGATTTCGAGCTAGGATGTCTTGTGGGACTCAAATCTTCCATCATCTCATTCAGAGCTGCTGTGAGAGGTAAGGATTCATGTCCATCTTCGTTTGGGTGATAGATTTCATGAATCTAGGGTTTCTCCTCTTCTTTTGGTAAGAGATCTGGAGTATGTGATGCCCTCTTGTGTCTATATCTTCAGATCTGGACCTTGCGAGATCCAGAGAGTCCCTATTCCCCAGCTTTATGCAGTCCTTTATGAAATTGGAGCTAAGGTTATCATTTTAAGGGTTATTTCTCCATTTATGGCTATATGTGGGTAGCATGACCGTAAAGTTTGAACCTTTACGTGTTTATTGAGCTTGGGAAGGTAGGATCTATGGTTTAAAGGAACAGATCTGACCTCAGAAGGTCGTTTGAGTATGATCATGAAAGCAACTCGCCGAGTTCATAATTGGACTCGACGAGTCGAGTCGGGTTGCCCCGCGATTCGAATCCAGTGGAAACCCGTCGAGTGGAAGGTTTACTCGACAAGTCGAGTGAGGCCTTGGAGGAGTCAAAAGATAGTTGCACTCGCCGAGTCACCCCTGTGTACTCGCCGAGTCTGGTCAGAGTTGACCGTTGACTTGAGTTGACTTTTGTTGACTTTGGGGTTTGGTCAACATAGGTAATTGAGGCCATGGAGGGGTAAAATGGTTTTTTACTCGCTATCTGATTAGAGAGGGAAAGAGTAATCGCTGGTTTAATTAGAGTTGAGACTTCGAGTGTTAATTAGAGATATTTGCCTTATGTGTTAGGTGGTGGCGAGTTCGAGATTCAAGTGTGAGGATATCTGCTTTCTGTTTGCCAGGTGAGTCTTCTCACTATACTTTACCTAGAGTGGTAACAAAGTTATGTGACAGAGTTATTGTATGCTATCTATGAAACGTGTGGCACTGCATTATTTCTATGTGATTTATGATGTGTGTATATCAGAGTGAGGACCAGAAGGTCCACAGAGCTTGGACCAAAGGGTCCACAGAGTTAGGTTTAGAGTTATGTGCCAGTGTATTTGTATGCTATTTATTTTATGAGATTTATTGTGATTTGTGATATGCATGATTCAGAGTTATCAAAGTTAGGACCTTTGGGTCCATAGAGTTAGGGCCAAAGGGTCTACAGAGAGTTGGGACTGGGGGGTCCCACTGAGACACACTGACTAGAGGGTCAACAGAGTTATAGCCTTCAGTGGCTAATATGTGTTAGAGTGGTATTTTGGGGAAGTCACTAAGCTTCGTGCTTACAGTGTTTTGTGTTATATGTTTCAGGTTTTCTCAGGATCACGGGACCGCACCGACTCGATTGTACATACCAAAGGAAGCGTTTGTTTTGAGGATCATGGTCCATTAATTGATTGAACAAAAGAGTCATGTATTGTAATTTTAAACAAAAAGGGAGATTTTTATTAAAAGTGTTAAAGAGATAAACGATGTTAAAAAAAATTGTTATAAAAATTTAGGTGTTACATTGTAGTTGGCAGAAGTGGACATGGCTCAGGTTTTTGGGGAATCTTCTGATTCTCGCTTCCATTTCTGATGCGTTGTCTCAACTTCCCTGTTTCCTCATATACGTCTGTGATTTACGACTTCCTTCTGTGCAATAGTTCGCTGTCCCACTTCCAAACCCTAGGTGGGTTATATTTATATGTTTTTAACTTCAGGTTATATTCTTAGGTTGTCTTTTTTGATTCTTGGTTTAGATCCTTCCCACCACTAAATTTTCTCCATATATATCCTACAGCAACACCAACAGTTTGTAATTGTCAGTTTCAACTTTGGACCTTAAGGTAAAATAGATGAAGTTTTGTATCCATGGTTTTTTTAGGTAAGCAAACAACAATAATGATTGATATCTTTTTTCTAATTTCTGATTTTGAATGTAATTTTTTGTGCTTTCAACCTCGCAGATGTGTAAAGCGAAGAGAAATCTAACCAGAAGCTGCTGTCTAGTTTTAATCCGACTGGAGAAAGTGTGCAAGGGGAAGTTGAAATCACGAAAAATAACATTCCAAAACAATCAAGTAGTATGGTATAGATTTCAACACCTTTTTTTTATCCTGATACAGGTATACTAATAATTAGTCTTACTGCAAAACTGCAAATCTTTTTAAGACCACATGGTGTCCATAACTTAGGCACTACATGGCCACTATATTCTACACTTCTGGTCATAATCAACAAATGGAATCCTTTATTACATACTGTAACTTCACGAAGACTATTGGATGGTACATCATTAATGGTTATATTTTATTTACCTATAAAACAAGTTTAATATCTCCATGGGGTATACTTATTAATTTGTTGTTGTTGCAGGCATAGACTGCTTCTGTCATTCGCTTGCAACCTTTGAAGGTTATAGAAACTATCAAAGGTCGAATTTAGTATTTTTGTCGTTTGTGATATGTGGCTCATAGGTAAATAGATAAAGCCCTTTTACTTTGTTATTTGATTAAATTAAGAATGTTTGAAAGTTTAGCAGATAAATTTATTATTTTTGTCGTTTGTGATATGTGGCTCATAGGTAAATAGATAGAGCCCTTTTACTTTGTTATTTGATTAAATTAAGAATGTTTGAAAGTTTAGGAGATAAGTTTATGTTTTTATTAAGTATATCCATATAGCTGGTTATGGATGGTGATGACATGTTTCTGGTTTGTCTTGGTGGGGGAGTTGGACCATACCTTACATGCTGCAAATGTTGCAGAATTTATAGTGTTTTTTATAAAACATTAATTATTTATATATCTACTTATTTGGTTATTTCATCTGTGGTTTCTCAAAATAATATGCAGGAAGGTCATTCACCATCTACATATATTCGCGTACCGAAACTATTTGACTATTTGATTCGAAAAAGGGTGTTGACTATGGGGTGGATGACCGGAGAAAGTCCAAATGCATTACTCTCCATGTGCAATATTATGTAATAGAAAATTGATCAGTTCTTTCTATCCCTTATTAACAGTATATTTCTATTATTTAACCAAAAAAAAAAAAGCTAAAATGAGTTTCCAATTACATTATATTTGCTCATTATTGTCCTTCTTTGGCTATTATAAGTTAACACAGATCATCTAAATGCTTAGTCCCAGTCAGAGAATATAGGTAATTTTTACTATTGTTCACCATCATTAGCTTACATAATTTTTATATACATACATGATGTTTTGGCAAAATTCATGTGATTTTCTCATAATTGCAGGAAAAGTGTGTGCATTCTATCACCTAATGGTGCCATAGATTATCTATAAAATCAGTTTTTTTTTTTTTTTTTTTTTTTTTTTTTTTTTTTTTTGTATTTTTTTGTATTTTTTTTATAAATTGTTAAAAAAAATACAGGGACAATTTCAGATCTTATCTCTTTTTGACTCATTTATCATTTGTGAGAGTGATAGGCAACAAAACAGGACTGGTGGTTTAACCATGTCACTTTCAGGGCTCGATGATCGTTTTTTAGGTGATAATGTGCCTTCCCTTCTAATTGATGCATCACCTGTTCAATTTATTTTCTTTCTATAAATACCCTTGGATGGAATGGAAAACAATATTGTAAAACGTATTAAAATGATAACAATGGAAATATAATGATATTATAAACAAGGTTGTTGAAAGTATTTTTTGTTTTTTGGGAATAGACCTGGACAAACATACTTAGTTTTTCAAATTTAGGAAGTTTATGTACGTGACCATTATGTTTTTTTTCTTTAGTTGTCTATTGAAAAGTTGCAAAAAAAAAAAAAAAAAAAAAAAAAAAACAAAACTCCACCCTACGTATATAACTATGTCGAAGATGACATTAAGATAGACTGAAAATGCATCCGCTTCTGTTTTGTTTATATCCATTCACTACTAAAAAATCATCGTTTTTTTGTTTATATTATTATGTTTATAGTTGAGAAATTTCTACTTTGAATCAAAGGAGGAAGGTATAGTGAAGGCATATATATCCCTTTCCCTAAACCCTCGGTTTTGGGTTCAATTCTACTTGAAATGTTCTCCATAGCTTATCATTTATAAATTAAATTACAAGTATTTTATGTTAATCGGTCTGTACATGTTAGTGGATATTTTTACGACATTTCACCTTATATCTAACTTTCTTTCCATATATTTGAATTAAAAAATCCATGCTCCCATAGGTTTCTGTTAGTAGAATCTACAAGATTTTCTGTTCATGGACTATTAGGAGTACCTGCTGTTTCTTAAAGCCCCCGGTCTCATAAGTAATTTTCAACATATTAAAACCCACCTCTACAGTAGGTTTCTCTTTCATATTTTGGACTTCTTTAGATTATTCTATACTTTTTTTTCACTTTCCATTTTATTTTAATTAAACGATGTTAACTAATATGCATCAGCACAATTCAATTGTCAGTAACTGCTAACACTGCCACATCAGCACAAGTAAAGTATCAAGCGGTTCTAAATATAGCGGTAAACTCCTTGACTTTTTTAAAATTATTGTTAGAGATAAGTGACATTTAAATTTAAACAGATAGTATTTTTTTCAATTTGATTTGAAGAGGAAATTAACAACACATAAGGATAACTAATTCAGTAAATATCCATATCCGTGAAGTGAAGGGGCAAAAGGAGCCTCACACGGCCAAACCGACACTCGGTTTTTGGTGTTAAGAGGTACTAACATACTTTGATTTTTTTTTTCATTATATTTTCCTAATATAGCATCCTACTTTCATTCACTACAAAAGTTTAAACAAATGCGTTGTGGTTCAAAAAAAATCATTTACATTGCTCTTTTTCTGTGTTTTCAAACCTTTGTTTACATATTCTTTCCATTGTTTTATTGTTGATCTAGCAACAAATGTTCTTTCCCAAATTCTTTCTATTATTTTATTGTTGATTTAATAGCACCTGTTAACTTCCAAAAGTAATGAAAGTGTTAATTTTATTTTAATCCTTTTTTTTAATTTTACCTTTTATGGAATCAAACGTCACAGTTCGGATTATGATAATAATTTCATTTCTTAAATGGGTTTTATTTCAGAATCCATTGAAGAAACACTACATTAACTGTTTTGTTAGCTATTTATCTAATTACATTGTTTGTGGCCAACTGATATATCAAAACACTACTAATTATAAACTTTTATTAATAAATTAAATCATTCCATCATTTCAGTTCATATTCAGGAAAATTGGTCTTCATGCTTCAGAACAACATTTCATGGATGGTCTTCATTGGGTAGGTGATGTAAAGCAATTTAAAGCTTCACTTAACTAGAGGCCAATGGCTCACAGGAAAACAATGGTTTTCATATCTTAGTCGACATTAATACAAGAAACAGTAATGAAGTTTAGTTGATTTTGATTTTGTTATTGATAGTTTGATATAGCTTGAAATTTTTGTTGCACAAATAGTAATTTTTCATGGAACATTTTCCTCATTTTCTATGGTATTCATGTTTTTAGTTCCATGAATTTCTTCAATATCTTGGCTGTATAAAACCAATATACCTTTAGATTCTAAGCAATTATGCTTATGATTCTTAATTTGTATATCTACCGTTGTACTGTGTGCAGAGGACAATGATAACATATGGTGATGTGGATGATTTCTTAGGTTCTGGTCGGGACATTGGTATGTCTTCGAACAAGAAGCTGAGTGTGGGGTGTAATTTTATTTGGGATGGTGTGGTAGGCTTTTTTTTTTTTTTTTTTTTTTTTTTTTTTTTTTTTTTTTTTTTTTTATCTTCGACTATTAATTTAAAGATGAATCGAATTATTTATCTTCTATATTGTTAACTAATCCGTACCCTGCAAAGCGGGGTTCCCCATCTAACCCCGGTCTTAACCGAACCCCGCGGAGCGGGGTTTCCCCACTTGTTATTATTATTGTTTGTTAAGAAATCCAATTGAAAGCCGTATGTTTTTGTATAAAAAATGGAAGTGATATGATATAATAAACTAAGAAACTTTCATTGCTATTTTTTTATTTAATACCTAATACTTTTCCAACAATTTTTAGTTGTTTTTTGACATTATTTTCATTATTCTTTGATAGTTTTTTCACTCTCATTTTGACTGTTTTTTAATTGTTGTATTTTTTGCATCATTAAAGTTTTATTGATTTTTTATTAGGCATGCTACTTTAAAAGACTATTCAGTTTACAGTCTTCTAAATATTTTCTTTACCTAGACACTGTTGTAACAGGAAGAATAGAATAAGTTTTCATAATACATGGACTAATGCAAGAATTAAAATGTGTGTTGTGTGTTCTATGGCCACTGATGTGTCTTGATGTTTGTTGTGTGTGCCTAAATGTTCCAATAGGGTTTAAATAAATTGGTAAAAATTAGAAATTGGAGATGTGTGTATGTGTACCGAAAAAAAAGTTGTGATTTGTGTGTATTTATATCTGGAAAAAAAAATCTATTTTTATTGAAAAACTTGAAATTGGATATCAAAATATGAATTTGAAGTCTACTATTGCAAATAATCCAAAAAAAAGATACAAATGCTAATGGTCAAAGACATTATTGGCGGTAACTTT
This sequence comes from Lactuca sativa, assembly GCF_002870075.4. Lineage (NCBI taxonomy): Eukaryota > Viridiplantae > Streptophyta > Magnoliopsida > Asterales > Asteraceae > Lactuca > Lactuca sativa. Next base: position 188,216,935 of record NC_056628.2, read on the forward strand.
TAAACCTTTCAAACGGAAAATCAGATGAAGTAAAATATTGGACCGTAACGCCTAAATTACATGTTGAAGAATAAGGAGTAAGTTGTTAGCGTCATATTTCAATTCCTCCGGTAGTTTTTATTTCTTTGTTTAATAATTATCTTAAAAAATGGAGTTTTTTAGATCACACATGAATTTAAGGTCCTCTTGACCCACATTACTCACCTGAAAACTCAAATGTATGAATCTTTTTAAATACAAGGTTTTTATTTTTTTTTAATCTTTAGGACCAAGAATATTAAAGTCCTATAGTTTATTACACTTGAATTAATGTTTAAACTTTTTATATTGTTATTTAGATATAACAAAAGCACTTTGATATTGAGGTCTTATTTAGTTATTAAGAACATTGAAAAGTATGATATTTATGGTAAATATAATTATTCTTTTACTTTTTTAACTTCTAACCGCTTATTATTTAATATTTATCATTTTTTCAAACTTTTCTGATGTTTTTGTTTGTAATGGAACGTAAGCACATTGTTCTTATGGGTGAAAAAGTAGATTGCCTTTATTAAATTTTTTGATTAGCCATTGTATCCCAAAAGATTTATCCAGTTATAGCTTTCCACTAAAGGTGAACACGGTGAAACGAATTCTTATTAAATAATATATATTTATATAAATGTCTACTGACGTATTGATGAACATGGTGAAAGATATTTTTAGAGGAAAATTAAAAAAAAAAAATGAATATATGTTGTTTGAGGTAGTTAACTCTTATTCAAAATTCAAAAGGAATTTTGATCACAAAAGAAAATGTATATCTTTAAATAAGAAAATAAAATTTATTTTCACACAACTTTTTTTTAACTGAAACAACATTATATTTTTGTTTTAAACCCAAAATAATCTACCTAAATGGGTTAGCTTCCAACTGACAAGTTATCATCTTCCAAAACAAATTAGATTCATTGTTACGACTTTACCTTTTTATTACCTCCGTGTCATACTTGGGTACCCAATCATACATGTAATGGAACGCAAACACATTGTTCTTATGGCTGAAAAAGTAGATGGCCTTTATTAAATTTTTGATTAGCCATTGTACTCCAAAAGGTTTATTCAGTTATAGCTTTCCACTAAAAGAGTACACGGTGAAACGAATTCATATTAAATAATATATGTTTATATAAATGTCTACTGACGTATTGACGAACATGGTGAAAGATATTTTTAGAGGAAAAATAAAAATAAAAATGAATATATATTGTTTTAGGTAGTTAACTCTTATTCAAAATCCAAAATCCAAAAGGAATTTTGATCACAAAAGAAAATGTGCATCTTCAATTAAGAAAAGAAAATTTATTTTCACACATATTAGCCGTTTACCCGCGTCAAACGACGGGTGCGAATAATTTCTTTCGATAATTATTTCTATTCGAAGACATGTATGATTGGGTACCCAATTATGACACGAAGGTAATGAAAAGATAAACTCGTAACAATGAATCTAATTAGAAATTTAAGTATCGAAATATATAACTCGAATGCGGATGAAAAACTCGTGTTTCATTACTTGATATTCATGTAAATGAGTTTAACTAAACTTTATTTTCTTATTGCAAAATTGTAGAAGAAAGTATATATTAGATTTTTAAGAACCATGACTACAAATCTAGTGATCATACAGGCTACAGATGGTCTGACTAATGTTTTAAGAAACCTGGGCTTTGGCCCAGATTATCTTATTTCTTTTGATAACTTACGAGCTCAAGGCCACATTTCACTTCAGTTAAATAATCCACCTATCATTTAGACTAACGGTCTACTTACTAGAAGTACACAATAAAATTTTAGATCCGGATCCGATCCAAACCGGATTTAATAAAACCTTATTTTTGAGAACTGATTACATATCAAAGGAGGAAAATAATCAAATTTAATTGATGTAGTCGATCAAATTTAATTGGATCACATTTAGAAGTTAAAACTTATATTAGGATCAAATAATTGAAACTGATTACATATCAAAGGAGGAAAATAATCAATGAAAACCATATTATACCGGTTACAAATAGTTATACCAAGTTTACATTTCATTGTCCAAAACTGGTTTGGAGGAAAACGACTTACCATTTGACCATAAAACACTGAAGCGGTTAAAAACCGGTCCAAGAGGTAGTAAAACCGATCTTGTGCATCTATAGGGTTGTATTTATACATATTTATACCCTTAATATACTCTTTTTATGAAGAGGCCTCTAGCAACAATATGTAACCTTTTTTAATACTCATATTATGAAGAGGCCTCTAACAAAGCAACATATAGAAAAATTACAAGGAAAAGACATTTGACCAGTTTTTTTAACCAATCAACTACTTAAACACAATCTTTTGGTTCGTATTAAATCCAATTAAAGGAATATTCATTAATCTTCAGTGTAGCCTAAACTAATAAACATTATATAGGTGTTAGTACTAGAGTGAACTATTATCATGAAAGGGAGTCAATATTGCATAAACATAAGTAAACTAAAATCATGGGTGAAAGATAATTTTTTTACTAATGCTAATATAAAAAATAAACCTGCAATTATATATATATATATATATATATATATATATATATATATATATATATATATATATATATATATATATATATATATATATATATATATTCTAGAAAGAGTTATGAATAGTACATTTTTGATGCTTTTAGATATTGGCAACAACACTTTGTGACATTTGCAACATTAGTCCCTCATACATATTAATTCTAGTAACTTCCGCCCAAACCCACCGACTCATCGATCTTCAACATCAAACGAACTCGCTACCGCGTCCAATTGCTTCCCTTTTCTCTACTGACATCGACACAGGTGCAAAAGAAGACCGGGATCTTTAGTCCCTCATCCATATTAATTCTAATATCTTCCGCCCAGACCTACCGACTCATCGATCTTCAATATCAAACGAACCTACCACCGCTTCCAATTGCTTCCATTTTCTCTGCCGACATCGACACAGGTGCAAAAGAAGACCAGGAAAGCGTCATTTCGAACAGGATCTTCCTTGATTAATTTCTTTCCCTTCTGAGTATTGTTTTGTTTATTCAAGCCCTAGACGGATTGAATCCTTAAATTAAAGTTGTTCTTCATCTTTGTTTGTGTGAAGATCCTTAACTAGTACAATAATCTTTAAACTTTCTGTTATTCAAATCTAAATTCTTACTACCAGAGTCTAAGAAAGAGATTGAATGATAGAACAAGTTTTTGTGATATAGTGTCCATCTCGAAATCCGATTAATACAGGTATAAGGTTATGTCGTTTGATTTGTTTCCATTCGGATTTAATTTGAATGTGCACAGGGTTCGCAAACAACATATTCACTCATGTATTTAATCGTTTTGATTAAGTTTTTTTTTTTTTAAAAAAAAAAGTTTTGATTGGTTCACCTTTACTTGTTGATGTGGTGAAGTGATTGTCTTTGTTCAAAAACACAGATTTATTTTGACTGCAAATTCATATGCATATGAAGGTTTTTTTGGAGCTCAAAATCTTACAAGTGTGTATTTGTATGTGTATGATCCTGATTTTGAGATGTGTTTTACAGACACATATCGTTGACCCGAATCTACTATGTATCTTTTTACCCGAGTCCAAAGAAGGTAGAGAAAAACCTTTAATTTTTTGCTTTTTCAACTCTACCAATCATGAACATATTGATGTATTTTATGAGGGGGAAAGTCGAGACCAGATTCACCAACTTCAAGTGTCCCTCTTGGTAAGACAAAACAATAATTTTTGAATATGATATTTATGTGTAGTTAGTAATTTATTATATGAATTATGTTGACTTGAAAATTTAATTTGTAAATCTTGATTTAAAAGTTGGGTACAACTTTAAATTTCTTTCTTTCCTTGTGTATTAAGAATAAATACATAATATCAAATTGATTAACTTTTATTATCGATGTCTCAATTTCTTTCATTTACATTGCAGAGTTACTATTCATCCTTTTTTGTGGTGTGAATAGAACATTTGTCATGAAATCATCTTTGAGTTGACTAATGAAAGTAAATTATAATATTAAGTCATATTTTTTGGTAGAACAAATGACTGAAAATGCCATGTGATTTAACAAAATTTTGTAAATGGTCCCGATTTTTTTTCTTTTTTTTGCAATCGCACCGTATCTGTAGTATATTTTTTTAGCATATTTGGTCCCCGGTTGACTTAAAAAGAACAAAATACCCCTATTGATTATTTTAATTATTTTTTAATTCAAAAGTAATTAAAAAGAAAATGTTTAATTATATTTAAGTCCCACCCAACCTTTTCTTCAGTCTACCTCGTTCATCTCCATCACCCCACTATATTTTCCCTTCATATGTTATCACTAGTACACTATTTTTCTCGTCTTCTCTCTTCTAACCGAAAAGCATAATCATTAGTGAAGCCTACAATCAACGAAAGAAGTAAGAAGCCTTGATTTTCTTGCCTCAACAAATATTAGATATGGGTTTTCTCCATAAACTTGTGACTGCCCTCCATTGAATCCATCCACCCAATTTCGACTGCCATCCATTGAAATTGTTGATAGCCTCCATTGAAATAGATGACACCCTTCCTGTAGCTATAGATGTTAAACGAGAATCATAACCACTACCACTATCTAGAAATTGGTGTATTTATGAAATTGTTTCACTTCTCTACTCTACCCTCTCTCAGAAAGTGAATCGGTGGAAAAAAACGTAGATCGTGGGGTTTCCACACCAATGAAGGAACCAACATCAATGTTCTCTCCCCTCGACACCACCAACTCCGCCATTAACATTCCAAGCCTTCGGCCTCTTCTTTACCACCAAATGCCTCCACCCTTGTATCCTACTTCACGATCCACCACTCCCTTTCTCGTTGAATATCAAATCAGTGGTCTTATCAATTTATGAATATCAACATCGGTGTTTTGTCCCTACCAGATACACTCCATCCCTTTATCCCTATTTCTTCAAAATTCGTATGCTAAATGCTTCCATTTGATTTCTGAAAATAACACGTTAGCAATAAATAAAAGAAATTGGGATGGAACTAGGGTTTTCGTTGTGACATCCCCAAAATCACGGCCAGAAAGACTGGTTTCATTTATGCTTTTAAGATAATTTCAGAGTAAATCCTTTTGATTTAAAAGAGTTTCGGAATTTGTTCCCAAAAACAAAGTATGATAAAATAATATTTACCAAAGCATTTCATAAAGAAATGTATTTTCATTATATAATCAAAACTCGGGATGTCATGTTCCGATACAGACACAAAAGCATAAACAACAAAAGATACACCATACAACAGTTACATATAACAACTGGTCTAATAAACAAAATAACTTGATGATTCATCCATCTTATGCCCTCGCGCCACTACCTGTATTACAAATAAACTGAGTGGGTCAGGCTTGGGAGCCTGGTGAGCATATAGGGTTTTCAACCCGCAATAAATGATTATATTTAATTTCACCAACCAACAATAATCCGATTACCATTCCCGTTATCCTCACTTTATGTCCCTAAAACAACATCTATCTCAAGGGACCTAATCTAGGATTTTCATCGGGACGGACATTACTGCAAAGCGGTTTCCTCAACAGTAGATGTCCTAAAGGAAACCATTAGGGGGATAGAGTACACCGGTGAACTCATCGTTCACAACACCTACAAATTATGAGCCTGCTAGCATTCCACAAGACTGTCTAGAAAGAGTCTGTGGTCGTTATCCATACTCTGCTAAATAACTAGATCAACAACAACAACATCGAGGCCTCTCATCTGTTTATCACACATCAACTATCTACCCATGTTCTACCCAACATATTGGTAGATAAAAATATATATTTTTATACATAGTTTACAACCTGTATAGCATCCTCATTCAATACATATTCCAAACAACAAATGAGACACATACACATAACACGTATTTCATAGAGAATAAATCATATCCATGAGATAGAAGAAAGTGAATATACATTCACACATATGACAACAAAATATACACATAACATGTATTTCGTATAAAATACTTCGTAATTATGTGTTAGAAGAAAGTAACTACACACTCACCTGATCAGAAGATGATCGGACAACACTACGACTTGTAGAAGTAGTATTCTTCGGTAGATCTGGAAGATCTTCACAAAAAACCGGGCTCCTCACGGGTAGAGCTTCGGCTCGGGAATCTCACTTCTCGGGATCTTCGGGGCTCGGGAATTATACCGGGGCTTAGGGATATAACTTGGATGCAAAACGATGCAAAATGGGAGAGAGAGAAGCGAATTTGGGCAAAAGAATCGGTTGCCCTCGACTTCCTTTTATAAGGGCTGGAAACCTCGATTATGTTGCGCGTAATCTTGGTTACGCTGGGCGTACTTCGATGTCATGGCGTGCGTATGGCTCGAGTGACGTCACTGTATGCGTAGCTGAGGCGGTTCCGGGTACGCTGGGCGTACTCCATTACGCTTAGCGTAACCCGATTAATCAAACTTCAAAATTGCGTAACTTTCACGTACGAGCTCCATTTTCTACATTCTTTATATCCACACGAAGGTGACACTATGCTCTACAACTTTCATTTAGACTCCGTCGGCTAATTTTGACTTTATTTTTATTATATACTTCTAGTAGGCCGGGACATGAAAACTCTGTTATAAATTCATAACTTCTTTATCTGACGTCCGTTTTCGTCTGTCTTTTCACCCTTGCACTAGTATCAACGAGATCTTCATTTCTCATTTAGATTGTTGTGACCAACAATCACTCGATCTCGAATTCGAGTTTCAGGCTGCATACTGCTTAGCTGGAACTTAACAAAATCATAACCTCCTCATACGAAGTCAAATTTGCGCATTCTTTTTATGCATGCTCTCGGTTTAACGAACTCTACGACATTCGTGTAGATCACTAAGGTTAAATATCGCTCTAACATAAATTCACTATTTACGTCATTCAACGTCGTGTCGGTTCTGTCGCAAAACTTCGACAGGTCATAACTTCTTCGTTATAACTCGGATTTCGGCATTCTTTAAATATTCGAAAACCTCGTTTCAACTACTACAACATTATCCATAGATATCGGCTTTATCTAACATTTCATTTTGATGCTTATTTTCATACTTAATTCAATTAAGACACAAAATTAAGCACAAAACACATAATACTCAAATAATACACTTCTATTCTTTCGAAACGGGTTACAAAGGTTAACTTAGACTATTACATCGCTATTAATGACAAGCCCGGAAACACATGCGTTACAATTCTCTCCACCTTAGAATGATTTCGTCCCCGGAATGACACATCAACAAACAAATGCGGGTAGCGACTCATCATGTCACTCTCCGTCTCCCAGGTGAGATTCGGCCCATTCGTGTGTTTCCATCGGACAAGCACTAACTTGACCATCATGTGTCGCAACTTCCTAGTCTTTCGGTCAACGATTGCCTCTGGTTCTTCAATAAACTTTTTGTTCTCATCGATTCTCATCTCCGAAAGTGGAATCATGTCGGGAACTTCTCCCGTGAACTTCCTCAAATAACACACATGGAAAGTGTTATGAGTTCCATTCAGTTCTTCGGGTAATTCGAGTTTATAAGCTTGGTTCCTAATCCTCTAAAGAACTTTAAACGGTCCAATAAACCTTGGACTTAATTTTCCCCTTTTACCAAATCTTATAAGTCCCTTCCACGGCAAGAATTTAAGCAAAATCGAATCTGCAACTTCAAAAGTCATCGGTCTTTGCTTGATGTCAGCATAGCTCTTTTGATGATCCTGAGCTGCTAACATTCTCTTCCTAATTACTTTCAACTTTTCAGCAGTTTGATGAAATATCTCTGGTCCCATAAACTGCTTTTCCCCAGCTTCAAGCCAACAAGACGGCGTACGATACTTCTGTCCATACAAATCTTGATAAGGTGCCATCTTTATGCTCGAGTGGAAATTATTATTGAAGGAAAATTCTACCAAAGGTAAATGTTCATCCCAGTTACCTTGGAATTCTAGGGTACATGCTCTCAGCATATCTTCAAGTGTTTGTATTGTTCGTTCGCTCTGACCATCAGTCTGTGGATGGTAAGTTGTACTTAAACACAACTTGGTACCCAATCCCTCTTATAGACTTCTCCAAAATCGCGAGGTGAAACGGCTGTCGCGATCTGACACAATCGTTAACAGAACACCGTGAAGCCTCACAATTTCCTTCACATAAGAATTCGCCAGCTTATCCATATACCATTTCTCATTGGCTGCTATGAAATGCGCACTCTTAGTGAATCGATCAACGACCACCCAAATCATGTCGTGACCACTTTTCGTTCTGGGCAGTTTAGTGACAAAATCTATAGCAATGTCTTCCCACTTACCCATAGGCACAGGCAATGGTTCTAAACTCCCATACGGTTTCTGATGTTGTTCCTTGACCCGCACACATGTCACACACTCCGCCACGTACCTTGCAATATCAAGCTTCATCGTCGGCCACCAGTAATAGGGTTTCAGGTCTCTATACATTTTAGTGCTGCCAGGATTAATTGAGCATATGGTTTGGTGAGATTCTTCCATCAGAAGATCTCTTATTCCTCCTGACTTAGGTACCCAAATACGATCTTGGAATACCTTCAGTCCATGACCGTTTGTACCAAACACCAATGTCTTGCCCAAACGTTCCGCGAAAACTGTTGGATTAGTGTCTAAGTCCATAACAATTTTGGTATGTACTTGACCCGATGGTGCATGGTCCTTTTGGGTTGCCTTCACCAAAGCAACTTGATAGGATGAATTATGGAGAGAGAAGATTAATTATGATTTATTAATATATTATGAGAATAATATATTAAAGGAGAAATCATATTGGTTAATTAATATTAGTCAAGAATTAATTGATAATTAATTTTATGGCTAAAAGAGATTAATTAAACTTAAGGGACTGGAACTGTAATTATAAGATAACTGCATTTGGGCTATGGATTACCTTGGAATATTAGGTTGGACGAATTCTATGGGGAAACCCAATAGAAATCGTCAAAGGAATATTCTAAAAGGGTCCATGGGCTGCTTAGGGCTTAAGCAGTCAAATTAGGGTTTCCTAGTTGAAAACCCTAATAGCCTACATGTATATATAGTACCCTTAAACCCCAAAAACGTGGCTTATAGTTCCACTAGGGTTTCTGGACGTTTTGGGCAGCCTCGTCTCTCCTTATTCTTCATCCTCTTGCTCTTGGTGTTTGTGATCCATTAGAGGAGTGACACTTGTGACTCTAAGCTTTCTAAAGTCATTACAAGGAGGATTTGAGATTGTTATTGCTACATAACAATCAAGGTAAGATCTAAAACCCTTTCACGTGTTAATATGATTAATTGTATGCTAGGACTACGGTTTAAAGTCTTGGATGAATTGCATGTACAATAGAGAAACCTAGATCCAAGCATTAGGGTTTGCATGAGCACATAGGATGTTCTTATGGCCAAAACCCATCAGTGGTATCAGAGCCTTGATTGGTTTCTGTTGTATTGATGCCTTGGTTATTTGTTCAAGCTTCAAAAATCGTTTTTTTGGCTCCCTGACTGATGAACTCGGCGAGTTCCAATGTGGACTCGGCTAGTTGCTCCTACTCGGCAAGTCCGTAGAGGAACTCGACGAGTTCGAGCGTCAGTCTGAGCAGATTTCAGGATTTCTTGCTGTTTTTCTTGAGGATACTTGCCTTAACTGTTTTGGGTCTTTAATATTCGAATTTTATCTTATATTTGAGTATATCCTTGATTATACAAGAGATAATTACCAATTGATTAGATAATAACTTCCTTATATGATTAAAGATTGATTATTTGTATTAATTGGGTAACTTATCTTGCAAGAAATTGAAATTAGGTCAAATATAAATAATGACAAAATTAATTGTTTAATTTCTATTATTTGTTATTTGATCCTTGTGCTGTGAAAAAGTTTCATTTGTGCCCATGCGAGTTTTATGGTTTAAATTTGAACTTAAAGGTTTTGTTTTGAAATTTAAATAGTTGAAACCCTAATGTTTTGAAATGTTTCAAAACTTTCCCTCAAGTTTTGGAATTTAAAAGTTGATTAAAAGTTTAATTTAGAAATGTTAAATTCTAAAACCCTAGTATTGTTTTGAAAAGTTCAAATCACACCCTTATGGTTTTATTAATTAATTAAAGTGTATAATTATTAAATTTGACCACCTAGAATTTTAAAAGTGTAAAATACACCCTATACTATATATAACATTAAAAGTCTAATATATATGTATGAGTAAAAGTCAGTCTTACCGTTAGTAGGCCTCATTCACGAAGCTGGTCTATAAGGGGTGTTTAAGAAAATTGCCTATAAAATGACGATTGAATGGGTATCCACTCTTACCCACCACACTCTTGACTAGTGGAGGGTCATTAGCCGAATGGGTAGGATAAGACAGAAACCTTCCATTATAAGTATAATGAAGTACAAAAGTAACTAAATGCTTTTAGAAATTCCCAATCTTAGTTACTTTAGGCAAAAGTGAATTGATGCAATTCCATGAAATTACACTTTGTGCCCTTGCGAAGACGTTAGTGGAGCGTGTGTGGTTAACCGGAATACTAAATGGTTCTAAGCAAAGGTAGCAAAGAGTGACTCAATATTTGTCATAGTTCGATGGAGCATGGGTGGTTAACCAGCACATCGAATAGGTGACTGTAACATGTGAGGGCACCATGTAAGTCTGCATGGTTATTCACACCCGCTTTATGATCCTCGGTATCCCAGTCACAAACTAGAAGGGCATATCGAGATTTAAACATGCCATTGAAAAGTTTAATGAATCTCAAAAGATCTAGGAATTTTCAATAGATTTAAAACTTAAATTTCTTTTTCGTTTTTCATGGTGGAAATTAGTGAATCGTCACTCACTTACCTTCAAATATTATGCAACTAGATTACGACATCCCTTTTCTATGTTGTAGAGTATTGTGTTGGGTCCTAGCCTTAATATCTCATTTGGGTGATTTATTAAGGACTCAATCAATCAACTAACTTGAATTTAATTTTTCTCCCATTTTGTAGACGTCAAAGTATGACAACTATGGTCTTCCCAAATCCCGTAGAACAAGTTTTTCACATGAAGATGATACTCCACGATTCGATCGAGGAACACGAGATCATGCTTCACTTCCTCCAACTCCTCCTATTATTCTCCCTAACCCACAAGTTCAAAAGATTGAAAAGTTCAAACTCACTCAAGCCCTTTTGGAAAGTAAACATGAAGAAGGAAAGTTAGTGTGTGCACACATCCTAAAGATGAAGTCACACATTGATAGGTTAAGAATTTTGGGATCTGTTGTCTGTGAGGAGCTGGCTGTTGACTGGGTTCTTCAGTCACATCCTGACTCATATAGTGAGTTCGTAGGAGAGTACTATATGATGAACCACGCCATAAACCTCATTGATCTCACCTATATGCTTATTGCTGTTGAATCAACAATGATTTGGCGCACTGGAAAAGCAAAGTTGATTGGTGGATCTGCCTTCCAGACCTCTATGGATGTAAGGAATGGCAATGAAAGGCATGCCATGATCGAAAAGTTTGATCATAAGAGAAAGGCAAAGTCAGAAGTAGTTCCGTGTGTTGTTCCAAAAGAGTCAATTTGCTTTTATTGCTAAGAGAAGGGGCATTGGAGACGAAGCTGCCCTATTTACTTAAGAGATCTAAGAGATGGGAGAGTCAAAACATATAGCTCTGCTTTAGGTAAAATCCATTAACTAACTCTTTTAAGTTCCTATTCTAGATTCTTAATACATGATGTGATAAGATTACATTTGGTGTTTTGTAGGATCATAGAAAAGAGAGGAAGCTTAAGGGAAGAAGTGAGCGGAATCTAATCGTGAAGAAATGGATTTCGATCGCATTACTTGAATATTAGAATCTTGAGATACTACTTGGAGTTAGAATAAGATTGATGAGAAATATGTATTAACATAGTTTTTCAATGAATTGCATTGTAAGGACAAATTTTTCCGCAATAAAATAGATTTTGATTTTATATTTATCCTTGCAATGGCGTGTATGAAAAATTGATGTTTGAATGTTATTGTTATTAGCAATAATGGATTTGTTTCTTAATTATGTTATTTGTGGAAATGTCGAGAATTTACCAAATAGGGAAAGTTTCTCATCGCCCAAGTTTTAATTGGACAGAAACTTAGAATCATACAACTTGGTTGCATGATGAATGAGAAATTTCATATTTGGAAATTAGACTAATTCGTTGACAAAGTGTCAAGTGAAGGACTAGGAGATCAAGCAAACAAGGTTGTGTGTTGATCAAGTCCACCACAAGAGTGACAAAGATATTCGTAATGATTTTCTAAAGGTTTAGTAGATATGACTATACTTATAAGATTAAGTGTAATTGCGAGTTGATTGAAAGAGTTTAAATCAATAGCAGAACGAATAAGAAGAATCAAGTAGGCAGAAAGATAAAAGTTTCTCAATTCTAAGAAGAAGGGAGAGTACCTTTTATTATGTTTTATGATAGGTCTTAATGATTAAGAACCATATCTCAATTGATCCTCTAAGTGAGTCTTAGTGCAATTGTATGTCTGAGAAGAGGAATCAAGAATTGAAGAAATGGTTAAATCAAGAAGTCAATCATACTTCGTTCCAAAACCAAGTCTTAGAGTTAAGATTGTGACATTCAGTGACAAGTCTTAAGAAGGTTTATAACATTCATCAAATGTGGGAAGTTGTGATGTCTTGGATAAGACAAAGACCAACTAGGACCAATTTTGTGAAGTGTTTTGTCTTGATAAAAGCTACACTAACTCTTGAATATTTGTTTGTCGAAAAATGTTTATTAAAAAGTGAATCTTATATGTCAAGGAGTCAGTGGGATTCTTAATGGTCTCGAAAAGTTTCAAGAACTAATCAAGAATAAACCTTATCGATCATCACTAGCACACGAGTTGAGGTTTACAACCTATCGTGTTGACACTATCTTGTTTCTATGTGGTTCCAATTGAGTTAATTATGCATGTGAGTTCTATGAGTTCTCATTTGAACGCATAAAAGGCAAGCAATTTGATCAATGAAAAGTACATTGATAGGAAAGGGTGAGCTGCTTAACTACTTGGAAGACATGGTGGACAGCCATGTTACCATAAGGCAAGAAATCAAGATTGAGAAGGTTTGGTCTATATGAGTTTGGGTTTGTCGCAAAATTTGGTTTTGAAAAATTCGTATGGATAGGAACACATGCACCATTAAAATCTAAGTGTCATAAGATTCCCTCCTTCATGAAAATGATTGTGAGGAAATGCTTTCACTAAGAGAGATTTTAAGAAGATATTGATTGTGAAAATTGTATTCTCGAATTCGATTATGGTTACGGTATCCCTTTCCATGATTCGATTTGTGAGATTTGGCAATTAGTCTGAATTGTTTAGACACACATATGAGCTATATAAGACAAATGTGTATAAGGTATTAGAAATATAGAAATTTAATAGGTATTGTTTTTTTGGAAGTTAAGCTGGTTTCTAAATACATGTCAAAGCTAGTGGGAGCATGAGTGTTATGCTTATATGATAATAATCATCATGATAGTGGGAGCATAAATGTTGTGCTTGTTTGATTAGTAAGGCAAGTATTGCAAGTTAGTAATATTAATTATAGAAAAACAAGAGTTATACTTTGCAAAGTCGTAAGGGTTGTAAAGTTGTTTTGCTATAATTAAGGGAGAGAATATTATGTTTCATTTCAAATCTAAAGGCTTAGGTTGTGGAATGTTAATAAATTTAGTCAAGGATACATAGTGTGTTCTCAAAATTTCGATTATGATTATGGCATCCCTCTTCATAGTTCGAATTGTGAGAACGTGACACATAAAATATTATGGAAAAAGATTGATAAAGTATCAGATATTTATGTAAGACATTATGCATCGTGTCCCATATGCTTTGGGTAAAGGATCAATTGCAAGTGCTATAATATTTGACCATTCTAAAATTTTCCAAATGTCTAGCACATTAAGAGGGAAAAAGGACAAGAATAGGTTTTGACTAAGATAATTAAACAACTATCAAAGGACAATCCAAAGCTCGCTGAGGATTGGTCGCTTGTGAGTAGTTGGAAGTATGGTATTGGATGGACCATATCGACATTATTATGAATAGATAAGATTCTATTAAGAATGAATTGTCATATGGCAAATATGGAAATGTTTCCATATTGGGAGTTGGATATTGAGAATCTATATCTAGATTAGAAACTATTATGCAAGAAGGATGTTCAAAGGAATGTACTTTAAGCGAGAGACATCATATCTATAGAATTGTTTCTGATAGAGATTAGCCAAGTCTTGATGATTTTGAGCTATGACTTTACGAAAGAATCATTGCATAAAATGTTAGAATCTAGCATATGTAACAAGAACTTGATATTCTTATACTTATGATAGGATTAGTAGTTGTGAAATGAGTATGATTGGAAATGTGTTCGTTTGATCTATTTCACAAAGTAAGGACCGTAGGTAAACATTGTGTGCATGCTGAGAGCATGGGACAAGTGTAGTAATAATTCAAGTAAGAAGTTGATTACCTGAAACAACAAATAATGAGTAATCAATATGGTGATTAAATAAAATGTTTTATTTATACCCAGAGTTTGGGGCCATATGGGATTAGTATTATTTTTGTGTTTCACTTTGCATGTTTTGACTTCCTGAATAATTAAATTGGTTTAGAACAATCAAATTATTCGAACGGACCACAATCGTTCATATGTTGGAAGTAGGTATGAATGAAGACTGTCGTGAATTGTTGTGTGGATTGTCTAAAGTGTATTAGACATAAGCAAATGTTTGCTGCAACGTTCATGAGTGCTTATGAATATGAGTTTGAGCATTGGATTAAACCCACGCTCACTTGGATCACTTCATGGATTTTTATCACGAGTGATTGGTGAGACGATGATATCTTATATTCTTGAAACCGAGATGTGTAAGTTGTATCTTGCGAGTCGGTTACACATTGATAATATGTAAACGCACCAGTAACTTGGTGTTATAAAACATATTATTGTGTGTGATTCGGTGAGTGAGTGCAAGCAAGCATTGAATAAAATTTTATCTGTTCCTTTTATCCAAAGTAGGATGAAAGCGATATATGTGGGCCCCTCGAGGATTTAGTGATGGCATCTAAGCGCTTGGCCAAGCCAGGACTAATTTGATGTGTTCAATTTAGTCTATTATCAGTCGTCATAAATCGGAAATCGGGAAACAATACATAGACAGAGAGAATGATTTAAATTCATGTCTCAGTCTATACGATATCTAGAATGGAGGAATATATGATCCCTTATCTAAAGGACGCATATCTGATAAGATCAGAGTTGACAGCGGCTTTTGAAAGCTACGATAGCAGATCAGGATCTGAATTCATATGCATAATAGTTATTAGACTTATCCAAGTGGGAGACTTTTGGATTAGTGTCTCAGTCCATAACTATTTTGGTATGTACTTGACCCGATGGTGCATGGTCCTTTTGGGTTGCCTTCACCAAAACAACTTGATAGGATGAAATATCGAGAGAGAAGATTAATTATGTTTTATTAATATATTATGAGAATAATATATTAAAGGAGAAATCATATTGGTTAATTAATATTAGGCAAGAATTAATTGATAATTAATTTTGTGGCGAAAAGAGATTAATTAAACTTAAGGGACTGGAACTGTAATTATAAGATAATTGCATTTGGGCTATGGATTACCTTGGAATAATAGGTTGGACGAATTCTATGGGGAAACCCATTAGAAATCGTCCAAGGAATATTCTAAAAGGGTCCATGGGCTGCTTAGGGCTTAAGCAGTCAAATTAGGGTTTCCTAGTTGAAAACCCTAATAGCCTACATGTATATATAGTACCCTTAAACCCCAAAAACGTGGCTAAGAGTTTCACTAGGGTTTCTGGACGTTTTGGGTAGCCTCCTCTCTCCTTATTCTTCATCCTCTTGCTCTTGGTGTTTGTGAGCCATTAGAGGAGTGACACTTGTGACTCTAAGCTTTTTAAAGTCATTACAAGGAGGATTTGAGATTGTTATTGCTACATAACAATCAAGGTAAGATCTAAAAACCCTTTCATGTGTTAATATGATTAATTGTACTCTAGAAATAGGGTTTAATGTCTTGGATGAATTGCATGTACAATAGAGAAACCTAGATCCAAGCATTAGGGTTTGCATGAGCACATAGGATGTTCTTACGACCAAAACCCATCAAAAACTACCGCTGCCAACTCCAAATCATGAGTCGGGTAGTTCTTTTCATGCTCCTTCAACTGTCGAGATGCATACGCGATCACCTTATTTCGTTGGGTCAAAACACAACCCAATCCAACACCAGACACATCACTATAAACCGCGAAGTCTACAACTCCATCGGGTAGAGAAAGTATTAGTGCCTCGCATAGTTTTTTCTTTAGCTTCTCAAATGCTTCTTTATGCTTATCACTCCAAGCATAAGTAGCTCCTTTGTGGGTCAAAGCTGTCAATGGACTAGCGATCGAAGAAAAGCCTTGGATAAACCTTCGGTAATATCCAGATAATCCCTGAAAGCTTCGGATCTCCGTGGAACTTTTCGATTGTTCCCACTTCATTACAACTTCCATCTTTACTGGATCAACCATTATCCCTTCTTGGTTGACCACGTGACCCAAGAATTGGACTTCCAGAATCCAAAAATCACATTTGGAGAACTTAGCATACAGCTTCTCCTTCTTCAAGACTTCTAACACTTCTCGCAAGTGTCTACCATGCTCCTTTTGGCTTTTCGAGTAAATCAGAATGTCATCTATGAACACTATCACATATTTATCAAGGAACGAATTACAAACACTGTTCATTAAATCCATGAATGTTGTTGGAGCATTGGTCAGTCCAAATGATATTACCAAAAACTCGTAGTGTCCATATCATGTTCTGAATGCAGTCTTCTCTATATCATGCTCTCTTACTTTTAGCTGATGATATCCTAACCTCAGGTCGATCTTTGAAAAATAACATGAGCCTTGTAGTTGATCAAACAAGTCATTAATCCTCGGCAACATATATCTATTCTTTATTGTTGTCTTGTTCAGCTCTCTGTAATCGATGCACATTCTCATACTTCCATCTTTCTTCTTCATGAATAACACCGGAGCTCCCCAGGGTGGTGAAATAGGTCTACTGAAACCTTTGTCCAATAACTCCTGAAGTTGCATCATCAGCTCCTTCATCTCTGTCGGTGCTAATCGGTAAGGTGCTTTTGCTATTGGCGTCGTCCCTGGTAACAAGTCGATACATAATTCTACTTGTCTATCAGGCGGCAATCTGGGAAGATCTTCGGGAAATACTTCCGGATAATCACACACGATAGGAATGCTCCGCATCTCCTTTTTATCCTTCTTTGCATCAATCACAAATGCCAAATATGATGTACATCCTTTGGCCAAACACTTTCTGGCTTTCATTAGAGAAATGATCCCAGAACTTACTCTGTGATTGTCCCCATACACCATAAATGACTCTTTCCCTGGCGGGTTTACTTTGACTATCTTTTTTTTGCAGAATATCTCGACGTCATTGGCGCTAAGCCAATCCATTCCCAACACGATTTCGAAACCATTTAGTTCGATAGGCAATAATTCTTCGTGAAACTTATTCCCATTTAAGTTAATTAAGATGTTTTTCATACGATGGCTAACAGGTACAAACTTGCCACTAGCAACTTCGACTAATAAAACATTATCTAATTTATCGACAGGCAAAGCTAGTTTTCTACCAAATTCATGCGAAATAAAGGAGTAGTTGGCTCCATAATCAAATAAAATTTGGGCAGGCGGTTTGTTTATGAGAAAGGTACCTAAAGCGACATCAGCTTTATCTTTAGCAGCTTCCAGTGTCATCTGGAAGGCTCTCGCCTTCGGCTTTGGCGGAATGTTGGGTTTTGCTGCCTCCTTCTTCTTCAGATAATCTCTCGAGATGTGCCGCTCCTCACCGCAACCATAGAAAACTTTCATGGTGAGGGTGCATTCGTTGGTATAATGCCCTGGCTTTCCACATTTGAAGCATGTGGCTTCCCCGCCACATTTCCCATGATGCTTCTTCTTTCATTTTTCGCATCATATCACTTCGCCTCCTCCACCTCCTCTCGAACTAGACTTCGAGAATTTACCCTTTTTGCTGGACCCGAGGGTCCATCGATTTTCCTCTTTTCACCAACTTCTGACCTCTCTAGACCTTTCTCCCTGATCTGGGTCTCAACATTTCTAGCAGCCCAGATGGCGGTTTTCAATGTGGTTGCTTGCTTAACCATTGGACCATAGTCCGCTGGTAGTCCGAGGGCAAACTTGTTGACCTTAGAGAGTTCTGTTGGTACTAAATATGGGATAAGCTTCATCTTTTCTGTGAAACTAGCAGTGTATTCAGTAATGCTCAATTTCCCTTTCCTCAAATTCTGAAACTCATTATTGATTTCCAGAAGGTCCTGCTCGGAGCAGTATTGCAGTTTCAGTTATTCCACAAAGTCTTCCCAAGATATGTTTCTCGCTTCTCCCTTGGGCATAGAGTCAGCTAACAGCTTCCACCAACTCAACATGCCAAATTTTAGCAGAGGGATCGCAAGAGTGGTCTTCTGCCTGTTGCTGCATTCGCAACTTTCAAACATTGTCTCCATTTCGGACATCCAGTCCATAACTTGCACCGGCGTCAGGCTTTCGGATAGACATGGTGGTTTGGATGCCATGAAATCCTTATACTTACACCCACGCCCATCATTTCCTCCATACTGGTTTTTGTGTCTAACCACCGGTGGGTTGGCTTGATCAACAGTTCCACTGAAGTTTTCTCCCTCCGAGTGCCCTCCATTCTCCTCAGGCTTTACCACTTGAATTGACGGTTCTTCACGATTCTGCCTAAGCAGACGTCTTGTTTCTTTCATCTGACGATCCAACATCGTCTGAATTATCAATTGTACACCACCCATTGTTATCGGCTCAGGTGCAGCAACTACAATAGGTATTTTCTCAATCACTGGTGGTTGATTCCTGTTTTCATCAGCATTTCCCATTCCACTCCTTGTTCTCACCATTTTGATCTATACACCGAATAAGGTGAAATTAGATCCTCATTCATGATAGATATTCAAATCATCCTTATCACTCTTAAACGTTTACATGTTAGTTCTAATATCGTAACCATACACATAGAATCCTACACACATAAGGTTTCCAGATCCGGTCGACAACGTACCATAAATCCGAAAAAATAATATCATATATGGCAACATATAACATTTAGCACATAAAAGCATTTTTAGGCAACTTTCTTAAAATAAACTAGTGCTCGTGTCTAAAATATAACAGACACACATCTCATAATCTCCAATTAGCATTCTAAGTTTAAGTCTAGAAATCCTACAAATTCCTAGTTCGCTTAAACTAATGCTCTGATACCAACTGTGACATCCCCAAAATCGTGGCCAGAAAAGACCGGTTTCATTTATGCTTTTATGATAATTTCAGAGTAAATCCTTTTGATTTAAAAGAGTTGCGGAATTTGTTCCCAAAAACAAAGTATGATAAAATAATATTTACCAAAGCATTTCATAAAGAAATGTATTTTCATTATATAATCAAAACTCGGGATGTCATGTTCCGATACAGACACAAAAGCATAAACAACAAAAGATAGACCATACAGCAGTTACATATAACAACTGGTCTAATAAACAAAATAACTTGATGATTCATCCATCTTATGCCCTCACGCCACTACCTGTATTACAAATAAACTGAGTGGGTTAGGCTTGGGAGCCTGGTGAGCATATAGGTTTTTCAACCCGCAATAAATGATTATATTTAATTTCATCACCAACCAACAATAATCCGATTACCATTCCCGTTATCCTCACTTTATGTCCCTAAAACAACATCTATCTCAAGGGACCTAATCTAGGATTTTCATCGGGACGAACATTACTGCAAAGGGGTTTCCTCAACAGTAGATGTCCTAAAGGAAACCATTAGGGGGATAGAGTACACCGGTGAACTCATCGTTCACAACACCTACAGGTTATGAGCCTGCTAGCGTTCCACCGGACTGTCTAGAAATAGTCAGTGGTCGTTATCCATACTCCGCTGAATAACTAGATTAACAACAACAACATCGAGGCCTCTCATATGTTTATCACACATCAACTATCTACCCATGTTCTACCCAACATATTGGTAGATAAAAATATATATTTTTATACATAGTTTAAAACCGGTATAGCATCCTCATTCAATACATATTCCAAACAACAAATGAGACACATACACATAACACGTATTTCATAGAGAATAAATCATATCCATGAGATAGAAGAAAGTGAATATACATTCACACATATAACAACAAAAATATACACATAATACGTATTTCGTATAAAATACTTCGTAATTATGCATTAGAAGAAAGTAACTACACACTCACTTGATCAGAAGATGATCGGACAACACTACGACTTGTAGAAGTAGTATTCTTCGGTAGATCTGGAAGATCTTCACAAAAAACCGGGCTCCTCGTGGGCAGAGATTCGGCTCGGGAATCTCACTTCTCGGGATCTTCGGGGCTTCGGGACTTGCTTCGGGGCTCAGGAATGATACCGGGGCTTCGGGATATAACTTGCACGCAAAACGATGCAAAACGGGAGAGAGAAGAGAATTTGGGCAAAAGAATCGGCTGCCCTTGACTTCCTTTTATAGGGGCTGGAAACCTCGATTATGCTGGGTGTATTTCGATGTCATGGCGTGCGTATGGATCGAGTGACGTCACTGCATGTGTAGCTGAGGCGGTTCCGGGTACGCTGGGCGTACTCCATTATGCTTAGCGTAACCCGATTAATCAAACTTCAAAATTGCGTAAACTTCACATACGAGCTCCGTTTTTGACGTTCTTTATATCCACGTCAAGGTGACACTATGCTCTACAACTTTCGTTTAGACTCTGTCGGCTAATTTTGACTTTATTTTTATTATATATTTCTAGTAGGCCGGGACAGGAAAACTCTGTTATAAATTCATAACTTCTTTATTTGATGTCCGTTTTCATCTGTCTTTTCACCCTTGCACTACTATCAACGAGATCTTAATTTCTCGTTTAGATTGTTTAGACCAACAATCACTCAATCTCGAATTCTAGTTTCGGGCTGCATACTGCTAAGCTAGAACTTAGAAAAATCATAATTTCCTCATAGGAAGTCAAATTTGCGCATTCTTTTTATGCATGCTCTCGTTTTAACGAACTCTACGACATTCATGTAGATCACTAAGGTTAAATATCGCTCTAACATAAATTCACTATTTACGTCATTCAACGTCGTGTCGGTTCTGTCGCAAAACTTCGACAGGTCATAACTTCTTCGTTATAACTCGGATTTCGGCATTCTTTAAATATTCGAAAACCTCGTTTCAACTACTACAACATTATCCATAGAGATCGGCTTTATCTAACATTTCATTTTGATGCTTATTTTCATACTTAATTCAATTAAGACACACAATTAAGCACAAAACACATAATACTCAAATAATACACTTCTATTATTTCGAAACGGGTTACAAAGGTTAACCGGACTATTACATCGCTATTAACGACAAGCCCAAAAACACAGGCGTTACGTTCGTTCTTGTACAATGTTCGGTAAATATCATCAAGTTTCAAAAATGGATTTGAATAAAAGATATTCGATTTGAATAATGTTTTATGTTAATGGTTTGTTTCAATTTTTTGTAACATATTCATGGTTGAGATTTTTGGTTTCATCGGGTTTTGGATTTACTTTCGGGAGAAGGCGATGGGATTAGGTGGCTGTGGCACCAATGGTGATTGTTGGAGGTGTTCTTGAAGAGCAGAAAAACAATTAAAATGAGAGAGGGTATGAAGAGGATGGGGTGTAGGGTTTTTTGGTGGGTCCCTTATCAATGAATTAATTTATTTATTTTCTTTAATAAAAAAACTAAAAAGAAATATTATGTGCATTATAGTCATTTCCTATTAGGAACGGACTTAACCCATAACAAAATCAAAGCCTAGGGACGATCTGAGTGCAAATGAAAGGATAGGGACCAAATGGGAAATTTTGGAAAACCATATGGACGATTTTAGTAATTTGTTCTTTTTGTTTAGTAAAGAAGAAATAACAACTAACACAAATTATATTGTATTCCTATTCAGAAAAATGGTAGAATAGAGCCAAAAGATGTTGCAAAATGTCTTATAGATTACAAATTTCATCGCCTAACAATGTGATGGTTGGTTCAGTGACACTGATGATTGAATCCAATGAAAGTGAGACCAAGGTATGCCTTTTCTTTTCTTTTTTTAAAGCAAAGTTAATGCTTTTTCATTTCCTCTCATTTTATATAATATACCATGTGTAATTTTTGAGTAGTAGATTCATTTGGACATGTTTGTGATGCTTTGATATGAATAGTGGATCTATGGTTGAATTGCAGATTATGATGTTCCTCCTTGCCTTGATTTTTGCCATTGTACATAGTGGATTGGCTACCCTTAGAGACCCTGGTGAAAAACTACAATTATGAGTTCTCATTTTTGTTATAATGTTTTTCAATTGATGATTTGTAACATCATGTTTTGATAAATTTCTTATTTCGAGATTATGGTTAATAAAAGGATCAAGTAAAGGTCTTGGGCTTCAAGGGAATAGGGTTTATACCCTATTGGATGTTGATAATATTGGTTATGAGATCTAAGCTCCTGGTTTGTGTTTTGGAGTCAAAAGGTAAAATAGGAAAAGTGATGTATTAGAATTGTTTCATGAAATAAGGATTTTCGTTTGGTATGTTTTAAGTCAAAAGTAATTAGATAGGATTATGGAGATCTTCAATACCTTTAGGTGCATATAAAGAACGTCGAAAATGGAGTTGAAACGAAGAAGTTATGGCTTTTGAACTTGAAGTGAAAATAAGGACTTTTGATTACCCATGGCGTGATTTAAGGTTACGTAGGGTGTAGCATGCTGATTTTGGACGCATTTTTAATGAGAACAACAAGGCATAACTTAGGTTACACATGGCATAATCTGGGCAGATCAAAACCCTAATTCTTCGATTTTGAGCCCTATTTAAGGGCTCTAACTTGTGGGAAACCCTCTCATTACCAGCTTCCATCACCTAATATCATTCCTTGAGAAGCACAAGCCTCATCTCACTTGTTTTCGATCATTGGCATCATGCTTAAGTATATATCTCCATTGGAAGGTGGAATCTTGAAGAACAAGGATGTGGAAAAGTATATAGATGAAGGGTTCATGTATGGATCCAACAAGATTAATTCATTCTTAAACCATTGTGAGTAAAAAGCTTCAAACACGCTCATTGGTTTCATAGATCTTGTTAATTGTCATATTTGTCACTTTTTGGTCCCTTGAGCTTGTGTTTTGGGAGTTGATGTAACTCCAACACCTTTTGAGCTATATGGAACCTCTTGGGACTTATTAGACTTGGAAAGTTGTGCTTTGGTACTTGTTCATTAATCCATAACATTTTTGGTCATTTTATTGCATAAAGTTTAGATCTTAAAAGTCTGTGACCATATTATGGATAAAGTTGGAAACATAATCCATCTAAACATCATATTGATTCAAATCTGAAGGTTGGAGACTTGAACTTAATGGATTAAGATGAGAAAGATGCATTTTTGGTCCCTTTTAGGCCAAAAAAGTAGATCTTGGTTGTTTGGACCATCCTAATGGATAAATTTGGAAAGTTTATCCATTATAGAGCTATTAGGAATTTGATCTGAGCTTTGAGTGAAAGGTCTTACTGTATTAAGTGCTTAAAATAAAGTTTGGCAAGGGACACTGTAGGCATGGAGTAATCTGGACTACGCCCAATGTAGTCCGATTCTTGCTCGTTTTTTGGATAAGACTCTACGCCCTGCGTAGAGTAAGACACATGTCGTGCGTAAGTCAATAGAAGGTTGACCGTTGACTTTTTGACCATGTTAACTTTTAGTCAACTACAAGGGGTTGAGGAATTAGAAGGGAAAAATGGTTTTTTTTTTCCAAATAAGGATTTATCTTGGTATTTGGAATTTCTAAGTTGGAGTATTTATATTAGTTGCTAATTAGGGTTTGGTTTATGGATATATTAGTGGGTGGGACTTCATCATCGGTAGCTCGTATGTAAGATCAATTTATTTATTGATCGAGGTGAGTCTCTTCACTATACTTGTGGGTCAAAGGCCCCAATGACAGCCCATTAAATTATGTTCATGGGATGTTAGTTGTCTTTGTGACTCTTGCCTGTGTTTGTATGTATGTTTTTGGGTAGGACCCGATGAATTCCGAGTGAGGTGTGACGAATGTTGGGCGGGACCCGATGTATGTATGGTATGTGGTATTTTGGGAAACTCACTAAGCTTTGTGCATACGGTTTATGTTTAAAATGTTTTAGGTACTTCTAGTTTCAATAGGAAGGGCCTGGCTTGATTGCACTGCATTCCCTGGGGATTTGTTTCTCACTAAATATTTACGAATTACTCTGATATTTTGAGAATACTTTGACTCGGATCATCTTTTGGAACAATGAATGAATGGTTTTAACTTATTTACAATGAAATTTTTACTTAGTATTTCTGGGATGTTACAACTTGGTATCAGAGCCTTGGTTTGAGGGATTTGGGCACAATCTCGAGTGTGTCTAAACTCAAACAGAGGACTTGATAAAATCTTTTAAAAGAAAATGAGTTTTCCAAAAAGTTTTTTAAGAAAAAGAGGTGCGACGCAAATAATTAGTCGAGCTCAAGTAAGTATTTCCAAAAATAACCATACATTTGTTATGCTTATTGTTTTGGTATGCGTACATAAGAATTGCATGATAGATTAGAGCTAAGTATCTTCTCAGGATTTGCAGATAAAATTCTATGAGAAATGCCTTTATATGCCTGTTGATTGAGCTTTTGGAACTGCATGCTAGTATGGATTTTAGAAGTTGGATAAAATGGCTTGTTTAGGTGATGTACTGTTTAGATGACTCGATGCTCGAATGTTATTTGCTTTGTGCTCTTAGAGACCTCCAATAATATTAGCTAACTATTAAGCGAATATGTTAGTTTACATGTTGCAAGGATTAGATAATTTTAAAAAGTTGGGTTTAACTCTATTGCACAACTCTTGTTTTAGTCCAACCGTTATAGTGTGAGACCTTTCAGTCGAAGAATTATCTAGTGCCTATAGCATGTAATTATATTTGTGAGGTAGTTAGAAGGTAGTAGAGGGATTCTCTTCTACAGTTGATGACAGAGAGTGGTGTGTAGGGAATCGTAGGACAACCTAGGAAGAACGTTAGAATGTGCTTGTGTGAGCATTTTCAGAAGAGGGATCTTAGATGGATAAACTAAGAAGATTAACAGTGTTTACTCGTTTGAGGGCGGGTACTTGTGGTTGAATAAGACGGTAGTGGATATGAGTAGTTACTTAGAGGATCCAGAATGATTCTTGAGGAAAGTAAGGATAGGTGTGTAAGGTAGTATTGGGTCTATATTACTGAAAGGATAGGATTCGTACTCGAATTGGGGAAAATTTTAGGGATTTAAGGAGCTTGTTGGAGGTAGATTGTATGGTTAGGCACCATGATTCATTGCAGTATGTTTTCGTCTTTATCATTTACGGTTGGTCAGACTGAGGATGGGCCTGATAATTATTTGGTGCCTTAGTGGCCATGTTAGTTTGGAATTGAATGGTGCAGACCGAGGTGATTTAGTTGATTTTGAGGTCTCTACAACCTTGCTTGAGGTAGTTCCAGTTGATTCACGGTAAAAAGAAGCGATTGTGATGACCGGCTCTAGGTTTGCAACCAAATGTTGAGTGATTGGCAGACGGATTGGGATGTCCCTATATACAATGGGGGTTATGTTCTTCCAGCCTTCTACATTCGGGTGAAAGAGAGAGCAGACATGATATTTTCAGAGTTGGGATGTAGACGTAGCATGGGGTAAATAGTTGTGTTTTATTATTTATTTATTTTTACTTTTTTTTGCGGCAACTATGGTAGTGTGGGATTGAAAAGGAGGATTCTTGTGGTATGGTTGCCTTGAGATGAGATCAAGGGTTTGCTTTCTTTGAATTTAGTTAGGTCAAGTGCCAGTTGATTGTTTGAAGTGATCAACAGAAGTGAATTCAGAATGAAAAAATTTATTTTCTCTAATGTATCCTGACAAAGAAAATGATGTTTCTTGTATTTATGAATAATGCTCACGATGACTTGTTTGTTAGGGATTTATAGGCAAGGTGTTTGGTAGTTACTTTTTTTATAGATAAAGAATCAATGTTATGAATAGACTTTCAAGAATTATTGCTTGTGCATCTGCATGAGATTCTTGATGTTAGAGGTGGTTATCATTGGGATGTTTCCAAGGTTTCCACCTGAGATTCAAAATCTATTTGAGTTGGCGTGGTCTTTATCTGGAAGATCAACTTGAGTTGTGTTATACATTCCAAGGGTCAGAGATGTCATGTATCTAGTTGAGCCGGTTTGATTTATGGTTTATTTGTAATGCTAGTTAGTGGTAGGTCGAACCCTAAGTGGGGGAGAACTGGGTATTCTACTTGGAGGATCATCGATCTGTTAGAGTTTATGGTTTTAGAGTAGGGATCATAGGGATATGCGGTCTGTGTATGCGAGATTTTGGTTCAAAATTAGGTTAAGTCGGGAGTGCAGAGCAAGTTTCCATCAGATGTATGTGATCAAGAATGCATGAGTTGTCTTCATGGCAGAAAGCTGTTGGACAAGGAGCTCATTGTATCCAGTGATTCCTTTTGGGATGATAATAAACAGATCAAGAGGTTTTTGGGTTGCTCAAGTGTAGTAATGGTTGTTAAGGGATTTGTCAACTCGTGGTATAGATTGTTACCAATAGTCTAGGTTGGGAAGTTGTTGATCGATAAATCAGTTTCAGATTTTGGTATGTTTTATTCCACCTGGGCTTTTTTCAATAGTGAATCGGATCAGTGGATTAGTCATCAACAAATTCTCGATCATTGGTCATTTTGTTCATCGTCAATAACCGAGGTTCTTCGAAAGTTTCTAGCTTTCAATGGCTGCGTCACCTTATCGTCAAAATCTATACATTGTACCTTTTGGTTTCTGGATATGGGTACCAATTAGGGCCAAGATCCTCAACCCTATTCAGCATCTCGGATCTTCAAGAACTTTTAGGATCCCAGACATATCTCAGGATCCTGACTGCTATTATATTTATTTCCTAACAATTCTAAACTATATATATATATATATATATATATATATATATATATATATATATATATATATATATATATATATATTTCTAGTATTTTTATCACATGTGCAGAATTAGTCAACATAAGACTCCTTCTGAACAAAGAAACACTTCAATCAGGCAAAAGAATCGGGAATACCAAGTCAAACCATTGTGTTCATTTTTATTCGAGAGGATCCCGAAGTTTTACTTAGCCTAGACTATGAATACACATGTATTTTGTGCACAACACACATCTAGACTCACTGCAGTACTTGTACTCGTATATTCATCATATCATCTGTAGCTCATCTTTCAATTAACAAAAATAACAAGGCATGTGATCATTATCACCTCCCAAGGTTTT
The DNA here is from genome assembly GCF_002870075.4 of Lactuca sativa. Lineage (NCBI taxonomy): Eukaryota > Viridiplantae > Streptophyta > Magnoliopsida > Asterales > Asteraceae > Lactuca > Lactuca sativa. The sequence goes on from NC_056628.2 coordinate 188,244,650, forward strand.
GTGCCAAAGATCCTAGCAAGGTTCAAGGGCATTCCTTGTAAACCACTTATACAATCTTATTCTAATTTCGACAAACACTTTACTAACAACCACCATAGCCTCTCATTCAATTTTATTAATTTAGTAAAGCTTTTCACCAAAAAATTTGGCACCCACCGTGGCGCTATGGTGTTCGTAATCCACAAAAATCATGTCTACACAACCAACCCTTTCTTCCTCCTCTGTTCCCTATTTTCACCCAAAAAAGCTTCCACCTCCTCCGAGCGGGCTACCTGGTTAGAGGAACACTTCCGATGTACCAAAAAGTAATAGTCTCCCGGTTGCTCCAAGATCCTTGGGATCCAAGGATCCTCCTGCCTCGATCTCCAATAGAAACTCTTCTTCATGATTAAGACGTTGACACAACAGGTGGCTCAGTAATAGGAAGACAACAGAACGATGCTCAAGGAACTGGAAAGGATAAAGGTAGAGATCCGCAAACCTTAGGATCCATGGGGAAACGCTTGAAATCAATAGTTCCAACATCCATTCCTACCCCAACAGGGAGAACAATCCCAAACATCCAAACTCCTGTGACCCAGGACCTTGATGAGACATTCAATACTCCTAATAATAGAAATATTGGTAACTTCATTAATAGTAACACTATCAATACTAACTCTATGGATCTTGATGCAGGAATAATTCCAATTATGGCCAAAAAAATCCAACAACTAAGACAGGTGATCTCAAGTGTATTAGGGGTGGTCCCACCCATACTGGAAACATCCCACTAGTCACAAAATCTCAAGATTCGTTCCTCGATAGCTAACACTATAGTTCCTAAGCGATTCGAAACTTCGAGCATGAAGTCGTACGTTGGAACCACGGATCCTAAAGAGCATATCACACAATATATAGAGAGAATGGAGATCAATTCTATTCCATCACACTTAAAAGAAGCTTGCTTATGCAAAGGCTTCAGATCAACTCTTATAGGATCAACCTTAAAAGTGGCTCCTTAACGTTCCTACTTATTCTATTACCTCTTTTGTTCATTTAGATAATATTTTCAATGAATTCGAGGTATCATGAACTACTACTAAAAACCAACTTTTTTTCTTTTTAGACAAATGATATCACGTCAGGTCTTTGGATGGATCCAGATCAATGGGTCGGCCAGCCCCGACCAATGAGCATACGGAATCTATACTCGAGCATTCAACTGGTTTCCTGACAGGATATGTAACAGCCCGGAATCTCAGGTATTATTAAAATTATGTTTTTGGGGTGATTTAAGAAGGGACTCGGCGAGTTGGAGCCTAGACTCGCCGAGTAGGATCGCAGACTTGGTCGCGGGTCCGCGACTGGACTCGACGAGTCCAGATATGGACTCGGCGAGTCGACGCTGTTTAGCGAAAACCCTAACCGTTCAGGTTTGGGACGTATAAAAGGGGTCCATTGGCCGTCATTGTTCGTTTTAGCCTTCTGAGAAGAACCCTAAATCGATTTAGTGCAGCAGAAGCAAGGATCTTAGGCCATTGTTGGTTATAGAAGAGTGGGTGTGCAAGGAAGAGGAAGGATTGGCTAAAAGAGCAGCAAGGGGTCACATTCTGAGGATTGGGAATACAGAGAATACATCATCCAGGTAAGAATTCGTGTATGCTCTGCTATATTGATGTATTTATGAAATTAGGGTTTATAGAACCCATTTAGTGATTTGATGAAGTAATGCCTTGTTACCCCACGACTATAATCTTGTATTAGGACCTTTAGAGGTCCAGAAGGCCCCATGCATGTGTACTTCGGGACGAGACCTATCTCAGGAAGCAGTTACTCGTCTGCATGGCATGGACTCGCCGAGTTGTTCTTCAGACTCGGTGAGTAGCTTGAAGATTTACTGGGACTCGCCGAGTTGTTCATCAGACTCGGCGAGTGGAGTCGGGGTGGCCCCGCGATTCTTCCACAAGGACCTCGTCGAGTCAAGAGGAATACTCGACGAGTAGAAAGGGAATATTCAGGAATTTGTGAGGACGACCAGACTCGCCGAGTCGCCATGGTACTCGCCGAGTCCAGTCGAGTTGACCGTTGACCGTTGACCAGAGTTGACCTAAGTCTGACTTCTTAGGGATAGTCACACTTAGATGATATGAGTGCTAATGAGTTATGTAATGCTATAGGAGGGTTGTAGCTCGTTGGTTTGTGCACGAGTGATTTCAGGAGTTGCTAGCTTTCAGCATTTACGAGGTGAGTCTTCTCACTATACTGTACCCGGAAGGGTTTGACTGTGTGACCGGAAGGTCGGATATGATATGTGATATGTATGCTATATGTGGTATGTTATATGTTATATGTGCTATGTATGTTATGGGCCGGAAGGCGATTATATTATGGGCCGGAAGGCAATTATATTATGGGCCGGAAGGCGATATGATGTGTGATGGACCGGAAGGTCGGCGTGGGTAAGGCCGGAAGGTTTACCCAGCAGGGACGGAAGTCCCCTGAGACACATGGACCGGAAGGTCGGGCCTGGAAAGGCGTATGTGCGTAAGTTGTATATTGGGGAACTCACTAAGCATTTATGCTTACAGTTGTTGTGCATGTATTTCAGGTACTAGCGAGGACCGTGGGAAGGCGCCGGCATGATCAATACACACTGAAGATTGTTTTATGATCTTGGGAGTTTGAATAATTGTATTGACCGGATAATTAAACTGTTTATGCCTTGTTTTTAATGGAAATAATTATGTCTTAAAAATGAAAAATTTGTTTGAAAAATTTGAGTTGTAACAATTGGTATCAGAGCCTTGGTTTGAGGGATTCGGGTGCACCTTCGGGGGTAACTGAACTCAAACCGAGGATTTGAGGAAACTTTTCAAATAAAGGCATAAACTTTTATAAATGGTTTTGTGGTAAGCAAGAAAGAAGCAGTGTGTACGATCAGTCAGCGCCCGAACGGTAAAGATCCCCAAAATACCTTACAATATTATATGATATGAATTGTTATGCATGCTAGAAGACTAGGTATTCATGATAGGACTAGAGTGGCCTGATTTGTGATGCCTTAGTCTAGGGAAGTTGCTTATATGAGATGCTTTGCTAGTATGCGGGTAGATAGAGCGTATCAGAAGTAGAGTACTCACTATCTGGAGTTTGGGGAGGAGGACTTGGGATGAACATTGATGCGGTGTGGTCGGTAGTATTGGGCCCGTACTACCGAGGACACCGGGTCAGTGGGAGGCCCAAGTAAGAATCCCTGGATATCTGGGACTGAGTAGGGTTGCGTGTCGAGTACGATTATACTCGGTAGAATCTCTGATAGTTTTATGTTGTATTTCAGAGATATCATGGTTAGACCGCGGCACGGGGCAAGTACGAGCGGTGTGAGTGACGAGGATATTCGTCAGATGATCCACGAGGAGGTGGCGGCGGCGATCCGGGCTGAGATCCCGGAGATGTTTGGGTCTATCAAGACCACCCTGATGGAGACGTTCGACGAGCGGTACGCCGCATTGACCGAGGCTGCAACCGCTGCAGCTACCGCAGCTGTGGCCCCTGCTAGGCCACAGGGGGGTGATTCATTGCTGTTCCGAGAGTTCAGCAACACGAAGCCACCAGAGTTCGATGGGACGCAGGATCCGATTGCTGCGATGAGGTGGATCGCAGATATAGAGGGGTGCTTCTATACTTGTTCATGCCCGGAGCACCTGAGGGTACGGTTCGCTTTGAACCAGCTCCGTCTGGGAGCGAAGGATTGGTGGAAGTTCGTGACAGCGAATTTCACTTTGGCAGAGATTACAGCGGTGACATGGGAGGGGTTTACTGCCATGTTCAGGGATGAGTACGTTCCCCCAGTGGAGAGGGAACGATTGGTGCAGGAGTTCTTAACCCTCAAGCAGGGTACCGATTCTGTTGCGGTGATTACACGGAAGTTTCATGAGAGGGCGATGTTTTGCCCTGAGCTGGTGTCCTCAGAGCAGGCTCGGATGAGCCGATACTTGGGTGTCTTGAGGAGGGATATTCGGGAGTTTGTGTCAAACTCCACTTACCATACTTTTGCTGAGCTTCAGGCGAATGCCAGGAAGCGCGAGATCGAGTTGGAGACTCAGGCTAGGGAGGAGGCCGAGTCTCAGCGGGTGGATCGGCGACCGGCTCAGTTCCAGCCGGCAGCCAAGCGGACCAAGTCCGCTGATTCGAGGACAGGAGGGTCGAAGGGTCGCACTTGCGGGAAGTGCGGCAAGAGTCACGATGGAGTATGTCGATCTGGTGCTTGCTACAAGTGTGGCAAGGAGGGGCACATTGCTAGGGAGTGCCCCAAGGGATTTTCGGTTTGCTTTCATTGCAACCAGACTGGCCATAGGAAGGCCGAGTGCCCTCAGCTTCTTCAGGGATCTGCACCTGCTGCCGGAGTCCCTGCGACTCGACCGGTGAAGGCCGAGGCCCCGAGGGCTCGGGGAAGAGCCTTTCAGCTGACAGCGGAGGAGGTCCGCGCTGCGCCCGATGTTGTGGCAGGTATGTTGTAATTCTTGTAATTATTTTAATGTCGATATGTTATGCTTATGTTATTATGCGCGTAGGTACTTTCCTTGTGAACTCTATGCCTGCCTTAGTGTTATTTGACTCGGGTGCGAGTAGGTCCTTTGTGTCCTTGGCCTTTAGTCAGCATATTGGCGTTAGTCGTGAGTCGTTGAGTCGACCTTTGAGAGTCTCTATAGCTGACGAGAAGGTGATTTGTGCTACGGAGGTTCTTCGGGGATGTGTACTAGAGATTTTTGGGGTTGGATTCCCGATTGATCTGATTCCTATCGCGATGGGGGATGTCTGTGTCATCGTGGGCATGGACTGGCTGAGCCGGTTCGGCGCTGTCATCGACTGTGAGCGTCAGTTGGTGACTATACGAGACCCTAGAGGGGGAGTTCTTTCGGTATACGGCGAGGGTACCCGTTCGGGATCAGCTTTTTGTTCGGCCGCTAGGGCGAGGCAGTGTCTACGGCAGGGCTGTAAGGGTTTCGTGGCGTATGTGATGGATACGCGGGAGGTTTCTGAGAAACCGAAGTCAGTTGAGGAAGTTCCGGTGGTGCGCGAGTTTTCAGATGTCTTTCCCGAGGAGTTGCCGGGAGTACCGCCTGCGAGGCAAGTAGAGTTTAGTATCGATCTGGTTCCGGGGGCAGCGCCTATTGCCAAAGTGCCCTATCGTCTTGCACCTCCAGAGATGCAAGAGTTGTCCTCGCAACTCCAGGAGTTGCTGGGAAAGGGATTCATTCGGCCGAGCAGCTCGCCATGGGGAGCACCTATTCTGTTCGTCAAAAAGAAGGATGGTTCACACCGGATGTGCATTGATTACCGGGAGTTGAACAAGCTAACGGTCAAGAACCGTTACCCGTTGCCGAGGATCGATGATTTATTCGATCAGTTACAGGGAGCATCTTGGTTTTCCAAGATCGATCTGAGGTCAGGATACCATCAGGTGAGAGTACGGGATGAAGACGTCCAGAAGACAGCGTTTAGGACGCGATATGGACATTATGAGTTTGTGGTGATGCCTTTTGGACTCACCAATGCCCCGGCTGTGTTCATGGATCTCATGAACAGGATATGCAGGCCGATGTTGGATCGGTCGGTGATCGTATTTATCGACGACATTCTGGTGTATTCGAGATCGAGAGAGCAACATGAGGAGCATTTGAGGGAGGTCCTTGAGGTATTGAGGTCGGAGAAACTTTATGCAAAGTTCTCCAAATGTGACTTCTGGTTGCGGGAAGTCCAGTTTCTAGGACATGTGGTTAATCAGAAAGGGATATTGGTCGATCCGGCCAAGGTTGAGGCGGTGATGAGTTGGGAGGTGCCGAAGTCACCCTCTGAGATCAGAAGCTTCCTTGGGTTGGCAGGGTATTATCGGAGATTTATCAAGGATTTCTCCAAGATCGCAGTGCCACTCACCAGATTGACCCGGAAGGGTGTTACGTTCTCATGGGGGCCCGAGCAGCAGACCTCCTTTGAGACACTTCGCCAAAGATTGTGCGAAGCCCCGGTATTAGCTCTTCCAGAGGGGATGGAAGATTTCGTGGTATATTGCGACGCATCGATTTCGGGATTGGGTGCAGTGTTAATGCAGAGGGGTCATGTGATAGCTTATGCGTCGAGACAGCTGAAGCCTCATGAGGCGAGATATCCCACGCATGATTTAGAGTTGGGGGCAGTAGTGTTCGCTCTCAAGATTTGGCGTCACTACTTGTATGGGGTTCGATGTACGATATACACAGACCATAAAAGTTTGAAGTATTTGATGGATCAACCCAACCTAAATATGCGTCAGAGGAGGTGGTTGGATGTGGTCAAGGATTATGATTGTGAGATCCTGTACCACCCAGGCAAGGCTAATGTGGTAGCCGATGCATTGAGCCGCAGGGCGGAGAGCACTCCATTGCGAGATGTGTGCTTGAGACTGACCGTGATGACTCCTGTATTGGATGATATTCGTAGGGCACAGGCTGAGGCTGTGCGACCAGAAATGCAGAAGAAAGAGCGGGTTGTGGGGTTAATCTCAGAGTTTGTCAAGGATAGTCGAGGCCTTATGACGTTTCAGGGTCGGATTTGGGTGCCGTTCGTGGGCGGTACGCGTATTACGTTGATAGAAGAGGCTCATAGATCGAAATTCTCGATCCATCCCGGTGCTACAAAGATGTATTTGGATTTAAGGAAGGAATATTGGTGGCCCTGTATGAAGAGGGACGTGGCATGGTTCGTTGAGAGGTGCTTGACCTGCCGTAGGGTTAAGGCTGAGCACCAGAGACCGCATGGCAAGTTACAGCCATTGGAGATCCCCGAGTGGAAGTGGGAACAGATTACTATGGATTTTATCACCAAATTGCCGAGGACTGCTAGGGGAGTTGACGCAATTTGGGTGATCGTGGATAGATTGACAAAGAGTGCACACTTCCTTGCCATCAGTGAGAGTTCTTCGGCGGAGAAATTGGCGGAGATATACATGAGAGAGGTGGTATCTCGGCACGGGGTGCCGATCTCGATTGTGTCAGACCGTGATGTGCGCTTTACTTCCAGATTCTGGAAGAAATTCCATGAGGAGCTGGGTACTAAATTGCATTTTAGTACCGCATACCATCCCCAGACAGACGGTCAGAGCGAGCGGACAATTCAGACACTGGAGGACATGCTCCGAGCGTGTGTGTTAGACTTCGGGGGTAGTTGGGATGCGTATTTACCATTGGCAGAGTTTTCCTACAACAACAGCCATCATTCGAGCATTGGTATGCCGCCTTTCGAGCTGTTGTATGGTAGGAGGTGTCGGACTCCCATTTGCTGGGGAGAGGTGGGACAGAGAGTGATGGGCAGCACGGAGATCATACTCCAGACGACAGAGCAGATTCAACAAGTGAGACAAAGATTATTGACTGCCCAGAGCCGACAGAAGAGTTATGCAGACAGGCGCCGATCCGAGCTTGAATTTCAAGTCGGCGACTTCGTTCTCCTGAAGGTCTCTCCTTGGAAAGGAGTGATTCGATTCAGGAAGAGGGGCAAATTGGGGCCCCGGTATATTGGACCATTTCGTGTGGTTGCAAGGATAGGCCGGGTAGCCTATCGGTTGGAGTTGCCAGCGGAGTTAGGTCAGATCCATGACACTTTTCATGTATCGCAGTTGAGGAAGTGCATACCCGATGAGTCGGCAGTGGTTCCATTGGAGGATATTCAGGTGGATGCGAGCCTGAATTACGCGGAGAGACCAGTGGCGATCAGGGATCGGAAGATCAAGGTTTTGAGGAACAAGGAAGTACCTCTGGTGTTGGTTCAATGGCAACACCGTAAGGGATCAGAAATGACTTGGGAACCGGAGCGCGAAATGCGGGAGCAGCATCCGGAACTATTTGCAGAGTAAGACTTCGAGGGCGAAGTCTAATCCAAGTGGGGGAGAGTTGTAACAGCCCGGAATCTCAGGTATTATTAAAATTATGTTTTTGGGGTGATTTAAGAAGGGACTCGGCGAGTTGGAGCCTAGACTCGCCGAGTAGGATCGCAGACTTGGTCGCGGGTCCGCGACTGGACTCGACGAGTCCAGATATGGACTCGGCGAGTCGACGCTGTTTAGCGGAAACCCTAACCGTTCAGGTTTGGGACGTATAAAAGGGGTCCATTGGCCGTCATTGTTCGTTTTAGCCTTCTGAGAAGAACCCTAAATCGATTTAGTGCAGCAGAAGCAAGGATCTTAGGCCATTGTTGGTTATAGAAGAGTGGGTGTGCAAGGAAGAGGAAGGATTGGCTAAAAGAGCAGCAAGGGGTCACATTCTGAGGATTGGGAATACAGAGAATACATCATCCAGGTAAGAATTCGTGTATGCTCTGCTATATTGATGTATTTATGAAATTAGGGTTTATAGAACCCATTTAGTGATTTGATGAAGTAATGCCTTGTTACCCCACGACTATAATCTTGTATTAGGACCTTTAGAGGTCCAGAAGGCCCCATGCATGTGTACTTCGGGACGAGACCTATCTCAGGAAGCAGTTACTCGTCTGCATGGCATGGACTCGCCGAGTTGTTCTTCAGACTCGGTGAGTAGCTTGAAGATTTACTGGGACTCGCCGAGTTGTTCATCAGACTCGGCGAGTGGAGTCGGGGTGGCCCCGCGATTCTTCCACAAGGACCTCGTCGAGTCAAGAGGAATACTCGACGAGTAGAAAGGGAATATTCAGGAATTTGTGAGGACGACCAGACTCGCCGAGTCGCCATGGTACTCGCCGAGTCCAGTCGAGTTGACCGTTGACCGTTGACCAGAGTTGACCTAAGTCTGACTTCTTAGGGATAGTCACACTTAGATGATATGAGTGCTAATGAGTTATGTAATGCTATAGGAGGGTTGTAGCTCGTTGGTTTGTGCACGAGTGATTTCAGGAGTTGCTAGCTTTCAGCATTTACGAGGTGAGTCTTCTCACTATACTGTACCCGGAAGGGTTTGACTGTGTGACCGGAAGGTCGGATATGATATGTGATATGTATGCTATATGTGGTATGTTATATGTTATATGTGCTATGTATGTTATGGGCCGGAAGGCGATTATATTATGGGCCGGAAGGCAATTATATTATGGGCTGGAAGGCGATATGATGTGTGATGGACCGGAAGGTCGGCGTGGGTAAGGCCGGAAGGTTTACCCAGCAGGGACGGAAGTCCCCTGAGACACATGGACCGGAAGGTCGGGCCTGGAAAGGCGTATGTGCGTAAGTTGTATATTGGGGAACTCACTAAGCATTTATGCTTACAGTTGTTGTGCATGTATTTCAGGTACTAGCGAGGACCGTGGGAAGGCGCCGGCATGATCGATACACACTGAAGATTGTTTTATGATCTTGGGAGTTTGAATAATTGTATTGACCGGATAATTAAACTGTTTATGCCTTGTTTTTAATGGAAATAATTATGTCTTAAAAATGAAAAATTTGTTTGAAAAATTTGAGTTGTAACAGGATAGGTGAGGAATCTTGATATTTTTTATTGGGGCCTACAACTTCTCCGAGCCGACTAGCATCCTTTTCCACTGCGCATTTCCTGAACAAAGAAGACGACCATAGGATCAAATTCGCTTTCCATGGTGAACTGGTCATCCCATACCTTCTGCCTGTCCATTTTCCATTTTTACTGGCATTACTATAGTAGGATTTCAAAGAATTGGGCATCATTTTTAAGCTTCTTATTACCCACAGGAGTCCCACTGCCATCAGCACATTTTTTAATACTCCTTGAGGTAATTTCTTATTGTTTTCGTTCATTAAGCTTAGGAATACATTTATTTGCTAATATGATGTCCGGTCATTGTTTAGTAAAGATTTTAGGTGGGTTCGCTTGGACTATGCTATGTATGAATGATATTTTGTTTTTTTTATAGGGGATCTTGGTCTTTTCTTTATAGTTCTAACATTAACTGGCCTGGAATTAGGTGTATCTATATTACAAGCTTATATTTTTATGATCTTAATATGTATTTACTTGAATGATGCTATAAATCTCCATTAAAGTGGTTATTTATTTATAATTGAACAAAAGCGAGGAAGGGAAGCCGCATTTTTCCTACGGAAAAATGTTCAAAATGATCACTAGTGATCTTTATCGGGTGGTCTAGGATCCCAAAGTATCCTTGAGGGGTTTTGTAAGTAGATTTGGCAAGGAAGCTCTAAACATACCAAACATCGACATAGCCACTTCCATGGAGGCCTTTAAGATGGGTTTGAAGAAGGATTTTCCATTCTATGAAGACCGTGTGATGACTCCATGAAAAAATACGGATGAATTCATTAGCCAAGAACTAAGATTCATCAGATTGGAAGAAGATAAAGAAATAGAAGAAAAGGCTAGCATTCCAAGTTCCTATGACAATCCCATCAGGATGGATAAATCCTCAGCCCCTAGATCCTATAAGTCAAAACCGTATTCTAAACCCATCATCATCGGGTTAATTCCCTCGAAGATGAAGGGGAAGAAGACGAATTTCTTAAACTTACTGACTATTACTTCACCGTGGATGTTTTAGGTCTTATATTCGACATGAAAGATCTTGGTGACAAAGCAGGATGGCCATGAAACGGATAAAATTCGAATATCTGGAAAAAGAAATCCAAGTGGTGTGCATATCAAAGAATATTTCGGTCACAACACTGAGGACACTACTAGAAAACCAGCCTTTTACGACGCTCATTGCGCGTCGTAAGAGGCTCTGACGATGCGCAAATGCGCGTCAAGGAAGGCCCTGTCATAAAGAGAGACGACACGCTTTTGCGCGTCGTCTATAGACGACTCTCATTTACGACGCGCGTTTACGACACGCAATGCGTATCAAGGAAGGCCCTGTCATAAAGGAAGATGACACGCATTCGCGTGTCGTAACCTTACGACGCGCGTGTTAATGACACACAATGCGTATCAAGAAAGCTACTGTCAAGAAAGGCCATGTCATAAATGAAGATGACACACATTTTTGCGTATCATAATTTTAAATGTTTAAAAAAAAATATTATTTATAGATTTACTAATTTTCAAATTAAATAATACATTAAAAATCTCATAATACAAAATAAAATACCATAAATAACAAAGATAATTCATTTCACTAATATGTCAAATACAAATAATTATTCCTAAGGTGAGTAAATGTTATAAAAAAATGAACTCATTTATATACAATTGCATCATCTAGCTTACTATGTGCCAACAACTCTCTGTGTGTTTACTTTTGCTTGAGTCTCGTTTCCTCCAAAGCTTTTAGCCATGCCAAAATATGATATCTTGAGTCTCATATGAATAGATCGCGCACAATAGGTCTAGCTTGTATCATTCCAAATAATTCCAATGCTGTTCTCTATACAAGCCAATAATTTGAGAACTTATTTTTACCATTATTTTATAATTAATCAAATAGGAAAACAATAAATACCTTCTGCCATATATGAAAGAGAACAAGATAATCAAGATCAGTATCGCCACTTTCAATTGCCTTAGTCAGGGCTGTATCTTCTTCCCCAATGCCAAGTAACAAAGGAACCTGGAAAGGTGATAATTCCCTCCTGCTAGTCTGATCTGCATGAGCAGCAACTGCAGCATAAGAAATACTTCTGCACAATTTTAACTGAAAAATCCCAAAAAGTTATCCATTGACATTTTTTAGTGTACTTTATTTTTCAGGGTTATAATATTAGTTTTCTTATCACTAGTTTTCTTATATATATATATATATATATATATATATATATATATATATATATATATATATATATATATATTACCTCCAATGGCTTTAGTAGCATCCTTAAGGCACCCATAAAAGAATTGTTGTAGAACACTTTAACTACAGGGTGATTGACTCAGTTGACTACACGATATATGAAAACTGCTAATGCATCAAGAGAAAATGGATTTGATTCACTTCCTACAAAAAATTTAAATAACAACCAATCAAATTTATATCCATTTATAAAAAAATAATAAATAATAAATAATAAAATAAGAACCTTCGGAATCTGGAACAATTGGTATAGCAGATGAAGGAAAGAAGATAAAAAGTTACCTTCCTCCATACTTCTTCATTAGGGGCATATTGTTCAAGAAAAGGCTCAGCTTCACTCAAGTAGATTGATGATGATAACTGTTTGTTCCCGTATTTCCTTCTTATGTACACTGCCCTAAAAATTTATATAATTTATAAATTCTTTTCTTATTAAAAAAATACTAAATCCGTCTTCCTTCATTACCATTCATCCAACATCTTACTGAGTTGTCTTTGCTTTCCTGGTGATGTATTCCATATCTTCATTTGCCTACATCATGCAATTTGGTCTAATTATGACACAATGATATCAAAATGACATAAATGCCCTTGTGTGTGAAGGTTACCTGAGGTAGTAGGTTTTATAGGCAGTTGGACCTTCTTTGAAAAGAATCGACAACTCGTTGCGAATCAAGAAAGTTCGCAGTTGTGTCATAAGTCATAACTGAATTATGTCAGAAGGGTATAAAAGTAATTTCAACCACATAACTAGGGGATAATATATATAATACCTTATATGTAAGAAATTTCAGCTTGATCATTAGATTTGCATCTTCATCTGCTAAACTGTTTTTTTGTAGATGTTTCATCGCCATCTTTGTAATTTTTTCCAATGTCGGGGGTATTTTTGGAAATCTCTGTGGATTTCTCTTTACTTGCCTTGAACAGATTAATTTCAACAAAAAAAACCTCGATATAGTGGCCATAAATCTGGCTTGAATCTCATCTCTTTTTGGTATCTCCAGAAGGTTGAATCACTATGCACATGGATCACCATTTTATAATGAAGATTATCACTAGATATTGAATTAATTTTGTGGAAATTATAGTAACACTTGAAAGCAGTGGGAAAACGTTTTTCTTTCATCAATCTGACCATTTCCTAAATAAAAAAAATATGTCATGCAATTAAAATACTGTTTGTGTGTTATTTATACTGAAATTTGATAAAAGAGTTTGGATTACCTTTAATTTAAAGGTAGTATGATCAGAAGGATTTGTTTGTAGAAATTTGGAAACAACTGATTTATCAGCACTTCTTGGAGGTATATCAGCAGCTTCAAATCCAAACCAATCCACATAATTTGGACAAAAAGATTTCCCAACATTTTCAAGAAGTGCCTTTATTTGCTGCATTGTATATCAAGATTATTAAAAGTCTCTATAAAGTATTAAAAAGTGATTAAAAGATTAAAGATTACTTGTTTCTCATAAGATCTATTTGCAACACATATTTCCCTTAGACCTGGTCCCAAATCTTGATCAACTGCCACATAAGCAAAAGAAAAATAAATGATAATGTATAGAAAACAAAATATATAAATAAAATTAGGTGAAAAGGGTAGCAAACCTTCCTCTATGGGTGAAGGGTAATCTTGTAAAACAAGCTCCATTTGTTTTGTGCTTTCATGGCTTACAAAATCTCACCCTACAAAATCTCACCCTCCAAAATCTCACCCTGCACCTTTATGTGGTCTATTAATCCTGTAATCATTCAACATTGCATATGTTTTAAGTTTCTATATTGTATATAGTCATACTTATTGTCTAGATACATTAGTGTTTCCATCTATCTATCCATGCTCTTTTCTTAGTTGCACACCTGGCACAGAGATATCTGCCACCTCATCAAGAGCTTTACATACAGATGTAGTTGTGCCTTCCTTGCTAGTTCTCTTGTGGGACAAACAATAAGAACACATATTGGTGGGACCCATTTTCTCTCATTGCTAGCTGAATCCTTTAAAACTGTCTCAATTGTGGGGAGTCGTTTGTGTTTAACAATATTGCATAGCCAAATATAAAAAGCACAAGAAAGTAACAAGCTGAATGTAATCAAGAATTTGGATTTTAGCATACCAAAAAAGCATCACTTTTCCCTGTTCCAGTTTTAGCTTTGACCAAAGCATCGTTCCCTATTAGGAAGAAACTAGATTGAGACATAACAAGTTAATGAGTAAAACATTACACAAACAGAAATCAAACCCTCGAGGCAAGCAGATATTGCACTCATCAAACCTGAAAAAAAGAACAACCCCAAAGCGATTGTCAACATAAAGCCTATGAAGCTTATAACCATTATGATTTGCCCAAAATTACAACATTATCAAATTTAGTAGTTCCATTACATCAAGAAAACCAAAATTCAAACCTCTTTGGACTAAGGATAGAGTCATCATCACCCACTCCAATGCCTTTTTCAGCCATATGACTCTTATTGAACTCATTCCTAATAGCCTGTACATGTAGAGACAAATCATCCTCCTCTTCCAAGAATTTCAATGGTATCCTTTTTGTCTTCTTTATATCATATTTTCCCAATGCAACACTTCTCATCATCTTCTTCTTCCCATTCCCCTTCCCTTCATCATCATCACCACTCCCCTCGGCATCTGATGAGCCAATCAAACTCAATCGTGATCCTCTTAAATCCACACCCTTCATCTTCGTCATTAAAAAAGCTTCAGGTTTTAGCAATATATTGAGTATAAAGAAGGCATAATTGAACCTGTTTGATAGAGGTTGCGATCTCAGGACCAATACCGTCGCCAGGGAAGAGAGTGGCGCGAATGAGATCAGAGGAGCTAGAAGAATAGCTTCGATCGGTCGGCAAGAAAATACTGTTGGTAGGGTTCCTGAAGGTGGTCGTGAATACCTCATCTGCTATGTGGATTCAGAGGAAACGTCTCCCAATCTGCAAAGCCATGGTTAACGACTTGCTGAAAGGAAACACCAAGTGAAACGCCAGTTCCAAAGAAATCAAAAAAAGTCAAAACAAAACGCCAGTTCCAGGGAAGCGGAAGCTTGGAAGAAAATAAAACCCTAGCACGTGCTAGAGAGAAAGGAGGTGGCGATGGCTTAGGGTTTATAGGGAGACGGGAGGTAGAAAATGAAGGGAGATCTAGAGGAGAGAGTATTAGAGAGGAGAGTCGATTGCGAATTCCAGATGAAAGATAGGTAAAATGTAGAAAGAACGAGGCGGGTTTTCAAAATTTTAGGGATTTCGTTTCCCCCCTTGTCTATTAAACGCGCGTTTCATTAAAATTATAAAGCGAAACGTACAGACAACGTGCGTTTAAGATAAAGCGCCCTCCGTGTTTTTAATTTTTTTTCTTTAGTCACTAAATTAAGGGCACGCAATAATGCATGACGTAAATCCTTAAAATTTTTGAAGAGATGACGCTATTTTAAGGGCGCTCTCTTTTGCGTAACATAAATCAGTGCGTGTCGTAAATTGCACGTCGTAAAAGGCTATTTTTCTAGTAGTGGGACTGTATAGCCCTCAGGAAGGAGATTAGTTATCTCCCGATCAAGGGTTATCTCAAAGACATCCTAGGAAGCAAAAAAAGAAAGATCCAGGAAAAAGCATCAAGACCCTAAGAAGATCCTAGAAAGGCTAGGATCCCCTACATAGGATGCCAAGGTAATCAATGTTATTTCCGCTGGGTTTGACATCTTTGGAACCTCTTATTTTGTAGCTAAAAGGCATAACAAAGTATCCAAGACATAAAAGGAGGAAAGGCCCCAAAAAACACATCAATAACAAGTAGCAAGGAGATCATATATCACGAATAGGATAGAGAAAATATCCAAGATCCTCACCATGATGGGTTGGTGATTACTCTATATATCACTAACCTCTTCATCATAAGGGTCGTTGTAGACGGGGGATCCTCAATGAATATCATACTTTTAGATGCCCTAACCAGGATGAACATCCCGGAATCCAAAATCATCAAGAGATTCTCCGTCCTAATAGGATTCCGCAGTGAAACAAAAAACACCATTGGAGAAATCAAGCTACCCATCTACATCAAAGGGGTAAATTCGATGCAATATTGTTGTGTTATTGGTGATTTGTCTTCCTATAATTTCAAGTTAGGTAGACCGTGGATCCATGACATGAAAGCAGTCCCATCGATGTACCACCAGTGCATCAAGATGCCTACCCCATAGGGAACAGTGAAGATCGCCGGGAATTAGCAAGAATCTAAAGAATGCTACAAGACCTCGATGAAATCTTCAACAGTACCACGAAAAATCCTTTCTACGACATCCCGAAGAAGAACTATAAGTTCAAATGGAACATGGAGCATGAAAAAACCTTCTAAGAACTCAAATGGTATTTAAGTTTAGCACCCCTACTAGCAAACCATTAGTTGGAGCACAAAAAAAGCCTTCCAAGAACTTAAAAGGTATTTAAGTTCAATATCCTCGAATGATGTAAGTGGAGTCCTAGCAAAGGATCTCCCCATGGACCAACATCCCATCTACTTGTAACGACTCAATTTTCAAAAGAAATTTTTCATTTTTAAATAATCAAAACATTTCCAACAAGCCACAAAATCTCAAGAACAATTGTTTTCAAATTCATAACATCGACAATTATATTTCAAGTATCAGAGTGTCCCATAAAAACGCCTGAGAGAGTCCATGCAACACCATCAAGCCTTGCCCTTAGGCTCAGAAGTACATGAAACAAATCAACAAACTGTAAGCTACTTCTTAGTGAGTTCCCCAGAGCATACCCCACACAACCCACATAATCAATTAATCCATACTAGCTATCAAAGCTACATAAACAATATAAGCCATACAACATATAGGGATGTCGTTGGCTCCCCCTAGGGTCTACTCCATGATGCCATGGGCTCCCCACATGGTCTTACACCTAACAGTCATGGGCTTCCCCAAGGTCTTTAAAAGGAATCCCATGGCTCTCCACATGGTCTTGCATCCATGTACCATGGGCTCTCCTATGGTCTTACATCCAAGTGCCATGGGATCACCCATGGTCTTCCATACAAGTATACAACATATACAACTAGCAAACCTCCTAGCACATAACCAGCTAACATGCCACATAACACCACTTCAACTAGTGTACCACATATCATAAAATCGGTCGGCCTTGGTGACTTAGACCCATTGGTATGGTGAGGAGACTCACCTCTCAAAAATGATGAACTGATAAGATAAGGTCAGATAACTCCCAACGCGTAGTTCCAACTCAACCGCCTACAATCATCATGTAACTCGCTTATCAAAATCTTGAAATACAAAAATACCCTTATGCTCAAACTTGCTCCACCCTAGTCAAAGTCCATGTCAACATTCCATGTTGACCCCAACTTGTCGAGTGCATCTAGCAACTCGTCGAGTTCCTTCAGAGTCTGGGAAACCATGAAAAACTCTAGCCTACGCGTTGAGTTGTCTCATTAACTTGGTGACTTCACTCAATATCCAGTAGACGGGGAAACCCGATCCAACTCGTCGAGTTGCCAGGGTAACTCGTTGAGTTTTCTCACAGTTTGCTTATTCGGATGTTATGTTCATTGAAGGGAGTCTAGGGCTTAGATCTAAAACCTAAAGGTGTCTAGAAGAATAAGGTTTCCAACTTTATCCTCTAGAACCACTCCAAATGCTCTAAAGCCCTTAACAAAGGTTGGAAAGCTCAAAAGCTTAGCCATGTTGTTCAAGACTCTAGGTATCTGGAATCCCTCCTTTCTAAAAGAGGTTCTAATCCCTGAAACGTTATAAAGATGGAGACTTTATGGACATGCATGCCAAATGCATGTCTCGAAGTGAAAAGGTCCAAAGAGGTAAAATATAACCTAAAATCCATGCATGACATCTATGCTTGACCAAAAGCTAGATCTAGCCCACCATGGGACCATTTTGCCTTGGAGATTCATAAAGTTGCAAACTTTATGAACCCCATGCATGCAATCAACAATAATGATAGGAAATGAAGATTTTACTCAAGATCTAGTCATATTCTACGATAAAAATCAGATCTTGAGTGCTTACAATGGTCCACAAGATGGTCAAGCTCAAGAGTGAGGGATTTGTTTGCTGGATCTTCTCCTTTTTCTCAATATCTTCTTCTTCTTAAGCTCCAAATGTCACTCTAGCTCACAATATGAGATAAAATGGAGATTAGGGTTTAGCACTGACGTTCTTAGGGTTTGGAGGTAGATGGGAGGCCATCCTCAAGGTTTTAAGGATATTATATAGGGTGGAAACTCTATAATTTTGGGTTTTCCTTTACAGTGCCTACTCGTCGAGTAGGTCCTAAATCCTACGCCCAAGAATCGATCTCTACTCATCGAGTTGGGCTCCCCAACTTGTCGAGTCCCAGTACAAAACCCTGAAAACTTAGAAAATCAAATGATAACTAGAACAAGCGTTACAAATCTCCCCTACTTAAACTAGACTTCAGCCTCAAAGTTTGTTGACGCAAACAAATCCGGGTAATGATCTCACATCTTCTCTTCTGTCTCCCATGTCCATTTGGAGCCTCTTCAGTTCTGCCATTGCACCTTCATCAACTTCACCTCCTTGATCCGAAGGACCTTCGTCTTCCTATCCAAAATCACAACGGACCTCTCAATGTAGTTCAGGCTATCATCCACCTGAATGTCGTCCAAGCAAAGAATTGCGGCCTCTTCTGAGACACACTTCCGAAGCTGAGACACATGGAATGTGTTGTGTATCTGGCTGAGCTCCTCCGGTAGATCCAAACAGTAAGCCACCTTGCCCACCCGGGCCGAAATCCTGAACGGGCCGATATATCGGTGCCCTAATGGTGGTTGTCGAGGCCAACACAAATAATAACCCTAAATATTACACACTAAAATAGTGTATAGTGGTAAAGGGATCGAATCCACGGAGATTGGTTCAATTTATAACTCTATGAAAAATCTCTTTGTAAAAATACTTGTAAAATGATAATAAAAATAAAATGGGGGGTTTTGGTGTTTTGAAATACTTGAAACAAACTAGAATTAACTATGATTTAAATAGACAAATGCAACAAAAATAAGAGTTTGATGTAAAATCAATAAGGGAGAGATGGTTGACTTAAAGTTTCCTCACTTTGACTTTTGATGAACATATCATTAGAATCCAATGGTGCAATACTTTGAATTAAATCCTTAATTTGGCTATAGTAATCCAAGGAGCTTGAGATTACCTAGACTTTTCTTAATTGTTGAAATGGCTAGAGAAGCTCATAACAATTTCCTTAGTCAAAGTCACTAATTCCAAATAGCATGTAATTAGTGAAAGTCAACTAGCATTAAGAACCAAAAAGTCACCAAATCCAAGAGGGGTCAAATGCTTTCACCACCATGTTGGAGGAAATGTTTTTATGATTGTGTGAAGCAAAAACAACACAAAAATCATTTGTTGCTTGCTAATTTGAGGATCCTTTACTTAATCAAGAAATTAGCCAACTAATCACCACAAACACATTTAAACTCATGAACTAAAACATACAAGTAGTGATAAGATGTTAAAACACAAAACATTCCCATAAAGATTTAAGAACATGTTCATGGACTCTTCAACATTCAACAAAAGTTCAAAGGATTAACCAAAAGTCAACCAAGATTAGTTTAGCCAAGCATGGCTAAACCCAAAGAAACAAAGTTAGAGAAAATTGTACCAAACATTAAGCAAGAATCAAGATGTAAAAATATGATGTTCTTCAAGGGTTCTTGGCCTTCAAAAGTCTCCAAAACTCCAGAGAGAATCTTCAAAAATCGGATGTCCAAGAGTATGCAAAAGATGGGCACCAACCTTCCTCAAATAGCTCAAAAGAAGGATTTCCGAAATTGCCCCTGCAGGGCCTTGCGCGACCCGCGTGCTGCTGCGCGGGTGGGTTGCGCGGGTGGTACCTGACATGGGCTCCTTTGAGATTTTGGGCCTCTAAAGCATATCCCACTAGCCCAGATCGAATCCAATCACCTCCTAGCCCATTTTCTTCAGGTTTTTCTTCATTTAAAGCCCAATTTGACCTCTCTAAATCCTCCAAAGCTCGTGAACTCGCCCGATTAATAATTTTCATACGCTTGAATGTTCCCCCGCATCTTTCAAATTTAAAGCTCAATTCTTCCAAGCCTTCAAGCAATTGACAAGTCCACCCCATGAATCACCTTCATAGCCATCAAGCATGAAATCTCCAATTCCCTTCAAGCCCAATCGCCTCGCAAGAGTGCCGCCCCGCTAGTTTCCAAGAAAATCTGCAATAATGCTCAAGAAACTAGAAAGTACCCCGAAATGGTCATAAAAATAACAAAAGGGAAAATATGCATGAAAGTTAACTAAAATGCGAATGAAATGTACTAAAATAAACTATAAAAATAAGTAAATAAAATGAAGCTATCAAATCACCCCAAGCTTAAAACTTACTTGTCCTCAAGTAAGACAAGACTAAATGAACTTGGGATGAACTACCCTAGAAATAAAAAGAATGGATAGAACCATGGAACCTGTTCGACGTTAGTCAACATGGTCAGAATTGATTTCGCTGCTATCTCACAACTTTTTCATCCGATGACAATGGAACCATAAACCACAGCCAGGACAACTCCTTTAGGTGAGTAAGGAGGGATGAGCAGTCGCAGCCTCAATGGAACATGTATACAATGAAGAACATCTGTAGTAGGGAGAAAGCAACTGGATGGGCTCGAGTGGAGCTCTTCTTTAAGTGTACACTCTGATCTCACATTTGCCGGTTTCTCTCATGTGTAACTAGGTTTAATCGCTCGGGCACCGTTGTAGGAATCAGTTCACTTAGTGTTGGCCCAAACCTCCCGTAGTATCCGACTCGACAGTCTCTCTAACATCACCAATTTGTGAGAAAGAAAAAAAAATAAAAAATAACAACTCGATCTATATACAATAAAACAGATCTATACAAATGAATATCAAACGTCGGGTGACCAAGATGTTGGGAAATTTGTTCAATAATTGAACCGGCCACCTATCTAAGATAGTTGCGACTGAAAATTTGCATGCTTCATTTTGTTTTTGTTTGTTTGTTTTTTTTTTTTTTTTTTTTTTTTTTGATGATAAAACCCTTTGACTCAAAATTTGGTTCCCAAAGGTGTGTAGGTGGAACCGAAAGGGTAATGATATAGTCCGAATGGCCTAAGTGTGAAAATGACCATGTGTGGAGCATAAAGATGTAATGTAAGCTCCTTTTCAAACTTGTGGTTTTTCAAAGATAATGAAAATGTCCAAATGTGGACTAAAAGACTCTCTAAATTCTAAGAAAATCGCAAAAAGATATGGTGATGTAAAGAGACCGGATATGGATTCTACTCGGGGACAAGCACTAGTGCTTCATCCTAATGGTTCAAACATGATCAAGTGTGATCCTCTCGGCGGTAGTGACCGCAAGGCTAAGACATCCATTGCTATAGTATATCCTACAATCATTAGTATTGTATGCATAATTCTTCATGAAAACTACCTGACCATGATCACTTACCCCTTTAAACTACCAGCATCTGATCCCAAGTATGAAATCCCAAACTGTAGCTAATGGTCCCGGTTCGATGGGTGAGATAACAACAAGATCCTGGACCAATAATGATACAATAACTGTGAACCTATTCCATGGCATCCAGGGGTGAGAATAAACAGACAACAAAAATGCATGAATGTTAATGCCTAAGCTAAATGTTATGCAAAAATATGAAAGGTGAAAAAGAAAAAATAAAATTTTTTTGGATTTTAAAAAAATGAATGAAAATTAGCTTAAATCTAAAATGTTATGCAACCTATTAAAAATGCATGAAAAAAAAAATATATATATATATATATAAAAGGAAAATGAAATGCCCCACCCCAAGCTTAAGAACAAGCATTGTCCTCAATGCTTAAGGTAAGGGCAAAAATGACCTAAATCGGAGGATTGGATGACGGGAGATGTTTGTGGCGGTGGTTTCGTGAAATTACGACCAGTAGAACTCCGACAATCTTGAATTTTCCGGTGAGGTGGGTGCTAGAAGGTTATATGAGAGGAATGGAATGGGAGGTCAAGATGATTAAATGAGGAAGAAGGGAAGCTGAACATTTTAATCTATGGGTCAAAAAGGGTCAATTTCGGTCAATGTTGGTCAAGAAAAGTCAAAAGGTCAACTCATTAAAACCTTTGGTCAACACTTGGTCCAATAATAGCCAAAAATAGCACAAATTGCTCAGCACAGTGCGCGGGTCGCGCAGAGTAGCACGCGGGTCGCGCAGACCTTGCAGTTAAGTCTTGGGCCAATGTCGCTTCATCACACCTGGCCGCGCAACAGCACGCGGGTCGCGCAACCCGCTGATGCTGATCTTCATTTTCGCTTCATTTTTCTTTGATTTTCACCCGTTCTTGCTTCGGACAGCCCCAAACACCTAGAAACTCTTGATTTATTCAATAAACAACTCTTTTGAATCCCAAAAACATCTTCAAAACTCATTTATTCAAATTAAAAACATGAAAACACAATGCTTTCCAAAAATGCCCTTCTTTAACGTCTTTGGCGAGACGCCTCCAAACTTCACTTTAACACTTTGGGGCGTCCAAATTGACGACATCTTGGACATTTGAATCAAAACCTTCATTAAATGGCTTCAATCGATGTCCATTAACCTTGCACATTTGCCCCGTGTCTACATTTTTTAATTTCCACCCTCCATTGGGACTCTTTTCTTGTATTTGACTTTCTTTTTACGGGAGAACCATACCGGACTCAGACCTTTGATAATAGCAATCATACAACCATATTCTTTCTTGTACTTGTTCATTAAGGTGACCAATTCTTCCTTCTTTTCTAAACTCTTGGACATGGTTTTTGAGTAGGTGACCGGTTGGGCATCTTCTTTCTTGTGATACGTATCCTTTGAAGAGTCCGACAAATTTATCGTTTCCGGATCTTGTGGTTGTTCTACCACTAGAGTTAGTTTCTCATTGGTAGTGGGTGGCTCAATCTCTCTTTCGTTAACCCTTATTACTTCGTTTATAGTTTCATTGACAACATTCTCAATTTCTTCTTCCTCTTTGATAACTTCTTCCACTTCTACTTCTTCTTCCTCTTCTTCATATAACACTCTTGAGCCATCAAAAGTTTTCTCATCTTTCAAAGGAATGCAACATGCGTTATGACATGGGCTCTCTTCAGATGGTAATTTGTGTTGAGCTTCCGCTATACTCAATGATTAAGCAATTTGTGTTATTTGTTGCTCTAAGCTTTTAAGGCTAGCTTGAGTTGTTTCCTGGAAAATTTGGGTAGAAGTGGCAATGCTTTTCACAATGTCCTCTAAGGACATGCTTGGTGTTTCAGTTTGTTGAGGAGGGTAAGGATAGGGTTCTTGGAACAGTGGAGTTGGTTGGTATTGGTTATTTCCCCATGTTTGGTATGGGTTTAGGTAATGGTTATTTCCCCAAACATGGTTGTTGTCCCACCATTGATCATGTTGAGGCTGATCATAACTCCATTGGTTTGACCGGTAGTAGCTTCCCTTATCTTGCACTTCTTCCCATTCTCCTTGTAAATATGGACACGTGTCGGAATGATGTCCATTTTGGGCACAAAAATCGCAAAGAAGAGGTGTGGGTTGCACACTTTGGTCACTTTCAATCATCATAACTAACTGAGCTAGCTCAGAAAGTTGGTCTTCGGTGCAAATAGTATTCATTTCCGAACCATACTCTTTTTATTTTTTTTTATTTCTGGATTTTAAATTAGAGTACCTGCACAATGAGATCTAGGCATAGAGAAACAAACTGATTAAATCAAAACCAATCCCCGGCAACGGCGCCAAAAATTTGGTGGTTGTCGAGGCCAACACAAATAATAACCCTAAATATTACACACTAAAATAGTGTATAGTGGTAAAGGGATCGAATCCACAGAGATTGGTTCAATTTATAACTCTATGAAAAATCTCTTTGTAAAAATACTTGTAAAATGATAATAAAAATAAAATGGGGGGTTTTGGTGTTTTGAAATACTTGAAACAAACTAGAATTAACTATGATTTAAATAGACAAATGCAACAAAAATAAGAGTTTGATGTAAAATCAATAAGGGAGAGATGGTTGACTTAAAGTTTCCTCACTTTGACTTTTGATGAACATATCATTAGAATCCAATGGTGCAATACTTTGAATTAAATCCTTAATTTGGCTATAGTAATCCAAGGAGCTTGAGATTACCTAGACTTTTCTTAATTGTTGAAATGGCTAGAGAAGCTCATAACAATTTCCTTAGTCAAAGTCACTAATTCCAAATAGCATGTAATTAGTGAAAGTCAACTAGCATTAAGAACCAAAAAGTCACCAAATCCAAGAGGGGTCAAATGCTTTCACCACCATGTTGGAGGAAATGTTTTTATGATTGTGTGAAGCAAAAACAACACAAAAATCATTTGTTGCTTGCTAATTTGAGGATCCTTTACTTAATCAAGAAATTAGCCAACTAATCACCACAAACACATTTAAACTCATGAACTAAAACATACAAGTAGTGATAAGATGTTAAAACACAAAACATTCCCATAAAGATTTAAGAACATGTTCATGGACTCTTCAACATTCAACAAAAGTTCAAAGGATTAACCAAAAGTCAACCAAGATTAGTTTAGCCAAGCATGGCTAAACCCAAAGAAACAAAGTTAGAGAAAATTGTACCAAACATTAAGCAAGAATCAAGATGTAAAAATATGATGTTCTTCAAGGGTTCTTGGCCTTCAAAAGTCTCCAAAACTCCAGAGAGAATCTTCAAAAATCGGATGTCCAAGAGTATGCAAAAGATGGGCACCAACCTTCCTCAAATAGCTCAAAAGAAGAATTTCCGAAATTGCCCCTGCAGGGCCTTGCGCGACCCGCGTGCTGCTGCGCGGGTGGGTTGCGCGGGTGGTACCTGACATGGGCTCCTTTGAGATTTTGGGCCTCTAAAGCATATCCCACTAGCCCAGATCGAATCCAATCACCTCCTAGCCCATTTTCTTCAGGTTTTTCTTCATTTAAAGCCCAATTTGACCTCTCTAAATCCTTCAAAGCTCGTGAACTCGCCCGATTAATAATTTTCATACGCTTGAATGTTCCCCCGCATCTTTCAAATTTAAAGCTCAATTCTTCCAAGCCTTCAAGCAATTGACAAGTCCACCCCATGAATCACCTTCATAGCCATCAAGCATGAAATCTCCAATTCCCTTCAAGCCCAATCGCCTCGCAAGAGTGCCGCCCCGCTAGTTTCCAAGAAAATCTGCAATAATGCTCAAGAAACTAGAAAGTACCCCGAAATGGTCATAAAAATAACAAAAGGGAAAATATGCATGAAAGTTAACTAAAATGCGAATGAAATGTACTAAAATAAACTATAAAAATAAGTAAATAAAATGAAGCTATCACCTAACTTGCCCCTCTTCTGGAACCTGATGCCTCTCTTCCATGGAGAAACTTTCCGTAAAACAAAGTCCCCCAAATGGAACTTGAGGTCCGATCGATGCCGGTTAACATAGCTTTTCTGACGGTTCTATGCG
Organism: Lactuca sativa; assembly: GCF_002870075.4. Lineage (NCBI taxonomy): Eukaryota > Viridiplantae > Streptophyta > Magnoliopsida > Asterales > Asteraceae > Lactuca > Lactuca sativa. Next base: position 188,270,000 of record NC_056628.2, read on the forward strand.
ACTCATAGACGATCACGCACCGACTGAATCAGCTCAGTAGTCATGAGCACTACCTCGATGCTCCCCATGACTAGGTGTCCAACCTCACCCCAGAAAACAGGGGTTCTACACCTCCACCATATAACATCTCAAACGGAGGTCAGTCGATACTAGCATGATAACTATTGTGATATGAAAATTCTGATAGTAGTAGGTATGTATCCCAACTCCCTCCAAAATTCAACACGCATGACCGAACCATGTCCTCGAGTGTCTAGATCGTCCTCTCACTCTGGCCATCTATTTGGGGGTGGTACGCCATGCTGAAATGTCATTGAGTTCCCAGTTTCTCGTGGAAATTCTTCCAGAATCTAGATATAAATCGAACATCCCTGTCAGAGACTACTGACAATGGCACCCCGTGTGTAACCACCACCTCTCGCACATAAATATCTACTAATTTATCCGCGGAGATGCTCTCGGAAATCGAAATAAAGTGGTAACTCTTTGTCAATCTATCCACAATCACCCATATGGCATCCACACCCCTCGTTGTCCTCGGTTACTTCGTGATGAAATCCATGGAGATCTCTTCCCACTTCCACATAGGAATGGGTAGCAGTTGAACCTTGCCATGCGGCTACTGATGTTCGGCCTTGATCTTCTTGCAGGTCAATCACTGCTCCGCAAACCAAGCGACCTCCCACTTCATGCAGGGCCACCAGTAACTCAGTTTTAGGTATGTTGTAACGCTTGTTTCCCTGGTACGCATTTAATTAAGTATTTATTTGTTTTGAAAGACGGACTCGACGTGTTGGTAGCCCTGAATCGCCGAGTAGAGGGCAAATTGTGCGCGGGGTTTTAATGAGCTACTCAATGAGTCGCATCTCGGACTCGATGAGTAGGACAAACTAGATGAAACCCTAATCTTTAGGGTTTGCACCCTATTTAAGCATCATATCTGGCCTCCATTCCAACCTCCATCAACTCCAAACCCTATTACCGAAACCCTAATCCGCCATATGTGAGCTTGAGCTAATTATTGTCATTCTAAGTGTTATTTGTGCCTTGTGAAGCTTGTGGAAGAAGTAGAAGATATAAGACTCAAGAGTGAAGGAGTAGATCCAGAAACTACACTCCTTTTGCTACATTTTCTGGTAATCAAGTTTCCAACTTGATCATTCTTCTCTTAGATCTATTTATGTCCATTTTATGAAAGTTTTGGGTCAAGAACCTTGGTCCTTGGGGTTTGGACGTCCCAAGTGACTCATATCTTAGATCTAGGATCTAGAAAGGGTTCCATGGCATAAAGGTGAAAACTTTATGACCATGGAAGCCCCATGCATGCATATGAGCTAGTTTATGGTCTTTTTAGCCCCAAAAGACCATGCATGGAAGGAAAGTTTAGAGCTTTATGTGTCCAACAGATGCCAAAACCCTAGATCTAGATTTGGATGCGTGGATTTGAGACTCTATGGCCTTTTGGACAGGATTCATGTCTTATAAGAATTAGGGTTTTATCTAAAGCCTTTTAGAAGTGTGATGGACATGTAAAGTTGGAAACTTTACCCTTAAAAGGGCCTTTCCAGTGGGAAAACGAGCTAAGGACCATGGATCTAGAAGATAGGGGATTAATATGTTAAGATGTCCAAACAGACAGAAGGACTCGCCGAGTCCATAAGGGAACTCGACGAGTCGTATCGCGTTGTCCCAATTTCAGTTAGTAGAACTCGGCGAGCCTATAGAAGGATTCGATGAGTGGATGAGCCAAGTCACGACTAAGCAGCCCGATAGAACTCGACGAGTTGGTGGAATTACTCGGCAAGTTGAATCATTTTTTCAGGATGTCTGAGTTATAGAACTCTGCGAGTTGAAAGGTTGACTGGACGAGTTGGTCAACCCAGAATGTTGAATTTAACCAGAGCGTTGACTTTGACGAGGGGTAAAATGGTCATTTTATCCTATGATGGGTTATCAGTTTTTGATTAATAGTTATTATGGAATTTATAGTCGGAGAGTTGCCGGAGCAGCAGATACGGATTCCTCACTCGAGTTCAGTATTCAGCTTGAGAGATGAGTCGTCTCCTATATGAATGGGTCTAAGGCACTAAGGCCGGCCCGTTTATGCGATATTGTATGTGTTGGGGTTATCCTGATGTAGGTTTTATGTTCCGGACTTCGGTCTGATGTCGGGCAGGGCCCGATGCAATTAGTATGCTTGATGTCTTCGTGATTCTTGCATGTGTATGATTATGTGTTCCAGACTTTGGTCTGATACGGGTGCAAGCCCAAGGAATGTTAGTTTTCATTTTATGCTTATGTTTATGTTTATGATTATGTTATGCTCATGATATATATAGCAGACTTCGGTCTGATGTCGGTTGGGGCCCGATGTCGAACTCTTCTGATGCCGGGCGGGGACCGATGTAGTGGGCTAGGCCTAGTATGTGATTACGTGTATAGTATGTGGTAGCTTGGGGAGACTCACTAAGCTTTGTGCTTACAATTTTCAGTTTTGGTTTCAGGTACTTCTACTAAAAAAGGGAAGGGCTCGGGATGATCGCATAACACACACCACAACTTCATGCAGGGATTGTTTGAGACTCTAATATTTTTATCATATGGTTTTGCTATAGTATTTGGTATGATGTTTTGAGATACATGATAAATGATTTTCTTTATGATTATGGATGATTTATGGTTTTATAATAAGTTTCAAAACGAAATTTATGGACCGTATTTTTGGGATGTTTCATCGCTATACATCTTTGTAGCCCCCAGGTGAATAGAGAACTTGATTTTGTGTGCCTCCTCAAAAATATTCTGTCTCACACCCCCGGTTACCAGTATCCTCACCCGGCTACATTGTGTCAGAAGACCTCGACTATCTCGAACGAACAAGGGATATTACCCACGAATCCGCTCTATCTTCCAGTTTTCTTTCTTCAAACCCTCCACCTAAGCCTTCTTGATCATATCAAGCAGTGGAGAGAGCACTATCATCTTCAAACAAACGTTCCTGATCGAAGAACCCGCCGTCTTGCGTCTCAAGGCATCGACCACCACATTGGCCTTTCTTATATGATACAAGATCTCGCAATCATAATATTCCAGTATATCTAACCACCTCCTTTGTCGCATGTTTAGGTTCTGCTGATCCATCAAATACTTCAAGCTTTTGTGGTCAGTGAAGATGATGCACCGAACTCCATAAAAGTAGTGCCTCCAAATCTTGAGGGCAAACACCACCGCCCCTAATTCCAGCTCGTGAGTGGGGTAGTTCACCTCGTGAGACTTCAATTGCCTCGAAGCGTAGGTTATCACATGCCCTCTCTGCATCAGTACAATCCCTAACCCTGAGATCGATGCATCACAATACACTACCAAATTATCCAGCCCCTCAGGTACTACTAGAATCAGAGCCTCATATAGCCTATGTCTCAAGGTCTCGAAAGCCAACTGCTGATCCGGTCCCCATCGAAATGTCACATTCTTCTTGGTCAAGCGGGTCAAAGGCACCGCAATCTTGGAGAAATCCTGGATGAATCTCCGATAGTACCCCGCTAGACCCAAGAAGCTACGCATCTCAAATGTGTTCTTTGGTACTTCCCACCGTATAATTGCCTCAACCTTGGCTGGATCCACCAAAATACCCTCTTAATTGATGATGTGCCCCAAAAACTGCACGTCTCGCAACCAAAAATCACACTTTGAGAACTTGGCATAAAGCCTTTCCATTCTCAGTGTCTCCAATACCTCCCTCATATGCTGCTCATGTTACTCCTTGGTCTTAAAATAGACCACGATATCATCAATAAAAATGATCACTGACCGATCCAACATCGGTCTACATACCCTGCATGAGATCCATAAATGTTGTTGTGGTATTCGTGAGCCCGAATGGCATCATCAGAAACTCATAGTGCGTGTATCGAGTCCTGAAGGTTGTCTTCGGTATATCCTCATCCCTGATCCTCATCTGATGGTACCCTGACCGAAGATCAATCTTGGAAAACCAAGATGCACCCTGAAGCTGATCGAAAAATTCGTCTATCCTCAGGAGAGAATAGTGGTTTTTCACCGTTAGCTTGTTCAGCTCTCAGTAATCAATACACATCCTGTGTGGCCCATACTTCTTTTTCACAAACAGGATCAGTGCTCCCCACGGGGAGAAACTCGGAAGAATGAACCCTCGGTCCAGTAGCTCCTGATGCTTCGTAGATAGCTCCTGCATCTCCGGCAGAGCTAGCCGGTATGGTGCCTTGGCTATCGGGGCGGCACCCAGCACCAAATCAATTCGAAAATCCACCTGCCTCTCCAAAGGAACTCCAGGTAACTCCTTGGGAAAAACATCCCAGAACTCCTATACAATCGGTACACAGCCCAAATTTGTCATGGTCTCAACCCTCGTATCTGATATATATAAGCCAAAAATCCCGAACAACCCTGATGAAGCCATCTCCTAATCCTCACAGCTAAATAGAGTGTTGGCCCCTACGAGGCCCTCTCTCCATGAATAACCAGTTCTCCCCCACTTGGGGTTCGAACCCTCACCAGTTGGTGCTCGTAATCGATCATGGCCCCATTGGCCCCCAACTAGTCCATCCCGAAAATCACCTTCAACCCTCACAATAGTATCGGGACTAGGTCAACATGAAACCTCTCCCAAGCACATTCAAGACACAAGTCCCAATACACCCTCGCAGCACTCACAGTGCAGTCGTCCGCAATCTCAACCTCAAGCGGGGAATCCAAAATCCCCGAAACATCTCAAAACTTCTTGCTAAGTGCAAGAGATACAATCGGTCGGGTAGCACCCGAATCGAACAGAAAATGAGCCGACATACCATTGACCAAAAAGGTCCCTATACATGAGCACATATATATACATAACCAATAAAATTTAATATTAAACAGGAAAGATAAAACACATACCAATCACGACGTCTGGCGCTGCCCGATCCTCCTCGGTAGTCAACTGAAATGTGCGACTCTTCACCGCTGGAGCATCAGCCTTAGCAGGGCGGCCATCAGTAATCCTCATTGTGGCAGGCGTAGGGGCTACCACTGCCCCTCCTTCTCCCTTCAACCTCGGACAATTGGCTTGTTCGTGGCCAGTCTGGTTGCAGTGAAAACAAATCAACCCCTTCTTGGGTCAATCCCTGATCACATGGTCCGACTGGCCACATGTGTAGCATCCTGAGCATGCCACTCGACAAGCCCAACTATGCGGTTTACCTCACTTGGCACATTGGCCACGACCCTGCTGGCCCCTACTTGAAGAATCCAAGGTCTTAGGCTTTTTATCCTGACTTACTGTTGTCTGCGCCTGCTCAGTCTTCCGCTTGGTGCGGAAGTCCAACTCCATCTCCCGCTCACGGGCCTTCTCCACCATCTAATTCAGAGTTTTGCACCCTGTAAAGCTCACAAACTGTCGGATATCATCCCTCAGCATGGAATGATACCTCGTCCTCCTCATATCCTCGTCTGTAGCATACTGTGGGATTAACAGTGCTCGTTCCCAAAACTTGGCGGTGATCTCCACCATAGTCTCGGTGGTCTGTTGGAGCTCAATAAACTCCCTCACTAGCCATTTCACCTCAATAGGTGGTGCAAACTAAAAATCGAAATGCCTGATGAACTCTGCTCATGCCATTTCAGCCAGACTGGTTGCTCCCACTTGGCTAGTCACCTCTCCTTACCAATCCCGGGCTCGATCCCTCAGCATACACGAAGCAAAACCCACCTTTGTCGCATCAGGGCAAGAACTCATATGTTGGGCATTCTCTATGTCTGCCACCCAGCATCGACTAACTATGGGGTCCCTGACCCCAAAGAACTCCGGCTCCCCACACGCCTTGAACACTCGAAATGAGGGAGTTCAGGCCCCGACCTGGCCCGTAGCTATCTCAACTCTGAATAACCTGAGCCTCTCCTCCACAATCTCCATCATACCTTCCTTAACCATCCCAAAAATCACCGGGGTAGCGTGAAGGATGCCCCTCATAACCTCGGCTACAATGAGCTCGCAGAGCCTTTCATCAGTGGGCTCAGTAGTGTCGCCTGACCCTGATTCGGATCCTGATCCTGATCCCCCTGCTTCAAATTATGTCACCACCATTCTAAAATATCACAAGACAAAATGATCAAATTGTCCACATAAGGGGTCTTCCCACACTGGTTCTCCTTAGAGCTCCCAGGTCTAACATTAGTTCGGGTACAGGTCTTGCACTTTCAGTAGTACGGGCCCAATACTACCTTCCACACCTACCTATACCTTCCCCAAAGCTTTACCTTAATATTCCAATTCATTCCAGGACAAAACATATATCATAGCTACTGCATAGCTCACATCCTAGGCTATCCTAAGATTTTCCCCATCCATATCAAATCAGAACTCAATCATAACGGGTTGCCTTATGCATGCAAATTATACATAGAATAGGATCAAATAGAATTTCGAATAACATACTCTACCCTAAGACCACAACCAAACAAGGAACAGGAATTAAGGCCAAATGAATCATTCTGAGGCTATAAGACCCTAACCATATACAATTTTGAAAGCATACACATAGCAAGATTCATACGATTATCATAACTCAAATATTAGTATAACATGGCTAACATATTGGGGGAACTACTTACTTGGCTCGGCCGATCACACACATTGCACTCTCTTCTTTTCCATTTTAATAAGTTTTTAACTTTTATTTTTGAAAACAAGTTTACCATTTCCTTAGTTTGAGTCTTGACACACCAGAGAGTGTGCCCAAATCCCTCAAACCAAGGCTCTGATACCAACTTGTAACGACCTAATTTTCAACAGAAAATTTTCATTTATAAATAATCAAAACATTTCCAACAAACCACAAAATCTTAAGAAAAAATGTTTTCATATTCAAAACATCGACAATTTTATTTCAAATATCAGAGTGCCCCATAAAAACGCCTGAGAGAGTGCATGTCGCGCCATTAAGCCTTGCCCTTTCTATTAGGCTCAGAAGTACCTGAAACAAATCAAGAAACTGTAAGCTAATGCATAGTGAGTTCCCCAGAGCATACCCCACACAACCCACATAATCACATAATCCGTATTAGCTATAAAAGCTACATAAACCATATAAGCCATGCATACAACATATACGGATGCCGTGGGCTCCCCCCAAGGTCTTACTCCAGGATGCCTTGGGCTGCCCCACATGGTCTTACACCTAAGTGTCATGGGCTCCCCATGGTCTTACACCTAAGTGTCATGGGCTGCCCCACATCGTCGAGTTTTCTCCCTGTTTTCTTATTCGGATGATACGTTGATTGCAGGGACTCTAGGGCTTAGATCTGAAACCTAAAGGTATCTAGAAGGATACAATTTCCAACTTTATCCTCTAGAACCACTCCGAATGCTCTAGAGCCCTTAACAAAGGTTGGAAAGCTCAAAAGCTTAGCCATGTGGTTCAAGACTCAAGGGATCTAGAATCCCTCCTTTCCAGAAGAGGTTCTAATCCACAAAACATTCCAAAGATGGAGACTTTATGGACATGCATGTCTCGAAATCAAAAGGGCCAAAGGGGGAAAATATACCCTAAAATCCATGCATGGCATCCATACTTGACCAAAAGTTAGTTCTAGCCCACCATGAGACCATTTTGCCTTCGAGATTCATAAAGTTGGAAACGTTATGAACCCCATGCATGCAATCAACAAGAATGATAGGAAATGAAGAGTTTACTCAAGATCTGGTATATTCTAAGATAAAAATCAAATCTCGAGTGCTTACAATAGTCCACAAGATGGTCAAGCTCAAGAGTGAGGGCGTTGTTCGGTGGGTCTTCTCTTTCTTCTAACAATCTTCTTCTTCTTCTTAAGCTCCAAAGATTACTCTAGCTCATAATATGAGATAAAATGAAGAGTAGGGTTTAGCACTGATGTTCTTAGGGTTTGGAGGCTGATGGGAGGTCAGCCTCAAGGTTTTAAGGATATTATATAGGGTGGAAACCCTAAAATTTAGGGTTTTCCTTTATAATGCCTATTCGTCGAGTTAGGCCTTCCAACTCATCGAGTAGGTCCTAAATCCCGTGTCCAAGAATCGATCTCTACTCGTCGAGTTGGGCTCCCCAACTCGTCAAGTCTCAATACAAAACCCTAAAAACATAGAAAATCAAATGATACCTGGAACATGTGTTACACTACTACGTAAGTAAAACCTACCTAGATCCTGAGACCAGGTATTCGCATCTCGAAAAACTAATACTTGCTCTGTTCGCAACTTCTAATAAGTTAAGACATTATTTTGAAACTCATACCATACATGTAAGAACTAATTATCCAATTAAGAATGTTATGAGAAAGCCAGAGATGTCGGGAAGAATGTCGAAATGGTCGGTAAAGCTCAACACATTCGATAAAAAGTATGAGACAAGACAACTCCTAGAAGAAGAAAAAATGGGAAGGTGGATGCTCTTCACGAACGAAGCATCCAACCAAAGAGGAACCGACCTTGGGATCATACTAAAATCGCCACAGGGGGATATACTACCCAGGTTGTTAGCTGGGAGTTTGATGCAACCAACAAAGAAGTAGAATACGGAGAACTGATTATGGGACTGCAACTAGCCAAGGCTCTTCAAATCAAGGATCTTCAGGTATTCATAGATTCGTAATTAATTACTAACAACTTTAATGGGTCTTATGCAGTAAATGGAGAAAGGCTAGCATAATATCTTTAAATTCTTAAAATATCAACCTTTGAGTTCAAAGCCTTTAGCCTAAACCAAGTTCCTAGGATATTCCCTTAGGATCCCACCGCACACGAGAATTACAATAATCCATGTCATGATCCAGCAATTGAGGATCCTAACAAAAGATTAGAAAATTCCAACAAACATGATCAGACACACAACATCACAAAAATCTAGGATGCAGACCCTCAACCCGATCTCCAGGATCTTAGTAGACAAAATAATCAGGATCCTCCATGATCCTAGATCAAACCAACAATTATATACAATCAAATGGCACGATCCCAAGAGAAGAGAAAAGTGATGCAACTTTCAAGGTGAGAATCTCACATTTTGTAATATTCCAAAGGAAACTATATAGGAAATCCTTGCCAAGCCCATACGTTAGATGTATGGAAGATCACGAAGCTAGACAAGTTCTAAAAGACATACATGGAGGAGATTGTGGCAACCACACTGGGGGCAGATCCTAATACTCCAATGTGTTAAGGACATGATACTACTGGCCAACAATGAAAAATGATGTTTTCTTACATGCACAAAGATATGATGCTTTCCAAAGACATAGCAACATTCTCCACCAGTCGGCAGAACCTTTACATCCTATCAACTCCACTTAGTCGTTCATGAAGTGGGGGATGGACATAGTAGGAAAGCTACCTAAGGCACCAGGAGTCCTTCATGCTACTAATGCTAGACTATTTCTCGAAATGGATTGAGGCTGAGACCTTTGTAAAAGCAAGAGATAAGGAAGTGGTCTCGTTTATCAAACATAATATCCTGACCATATTGGGATACCGACATAAATCATATGTGATAACGGATCCCAATTGATAATTAAAAGAACTAGTGACTTTTGCATGAGTTAGGGAATTAAAATGAAAACTTCCACTCCTGTTCATCATCAAGTTAATGGTTAATTAGAATCTACCAACAAAATTATAGCCAATAATTTAAAGAAAATGCTAGATGTGAAGAATGGAAGATACGCTGAGGAACTTCCTTTCATCTTATGGGCAGATAGGACGACATCAAAGAACCACAAGTTAGACTCCATATTCCTTAGTTTTTGGAATGTAACTAGTGATCCTGAATGAAGCGGTGATCCGAACAGCAGGGTATCCACTCCAAAATAAGGAGGACAACAATGGTATCCTTTCTCAGGATCTCGACACCATTGACAAACTCAGGGATCTTGCTAGGATTTGCATTACTGCTCGTCAATAAACGATCGCTAGAACATACAAGAAAAACCTAAATGTCAGAAGATTCTAGGTAAGTGACTTGGTTCTTAGGAAAATGTTCCAAAATACCAAGGATCCTAGTGTAGGTAAGTTGGCACCCAAACGGTAAGGGCCATATCTCATCAATTCAAAATCAAGAAAGGGGGCATATTGGCTAGCTACCCTCAAACGAGACATTTTACCAAGATCCTGGAATACACTTGAAAGATTATTTCATGTACGTTAAGAACTTTCGTTCTCCAACAAGATCTAAGGTACACATTATTTACCCTTTTTTTGAATTCTTTTATTTATTTTTGAAGAAAATTACCGACTTAAGCATCGTAGGGGAATTAGCCAAGTTTACGCCCACCCAAAGCAAACGTTTGCAAGATGTAAAAGCTCAAGGTTCCCAACAACTACAAATAGAGACTGATCATCTCTCCTATGATTAATGGTACTTAATCCTATCTAATGTTTAAAGAGTTAATTACCTTTTTTACATGAGTTTAGGTTTTGACACCTTTTTTACAAGAGTTAATTACATTTTTTACACGATTTTAGGTTTCCCACCCACAACATGGTACTGGGGGTAGTGGTGTTCTCCCTCCAGACCTGGCGCCATCGAGTCTGTTGTACCATATATACGGACCACAAGATCTTGAAGTCCCTCATGAAACAGCCCAACCTAAATATGAGGCAGAGGAGGTGGTTGGATGTGGTGAAGGACTATGATTGCGAGATCCTATATCATCCAGGCAAGGCTAAAGTGGTAGATGACACCCTGAGCCGTAGAGCAGTGAGTGCTCCGATTCGATATGTTTTCATGAGGATGATAGTGATGACTCCAATCTTAGATACCATTCGAGAGGCCCAGGTGGAGGCCATGAGACCAGGGAACCGCATCAGGAAGCAGGTGATTGGGTAGGTTTTCGAGTTTATAACGAATAATCGTGGGCTTATGACTTTCCGAGGGCGGATTTGGGTGCCCTATACAGGTGGAGCATGACGCATACTGATGGAGGAGGAATATAGATCGAGATTCTCGATCCATCCGAGGGTCACTAAGATGTATTTGGACCTGAAGAGAGATTACTGGTGGCCCTGTATAAAGACGGACGTGGTTGTTGGATAAGGTGTCTAAGTCCATAACTATTTCTGGTATGTACTTGACCCGACCCGGCATGGTCCGTCTGGGTTGCATGGCACCATGCAATTGGATAAACTGAAATGAGAGAAATAACACTTATGGTTTATTAATATATTATAAGTTCTAATATATTAATAATATTATTTAATTAGTTTGATCAAGAATTAATTTAGAATTAATTAAGTGATCAAAAGATAACTAATTAAATATATGGGTTGATTATGTAAATCATCCATAACTTGTATAGTAGGTTAAGAGGCTCCATGGATTATCAAGTTGGGTTAAACCCATAGGATGCTCCATGGGAGTTACAAACCCATAGGTCAAGGAAATGAAGAGCCATGACACATTAGGGTTTACATGGTGTAACCCTAGATGTGTCACACTATATAAAGACCATCTCCTCCAGCAAAATCGGCTACACTAAGAAAACAAGAGGGCTAGAGCCGATTTTGCAAGTGTAAGATTCTCTGAAAGTTTACTCCTTTGCATTTGGTGTTGTGTGAAGCGTTTGAGGCATCACACTTGGGGTGCTAGGCTCACAAGGTTTCAAGGATCATAATCAACAACAAGGTAAGTTATTCTATCTTTCATTCAAGTTAAAAATGTTCCCCATGTATGCTAGATAGGAATATAACGTGGGAATTCAACTTTGCATGATAATTAGACAAAAAAAGATCCAAGGTTATTAGGGTTGCATGTACACTTAGTAAGTGTTAGAATGCTCAAAACCCATAAGTGGTATTAGAGCCTAGGCTTGTTTGTTGATTTTTTGTGCAAACTGCTTGAAAAAAATCGTTTTTCTGTTTTATGCTCGTATGAACTCGCCGAGTCCATGGGGGGACTCGATGAGTCCATGAACAAATGCAAGCTACTCGTCGAGTATGTTCTTGCACTAGACGAGTAGAGGCTGCAGTTTTCAGAATTTCGACATTTGTTGCTGGAAATGGACTAGAAACATTACCCTAAATTGTTTTGGTGTTTTAAAACTTGTTTTAGACGGTGTAATGTTTGTGCTAATCCATTTACAATGACAATTATCAAAATCACAAGTTTTTAAGTGTAATTTTTTGATTCTTGAAAGTGTTCATATTCATGTTCTTGAACTTATGAAGATTTGATGATCATAGGAATTAATTGTAACCTTCATGGTAGTTTACTTCATGATCATAATGTGTTTTAATGGAGTTTATAACTTGTCCTCAAGTTATGGAAAACCAAAGGTCAAACTTTTATTAAAGCCAATTAAAGAACACAAGAGTTATAAAAAATGAAGACTTTTCATTTTTATTACTCAATTAATTCATAAGTTATAAGAAATGAAAAGTTTTGAAAGTTTAAAAAACTTGCCCTCAAGTTTTGGAACAAGTAAAGTCTTGATTAAAAATTTAGTTCCAACCCTTAGAATTTTAAAAGTTAAAATTCAACCCTTATACTTTAGAATATTATAAGTAATAATATATATATATATATATATATATATATATATATATATATATATATATATGTGTGTGTGTGTGTGTGTGTGTGTGTGTAAGTTCAAGTTGTCTTACCGCTAGTACGCCTCATTCATGAAGCCGGTCTATAAGGGGGTATAAGGTTGTTGCCTATAAAATGGCAACTTAATGGGTGTCCACTCTCACCCACCGCTTCCTTGATCGGTGGAGGGTCGTTAGCCGAACGGGTAGGAAAAGGACTTATAAATTCTCAATAAAAGTATGATGAATATTATAAAGTAACTAAATGCTTTATTAAATTCACAATATTAGTTACTTTAGGAAAAATGTGAATAAGGTGCTAATCCATGAAATTACACTTTACACTTTGTTTAAGTCGTTGGTGGAGCGTGTGTGGTTAAACGACACACTAACTTGAACTTAACAAGGTAGGTAAAGGGTGACTTAAGGTTTATCATAGTATCGGTGGAGCGTGTGTGGTTTACCAGCACATCAATTGAGTGATAAACTGTAAGGGTACCAAGTGATTTGCATGGTTACTTCACACCTCGTTTTGTGATCCTCGGTATCCCAGTCACAAAACTTGGAGGGCACACTCGAGATTGAAACATGACTTTGAAAAGTTCATTGAATCTCAAATAGAATCCAGGAATTTCTAAGAACCAATTAAAAACCTAATATCTATATTTCGTTTTTCATGGTGGAAATTGGTGAATCGTCATTCACCTACCTTTCAAATATGTTATAGCTTGGATTATGGCATACCTCTTCTAAGTTATAATATATTGTGATTGGATCCTAGCCTTAATATTACATTTGGGTGTTTTATTAAGGACTTTCTTAATATCTAAACTAATCTTGTTCTCTTCTTTCAGATGTCTTCAAACAATGCTGCTTCCGGCTCTAATCCTAATGGCTCCTTTACCCTTATGAACTTGTGTGGGAAAGTCACTTTTGATGGATCCAACTTCAATGAATGGATCAGAAACATCAGGATGATTACCCGATATGAGGACAAAGAATATCTCCTTGATAAGGAGCTTAAGGAGATTAATGAGACCACTGCAACTCCCCAGGAGATCACTGATTTTCGGGCACATGAAAGGGATGCTACAAAAGTGGCATGCATCTTGTTGGCCACCATGACAACGGAACTCCAAAAGTCCTAAGAGGACTTCTACCCTTTTGAAATGCACCAAGATATGATGGAAAGATACCATCAAAGTGCATGAAAAGAGAGGTATGAAATCATTTACTCCATGATAACAACCATGATGAAGGACGGGGAATCCGTCACGAGCCACATGCAGAAAATGCAAAGGTATGTGGATCGATTGCTGAAGCTTAATGTGAACTTCCCTACAGAGCTTGCAATAGATATCATTTTGCACTCCTTACCATCGTGCTATGATCAATTCCGCATGACATATCACATGAATAAGGAAGAGGTCACACTCAGCAAACTTCAGGGACTCCTCAAGACCGCAGAAACAGGTCTTAAGGGTAAGTCGGTTGTTAACACTCCTACTCCAAACTCCGCCTCGGTTTTGGCAATCGGGAAAGGTCGAGAGAAGAAGAGGAAGAGCTCTTCGAAGGGTACCAAGGCTAGGACCCTTGATGGCTCTTCTTCAAGTGGAACCAAGAAAGGTTTCGTCCCACCTTTGTCTGACCCAAAAGAGGCTGAACGCTTCTATTTCCATGAAATGTCACATTGGAAGCGGAACTGCCCAAAATACCAGCAAGATG